>NC_142084.1:98562399-98900315 GCF_054644295.1 Miniopterus natalensis | reverse complement strand
GCTCAGAGGCTTCCCTGGGGAGGAAGACTTTCCTTAGAGGTAGAATGGCAGGGATTAGGACCCCTGGGCACAGGGCAGGTCCCCTGCCCCAGCGGAGTCGTGGGGATGGGCTAGGGGCCAAGTCATTCCTGAAGATAGTCGGGGCTGCGGTGGGTGTTGCTGAGCCCTGGGGGGTACCTCTCAAAAGAAAGAGAGCCCTGGGTTTGAGGGTGTGCGGAGACCCTCTCCCTGGAACCTGCGCTCCGTGTACCATACTTGAGCATGCACTCCCTAGTAGACACACCCCACTTTGAAAATCTCCCTTGAGGCTACAGAAGATGGCTGGGTGGGGCAGGAGGGGGGCAGAGTGTGGGCGCTGCCAGGGGAGGGGTGGCTGGGAGATTCAAGGGACTAACTGGGCATTTGGGGTGAGAGTGAGTGGGGGCTCAGAGAAGACCCCGCAGCTCTTTCTCCCTGCTTAAACCCTCCAGGCCTAAGGCCTTCTGGCCTTGCTGAGTCCGGTTTTGGGGCAGGGCCTTGGTGAGGTCATGACCAGGGCTAGGGGGCCGGGTCTTGTCTGGCCCCGGCCTGGGGAGGGGGCCCTGGGAACCCCATGGCAGCCTCCTGGGAACACAGTGTGCCTTTCCCAGAGGCTCAGTGGGCCGGCGGGAGGGGGCTGCGGGGCGCGGGTTTTGTTTGGCGGCCGGGCCGTTAGGATTCCCAGCGCGGGGCGGCTCTCACGCTGGCCTCTTGGGCAAGGTAACAAAGCCCCTTTCTCCAGCCGAGAAAGGCCTCCGGCCTCTTGTGTGCAGCTATGCGCTCCATGGGAACCGCCGCCAGCGCTGGCCACTCAGGTTGCCTGGCGATGAGGGGCTCACCCTCCCCATAGCCCTGACTGACAGTCCTGGTGGGGCTGCATCCCTGAGCCCGGCCACTCTCCCACACTCTGCCTCCCTGCTGTGACCTTTGCCAGCGTTCAGCCCCGTCTGGGCTGCCACCAGCCCCGAGCACCTCTTGTCTTGTACTTTAGGGGCTTTCTCCAGCCCATGGGATGTGGTCAGGAGTCTCAGGTACCAGTCCCAGCTGAGCTGGGTGATCTTGAGCAAGACCCGGGGCCTCTCTGAGCCTCAGTCGCCTCATCTCTGAAATGGGGAAAGCATTGCCTTCTAATGCATTGTTAAAGAGGACCGAGCGGGGAGGGGCCATCCACTCCCACCCAGACGGAGGGCCACTCAGGGTTCCATCCTGATAGCTGACCCCATCCAGGAGAGGCCAGATCTGTCCCCCCATCAATTTGTGTGTCACGGCAGAGCGCCCGCCTTCCCCAGCCCTGGGCAGGGTGATTCAGACCCAGTCTGATGGGGAGAACCCAGGAAGTCGGGGCTGCAGTGGGGAGCCCAGAGAGGCTGTGTGAGCCTGAGAGTGGGCATCTGACCAGGGCAGGAGAGACTTCCCGGAGGAGGTGCCATTTGGGCTAGAATGTGTAGAAAATGCCCAGAAAGTGCCATCTGGGCATCACGAGCACAAGTAAGGAGCATGTTTAAGAAACTTCCAGCAACGGCAGTGACTGTGGGGATCCGGTCTGCGGGGTCCACACCGTGCCTGGACTTGAAGTCCAAGATGAGGGGCTAGGCCTTTGGCCCACAGGGTCCTCTCTCACTCCTCCCAGGAGTGGGCCAGGCTGCGGCAGTGGCAGTGGCCACAATGGCTGGGGGAGAGCTTGGCATCCTGTGTTTCTTTGAATCGCAGCTCCAGGAACAATGCCGCTTCCTGTGGGTGTCCCCCCCTCGCCAGCCCTGCCGCCCTGCTCTTCCTCCGCCTGCCCGTTGTCGGGGAAGCGGGGAGGGGGCGGGGGGGTGTCTCAGTCCCTGGAAAGCTAGGAGGGCTGCATTAGCACCACCTCTGCCCCAGGGTACGACCGTAGGCTGGAGGCTGCCCCCTCGGCCTCAGTTTCCCTACCTGTACACTGGAGTAGTAACGGTGCCCACCTCCAAGGGTGCTTTGCTCCGGGCACGTGGGAGCTCTGGTTATTTGTGCCCGTTGTATCGAGCGGGAAACAACCCCGAGTGGGAAATAACCTCTGAGCTGCGGGTGAGGCCGGCGGCGGCCCCTCTGCTGGTTGCTCTGATGTGGGGAGACAGGAGGCCCGGCACCCTCCCCCCGGCTGCCCCACCCTCCTGAGTACTCCTCCCCAGGCGGCAGCCTGGCTCTTTGGAACAAAGGTGACTTTAATCTCCTTAGCCTTGGGCTGGGTTTTTAGGGCACCGTCGAGCGCGGGAGACCGGGCCTCGCTTGATCTCATTAAGAAAGCATTTTCCTTTTAATCCGGTGGCAGCGGTGCGTCTGCACGGGCCAGCCCCGGCCTCCGCCTCCCACGGCATTCCTGGCTGAGACGCTGGGGAGCCGGCGGGGGGCGGGGAGGGCTGAGTGCGAGTCTGTGCGTGCGGGCTGCCCTGGGGTGTCTGCCGGGCTCTGTGAGGAGGGGCGAGCGTGTGCGGAGAGGCTGTGGATGGAGCCTGCAACTCCCTCAGCCAAGCCTGTGATCGGAAGCTTGTGGCCCCACCCGAGTGTGTGCTTAGGTCTGGGGTCAGGCTGGGCAAGGAGCCGAGGCCGCCCAGGTGAGGGTGGGCACCCCAGGTGGGCGCCCAGGTCCCTGGGTATGCACTGCAGGTCAGGCCTGCACATGCTAGATCCTCCCTGAGACCCGTTTGTACACGGAAGGAAACCGAGGCCTGGCGGGTATGGAGGTGGGGGGTCTCCTGCTGCCTGCAGCACCCCCTGGGCCCCAAGCTCTGCGCTCAGCCAGACCCGGGTGCGCCCGGCGGCACGCGCTGGGCGGGCCAGGCAGAGGAAGGAACATTCCTCCCCTGTGCCGACTGGCCCAGGCGGGCGCCTGCAGCTCCCAGCCCTGCCCCCCGCCCCCCACCCCTTCTAAGGCTGGATCCTGGCAGGGGGTGGCCCTGTGCTGGCACAGGTGAAGCCTTGATGTGGCTGGGGCCAGGTCTGTCTTCCAGCCTGGTTCCCTCGCCCAGAAGCGGGAGCAGGGCTGCTGGGCTGCTCGGGTGCTGGGGGCACTGACCCGTGGGCTGGGGCACGTGCTGCTTCCTGCCTCCTGCCTGGACCGTCGGCATCTCCAGAGAACAGCGGCGGCTGCTTTGGCTCAGAGACGGTGACCTGCCCGCCGGTCACACAGCCAGGGACGTGCCCCCGCCCCCCCAGGCCCAGCCCAGAGGACTGCAGCGCTGTGGCCACACCCTGCCCGTCGGACCTGCGCCCAGCCCGGCCCAGTTAACCAGGCCAGCTGTATGGTAATGGGCAGTGCGGCCACTCTCGCTTAACACGGCCGAGTTAAGGCCGGCCGGGCGCCCCTCGCCCGCAGCCCGGGACAAAGCTGGCGGACAATGCCTGGTGATTCATCCTCTGGCCGGGCCCTTTGTCCGCCAGGACTTGGCAGCCGCCCAGCGCAGGCCTTTGTCCTCGACTGATTGAGACTTGGCTTCCCAAAGCCGACCTCCTCTGCCTGTCCCTGCACCACCCTCTGCCCCCTCCCCGGGGCCGGCGCTGTGTCAATAAGGGTGTGCGCCCTGCCAGGTGCACTGGGCGGGCCTGGAGCCGGTTACCTGGTGGGTGGGCGGGGCGCCCCACCTGGCTCGTGCCAGCACAGCTGCTAGGTGACCTTGGGCCCAGCTGTCGACTGGGGGGGTGAGGTCTGCATAAGCCCCAGCCCTGTTTCCACTTAGGCAGGGCACTTGAGCCCCACTGTGTGCACGCTGGGAAGCTGAGGCCCAGGGAAGTGCAGGGAGTGGGCGTGACTAGTTGTAGCCGCTGAAACCCCGGATGCCCAGCCCTGGGCCGCTGCAGGGGCCCGGGGTCGGGGACACAGCTGCCTGTTCAAGGCCATGTCTCTCCTTCCAGACGTTCATTTTCACCGACGGGGAGGATGAGGCCCTGGCCCGGCGCATGGGTGAGCCCTGAACTTGGGGAGGCAAGGGGGGCTCCACTCCCGGGGGAGTCGTCTCCCGGTGCTCCTCCTGAGAGGTCACGGAGGCCACGAGCAGTTTACTCAACTGGTTTGCTCAGGGCCCGCCCCACCACTCGCCCCACCACTCGCCCCCACCGATTCTCATGCAAATGAGGTCCTTTTAGCGCCTCAGCCCCTTTGAGCTGCTGTGGCCCCTTTGAGCAACAGGTGGCTGGTGCTGGGAAAAAGCTGGCTGAATGGGCAGGGGTGGGGCTGGGCTGCCTGTGACCGGTTTGGGCTGGGGGGGGGTCCCCAGGCCTGTGTCCTGCCTGGGGGAGGGGGCTGAGCGGGGAGCCCAACACTGGGCACAGCTTAGAGAAACCAAGGCTCCCCGGGACAGACAGCCACGGCTCTCTCCTGCTCTGTTCTCCCCGGCCTGCTGTGTGACTCCAGGCCAGGCCGTCCTCTCTGAGCTACAGCCCCCTCCCCCTGTCCACAGGCAACGTGGTCAACACTAACTGCTCGGCCGCCCACAGCCGGCAGGCCCTGTCCTGCAAGATGGCCGTGGAGTATGACCGCTTCATCGAGTCCGGGAGGAAGTGAGTGAGGGCCTTGGGCTGGGGCCCAAGGGACGCCCCCTTCGGGCTTCTGCCGTGGGAGCCCCCATCCCTTCCAAGCGTGGACCCCTCTCAAACTCCCTGACAGCCCCCCCCCACCCCAGGTGGTTCTGCCACGTCGACGATGATAACTACGTCAACGTGCGGGCCCTGCTGCGCCTGCTGGCCAGCTACCCGCACACGCAGGACGTGTACATTGGCAAGCCCAGCCTGGACAGGCCCATCCAGGCCACCGAGAGGGTCAGCGAGACCAAGACGGTGAGTGGGCTGCCCACACACACCGGGCACCTGGGGAGGAGGCTGAGGGTCCCCGCAGCCTGGCGTGGGTCTCACCACTTTCCCTGGCCCTGCAGCGTCCCGTCCACTTCTGGTTTGCCACGGGCGGAGCTGGCTTCTGCATTAGCCGTGGGCTGGCCCTGAAGATGAGCCCGTGGGCCAGGTAAGTGCCCTGGGGCATAGGTGAGGCTGCTTGACCTGCCAGGTTGCCCTCGGTCCTGAGGGCCCCCCCAAGTGGGGCCTGGCTTGGTTCATCTTCCCAGCAGCAGGTGGCCCGAACCTCACATGGTTCCGACCACTTCCCACCTCCTGCAGGCAGGCACCAAGGTGTTAGCACCAGGGCCAGGCGCCCTTGGGCAAGACCCCTTGCAGCACCAGCAACTCCTGGCTCACAGGAAAGCACCAGGCTGGCACAGAGCAGGGTGCGGTGTTGGGCTCAGGGAGCGAGGGGAGAGCTGCAGGTAGACGGCTCCTTAGGGACACAGTCGGAGTCTGCACCCCGCTCCACAGGGCTCGTCCGCCTCCTCTCTGAGCCCGGCTCCTCCACCCTGTGCGGCCTCTGCCGGGCGGGGCCCTGCCCGGCTCCCGGTGGGCAGCAGGCTCCCGCCTCTGCTCATATTGCAGCCCTTCGCTCCCACAGCGGGGGCCACTTCATGAGCACGGCTGAGCGGATCCGGCTGCCAGACGACTGCACCGTGGGCTACATTGTGGAGGCCCTGCTGGGTGTGCCCCTCATCCGCAGTGGGCTCTTCCACTCCCACCTGGAGAACCTGCAGCAGGTGCCCACCTCGGAGCTCCGCGAGCAGGTGCGCCGGCCCCGGAAGGGCGGGTGCAGGAGGGAGGGGGGAGGTCACTCTAAGCAGGGGAGTCAGGAAGGGCCCCACTGTTGGCTGCCACCCAGGCACCCACATCCCCCTACCGGCATGGACCCCACTAAAACGCTCTTGTCCACTCTCCCCATTGTTCGTCTTCACTCTCCTGCGCTGTGGCTTTCGGGTCCTTTCCTGTAGCTGAAGGCCTCTCTCTCTCACAGTACCTTGGACTTTATTCCTGGGGTGCGCAGAGCCAGTGGGGTGTGGTGCCACGTGGCCCATCGCCTTCCTTCTTGGCCCGAGGCAGGCAGAGGCAAGCAGTTCCCTGCTTCAGAGCCACGTGGCCAGCCTTGGGCAGAGCCAGGGTGTTGGGCCCTGCCCAGCGCTACTCTGCCCCTCTCCACACAGGTGACCCTGAGCTATGGGACGTTTGAAAACAAGCGGAATGCGGTCCACATTAAGGGGCCCTTCTCAGTGGAGGCGGACCCATCCAGGTGAGGAAGCAGGCCCAGGTGGGCGCAGCTTACCCAGAGTCCCCTGGGGCTCTGGTGGAGGTGGGGCTGGATGTGGCTCAGCAGCTGGACTATAAAGAGCACCTTCAGGACCCCCGGTCAGGGCAGAGGAGGGCCCTCTGGTGCTGTGGGACCCCATCCCACACGGACCAGCCCCCTACTCTGTCCCCACAGGTTCCGCTCCATCCACTGCCACCTGTACCCGGACACACCCTGGTGTCCCCGCACTGCCAGCTTCTAGCAGCCTCGGCTGAGACCCCGTCCCCGGGCGCCCCTGGTATCCAAAGGGCCCGGGGACCCCTGTTGTGCCACCCTGGCCTTGTCATTTGAGGCTCCCAGGGCTGTGCCTCCTTGAGTGTACTGTGTGCCCACCTGTGTGGCAGGCTGCTGGGCAGCTCTGCTCTGCCGAGGAGCTGGCACTGGTGTCCCTGTCAGCCTCTCCTGCTCCACAGGTCAGCGGGCTCCGGAGCCCAGGCCTGGAAGGATTTACCTGTCAGCGGCCACTGTGAGGACAGTTTATATCACTCGTGGGGTCTGTGGGCAGCGTGGGAGTCAGGGCTGCTCTGCCCGGCTGTGCAGGTGCCCGTCTCCTGCTGCTGATACAGCCCTGTGCCCAGGCACCTGCCTCAGAGCCCCCAGGACCACTGAGCCCTACAAGGAAGCTGGGTTTTGGGGGCAGTGGCCTGGTTACCTCCTCTGGCCCCTGCCCAGGTCCAGTGTCCCCAGGAAGCCCCCAGTGGCTGTGCAGCTGGGTGGACAGTGGCTCCCCCAGCCCTCTGGGCGGGGGTCTTCCTGGCCCTCTCAGAGGTCTTCTTCCCTTTGTCTCCCCGAGATGGGGAGTCAGAGCTGAGCATTTAGTCCCTCTCCAAAGTAGAGAGAAAGTCGCCCATAGTGGGCGTATCTGTAAATATTGTGACAGTATTTTTTTACTGTGCTTGTTTTTCAGAAGGGGATGGGTAAAAAGTAGGGTGTCTTGTCTTTGTTTTGGGGGGATGGGGGAGGGTGTTATTTTATCTTTTCTGTGGATCAGAAAAAGCAGAAGCCAGGCTGGGGATCCCCCTTCGTGGCTGAAGCCGGAAACGTCTAACACTCCAAGTATTTATGTGTCCCGGTGTCCGGACTCTCCCATCGGACCTGCCTCCCGCTGCCGCCTCGCACACCTAGCTGGGCGCGTGTCCTGTCTCCTGTTTTTCTTTCTGCAAAGACATAGCTAGGAAAGTGAGCGATAAGGGAAAAGTTCTCAGGGAATGGCAGTGTGGTTGCTATGGTGATGTCCTTGGCTGTGAATAAAGATGCTCTTTGGGGCAGTGCTCTTGGGGGTCCTGGTCTGTGTGGAAAGGCTCCAGGGGGCTGCGGCTTGGCTCTGTGCGCTCACGGTGGGGAGGTGAGGAGAGAAGTGACCCTCTGTGGCCTGGGACCTCCTTACCTAGCTTCATTCATACCCTTCACATACCCACAGAGGCCATGTCCGTGTCCCATTTTGCAGATGGGGAAACTGAGGCCTGGAGCGGTGATGCCCAAGGTCAGGCCTCTGGGGTGGTGAAGGGCTTACACTCGGAGGCCAAGCGGCCCTGGACCTTGGCCTCCCCTGGTCTTACCCCCTCCTCCGTGGAAGGGCTGCATCTTGGCCCACCCCGGACAGGTCCCGGGAGCTGGGTGAGGATTCTGAAAGTGGCTGAGGAGGCAGGAGTGTGAGGGGCTGCCTGCCCCCCACAGCTGGGGGATTCCCTGCCCACCCCTCCAGAGCAGCCTGGGCAGCCTCCTTCCTCTTCTTTCCCAGCCTCCCTGCCCTGCTCCTGGCCTCCAGCTGCCCTCAAGCAGGCCTGGGGCTCCAAGCTCCCTCCCCCACCTGCACCCTGCTCCAAGCTTAGCCCGCGCAATGCAACAGAAAGCAACCCAGTGCCACCCCACCCCGACCTCCTGGGGGCAGAATGCCAGCCCCGCCCCCACCAGCCACTTGCTCACATCCTCAGCTCCCCAGGCTGCGCTGGGGAGGGCCCCCTTCTGCACAGCCCTGGCTGGTGGCTGCCTTGGCCTGTGGGTGCCTGGTTGGGGCTTGACCCCACCTGGCCATGGACAGGCCTGAGTCAGCATAGACGGCCTTGGTGTGACGGAGACAGTGAGGGAAGGAGTGTGACCTCTGTGGTCTCTGGGCACCACTGTGTTCTACGCCTGGGGGTGGGGGGGAGTGCAGCAGCAGCCATCTCATCGGAGGGTGAGGGGAAGTGACACAGAGCAGCTGCCGAGTGCGAGTGCGGGCAGAGCCATGGGCCTCTTTCCTGCCTGGGTGAGTCAGAGGTGCCTTTGGCCAAGTCAGACCCAGGGCCACCTGTGGCAGCTGGCATGGTCTCCACAGAGCTGGGGGGCCCCCGGGCACAGATGTGGCAGGTGGAATCCTCGATAGAGTCAGGGTCGTCCCAACTGTCCCTGTGTGTGGAGGGGTACTGGTGGGGAGAGCAGAGCAGAGGGCACTGGGCAGGGTGGGGAGGAGGTCCTGCCCTCCCAGAGCCTCGACATTGCCATCTGAGCAATGGGGACAAGTGCAAATGCAGCTTAATTCCTGGTGCTCTGGGCCTGGGAGGGGCACAGAGGAGTCCAGGCCAGTGGCTCTGTGGCCTCTTCTCTAAATGAGAAGCTGGGGGGAAGGGGGGGAGGGAAGTTCTCTATCCTCAGAAGGGGAAGCGGGCCCAGGAGGGGCCCACAGGAACTGGGGAAGGGAGCCTCCCCCAGTGATGAGTCATGGAGCCAGAAGAGGGGACCTTGGCAAGCCCCACCCTCCAGGGGCACCATTGTCCCCAACCCACACACACTGGGGATGACTAGTTAGACAGGGTTCTGCCCCTCCCAAGGGGCTACACATCCCGTGGCCTGGCCCAGCCTGATTTTCCCTCAAACGCTGGTCAGTCACGGCTTTAAAAAATAAAAGGTGAGCCCAGTCGGGCGTGGCTCAGCAGTTGAGCATCAACTTAGGATCCAGGACATCACAGTCCGATTCCTGGTCAGGGCACAGGCCAGGCTGTCGGCTTGATCCCCAGCCGGGGGCGTGCAGGAGGCAGCCGATCAATGACTCTCATCATCGATGTTTCTGTCTCTCTCCCTCTCCCTTCCTCTCTCTGAAATCAATAAAGATATATTTAAAAAAATAAAAGGTGAAACCTTGTGCTGGGGGCCGCTGGTGCTCGCCTCCCCCCGACTTCTGGGCTGCCAGGGCAGCGGGTGTCAGGTCTGGAAAAGGCTGAGGGGTGCCAAGGTGGGGCCCCTCTCTGCCCAGTTTAAACTTCCTGCCACTGTACCACCATGGCCAGCTCCCTGGAGGCGGCATCTGAGCTGGAGCAGGAAGGCTCTGCCGAACCTAAGTGCCCAGAGGCAGGCGCTCCAGGCCCCAGCACAAGCAGGCGAAAGTGGCCCCGTCAGACCAGCGTGCCTGCAAGGCTGGGACACAGGGCAGCGTGGGTCTCCAGAACACTCGTGCAGAAGCCCTGACCAGCCCCAGCAAGCTAGGCCTTCATAGACCCCGCTAAGGGCTGCAGCCAGCCTTGCCCTCCCTGGGACCGGGGTCGAGGGGAAGTGGGTGGCCAGGGCCAGCCTCGTCCCTTTGTCTGTCAGACCAGCTGGCCAGTTCCGCTGCTGCCCCAGGCCCGTCTTCCCAGCTCCAGCCTTGCCAAATGGTCTTGGAGGTGATCCCCTCCCATGCCCTTTCTGAGCCCCGGGCCAGACACACAGGAGGCACCTGGTACATGGCAAGGAGGGACCCAGGCCCCTGGAGGCTGCCCAGACTATATTGCCACACTGAGTTTGGGGGCTCAGAGCCCCCACCCCAGGCCTCCGGGACCCCTTCATCTACAACTTACATGGACCTTGGGCGCCAGCTGGTGGCCAGAGATGGTGGCTTCTCTCTCTGCCTGAACCCTCCTTTCCCAGGACCTGGGCCAGTCTCCAGGGCACAGCCCCCACGGGGCTGGGAGGAGAGGCCCTCTCTACAGCCCCCCGCCCATGCTTGCTCTTAAAGGCCCACATCATGAATCTTAACGTTACCACCAACACTTGGGCCATGCAATATGTGTAATGTCTAGAGGCAAGCCTGAGCTGCAGGCCACCCAGGCCATTCCTGCCACTGTCTTGTCCCCTGGCTCTGGGGCATCTCCTCGCGGCCATCCCAGCGGAGTCCCGGGACCCTCGATCTCAGTTGGCTGACTGCTCACTTCCTGCTCTAGGGTGGGAGTCACAGCTGAGCCCCAGGCCAGCAGGGGCAACTAGGGACTTGCTGGAAATGCCGGTTCTCGGGCCACCCCCTGCCCATTGGGGATTGCGGAGTGGGTCCCGGACAGTCTCTGTCCACCAGCCGGCCCTGGTCTCTCGTCCTCGGAGGACGCTGCCCAGGCCTTGCCTACCCCACAGCAGCAGGACACCCACTCTGCCTCCCCCTCCTCTGTCCAGCTGCCTCCCTCCGATTTCCTGACCCCACTGGATCCTCACCCTTCGAGTCCTCCCCTGCCTGAAACCCCAGGTCCGGTCACACCCTTGAACTCACCTTCTCCCTTGGCCTCTCGTTTCTACACCCTCTGGGCCAAGCCTCTGGCCTGACCCGTTTCACCCAGGCCTCCCTGCTCAGCACCCACGCCCGAGCAGCCGGAGGAAGACACTCCCCTGGCCAGTCTTACCCTGAGCTCCAGACCAGAAGCCTCGGGCCCCCAGGTCCCTGCCCTGCTCTTCCACAGTCCCAGGTGACAGGCACCGTTTCCTGTCCTCACCCTACCACCTCCCCTCCAGCCTCCCTCGCCTGCCCACCCCCACCAGCATTTGACATGGACCCTCCACACTGTCTCCATGAGGCTCCCAGGACATCTACCGTCCTTGGCTTCCTCCCACCTCACCGGTCACTGCTTTGCCCTCCTAGACCTCGGACACTGGGGCCCTGGCTGGGTCCTTGGTCCTGCTGTCTCCTCTTCAGCACCCATTCCTGGAGGATGTCCCCCAGGCTCTGGCTTCAGACACAGTATCTATGCCAGAGACTCCAGCTGACCATCTCCACCCAGAGCGCTCCCCGATCCCAGACTCGTCCAACCATGCTCTCCTCACACCTCTCGGGGTGTCTAATAAATTAAATCTCACGCTCAACATGTTCCAAGTTGAACCTCTGACCTTTCCTCGTCCATCTCAAATTATGACAACAAATCCCCTACCAGCTCAACCCAAACCCTACACCGTGCACAGTGAGTCCCTTCCTGTCACCTCTCCTGGTGGTGGTAGTGGGGCCTCTGTGCAGCACCATGTCCCCTCCGGCACCCTATCGCATATCCAGATTGCAAAAAGAGCTTTTAAAACGGCCATGGGACATCAGGCCCTGCCCCAGACCCTGGCCATGAGACAAACCTTCCGCTGCAACTCGGCTAACCAGAGGCCCTGCCCCCACACCCTGGGTCCGCTGCCCACCCTACTCCGCTTCCCCAGCCCCAGGGTCCACGCACGTGGCCGCTCTGCCCATAGACTGGTGGGAGCCAAAAAAAACTCAGGAAGAGAGGATTGTTTTTAAAAATTTGTTTATTTTAAAACATGAAACTCAAGCGGAATAGAAACCACAGTAATTACATTGACGAGATTTTAGTATTTGCCAAGAAAAATAAAGCCCCAAAGATATAAAAATCAAACCCCAAACCCAGTTTGAAAAAAAAACAAAAAACCCCCAAAAGAACCCAGAAACAGCGACAGCACATCTAGCCATGGCCCTGGGGAGGTTGGAGGTCGAAGGTCAGTGCCCTGGTGGCTCAGGCCTCAGTCCCAGTGCACTCAGTTGTTAATTCAGGTGGGAGGGGACAGGGCCAGAAGGGGACCTGGAGGGTCGGGTCTCAAAAAAATTATATCCATAGATTATGTATAACAAAATTGAGCACATGACTGTTATGGCTAAACCACCCCCTCCCAAAACTCCCCTCCCCCACTGGGGATGCCACCCTCTCCCCCTTGGCGCTGGGCAGGGTCCTGGGTGGGGAGGGAATGGTGCTGGACTGGAATTGCATAGTGAGATGGGTGGGTGTGGCAGGGAAAGGTGTCAGGGGCCTCTGCCCAGGCCTCCCAGCTGCCCAACCTGTAGCAGCCAGGGTCCCATCAGCCAGGTGTCTCAGCTGGGCCCCGCCTCCTGCTCACCCAGCCTTGTGGGGACAGCACCCTGGTGGGCTTTGTAGCCTTCCTGCCCCCTACGAGGTCAAGGACGCCCCCCCCCAAGATGCTGCAGGGCCTGAGGGGCCCAATGCCCACTGGTGCAGGGGTGGGAGTGGGTATGGAGGGGTCAATAGGATGGAGGATGGCTAGGAAGGGGGCCCCCAAAATAGAAAAGAAAACCAATGTGGGACCCGCACCCCCACTCCATGGACTGAGCTCAGGTTTGAACCCCTTTGGTTTTCCCCTATTCCTCAACTCAACTTCAGTGAGTGGAAGGAACTCGGGAAGTCACAGGTAAGTGGGCACCCACCTGCCCACACACGCACAGCGGCCTCCCAGTCAGCACAGGCTTGGGCTGGGGCAGCCACCGCTCACACCGTCCACATTCACATTGGGGGGCCCTGCCAGCAGCTATGCGGAGCAGTGGGACCACTGGGGCCACCCTCCTGACCAGAGGCCAGGATGCTCCCACCACAGGTGGAGCCCAGGGGAGACTGGCAGGTGCGCAGTGGCCCCGCCTGTGGGGGCCTGGAGCACGTCCTGCAGTGCAGTGAGGTTCAGCCACTCCCAGGGGCCCCTCGCAGTGAGTCCACTGCCTCCCCTCCCTCCCAAGGGCAGAGGCTGCCCCAGGGTGGGCGGATGTGGCCTGGGCCCACCCTTTTGGTCCCAAACACCAGCACAAAGGAAGAAGGTCCCAGAGGAAGGGAAGGCTGCCTCTGGGAGTTAGGGCCCCTGTGTCTCTAGACTGCCCGCCAGCTGCCTGGCTCCTGCTGTGGGACCCTGGCCTGGGGCCTCACACTGGCTGCTGGGTGGCCCTCTGCTGCCTCTGGCCTGGCACCTGGCCTCTCTGAGAGGCTGACCAAGCCAGAGCTGGGGCTGGCAGGGGGCTTCCTGTCCTGACTTGGGGCTGGCCCCGCTCCGTGGCAGGAAACAGCAAACATTGTACACAAAAGCCAAAAGCACCTTAGGGAGGCCTTGCTCCCGCTTCACAGGTAGGGAGACCGAGGCACAGGGACCTCGGTCCTACAGCCCAATCCTCTTGGGGCAGCACCCACTGGGGAGGGCTCTCAGGGCCTTGGGCTGCCCATCGGTCTATGCCCGCCAGCAGTGCCCCAAGAAGAAACAGCTACTCCAGCCTGACTCCCGGCTGGTGGTCCTGGATTCCGGGTCACACTCGCCGGCTCGGCTGCAATACCAGGGCCGCTGGGGTGAGGTTAGTGGTTAGTCCCAGGGGAGGCAAGGGCCAAGGGCTCATTCACAGGCAGCTCAGGTCCAGCCCCCGAGGCCTGGCTCCAGGACACGGCACCTGTCCTGGACGGAAAGGGGACCAGGAGGGAGTGTGCTCCGCCAGCAGCCCGCAGCCTGCCTACCCTAGAGATGACGAGTGTGGTTAGTGCAAAGAACGAACCGGTGGAACAAGCTGCCACGTCTGGGGGGGCGGGGAGAGGGTTTGGCACCAAGAAGGTGGCCAGCACTGGTGAGCGGCCTAGGCTCGGGGTGACACCTGTCCTCCTGCCGCTGTGGAGGGCCAGGTGCCGGGGGTGCTGAGGGAGAGAGCGAGGCTGGGTGGAGGCAGGTAAGGTGGGATCCTGGGAGGCTTCTGGCAACTGGCAGGAGGGGCCTGTGGTCAGAAGGGGAGAGAAAGAGGGAGCCACAGACACCAGAGAAGCAAGGCGGTACCAGCAACAGGAGCAGTAAGTGACCACAGAAGCGTCAGGGCTGCGGGGGGAAGGTGGGCGCTGTGAGCCGGGAGACCGCAGGGTCCCAAGGGTGTCCAAGCTGCAAGGGGCGTCGGGGACACAGCACCGCTGCCTGGCCCAGAGTGGGGCCCTGTGAACCAGAATCCTCGGAGGGCAGAGGGCGTGGGGGTAGGGCCGCAAGGGCCCTGGTGTCCGTGGCAGCCCTCCCACGGGTCCCAGCACGGAACCCAAGGACAGGGTGAGGCCCAGAGCTCCCGCATCTCCACCGGCTCCTGCAGGAAGGGAGGGGAGAGCGAGGGGCCTGGCACCATGCGGAGGGTCTGGCGGGCGGCCTTGGCATCATGGAAGCAGCAGTGCTGGCTGGGGGAGGAGCAGGGTGATTGGCACGTGGGGCGGTGACTGGCCGGGCGGTCTAGTGGCCGCTGCCGCTGGAGTCGGGGCGAGGCTGGCTCGTGGCGAGGTATTTGGCTCTCATGCTGGATGTGTACTGCAGGGAGACAGGGAAGTGGTGGTGAGCAGGGCATGGGCATGGCTGGGCATGGGCCTTGGGGGACAAGCCAGAAGCACCCCCGGGGGCAGGATGGGCCAGGACAGCACGGCTGGCAGCCCCAGGGGAGGGCTTGGGAGTGGCCAGCTGGCCCAGTGCCGGGACTGTGAATCCCCGAGGGCCCCAGATACAGGATGGGGACCAGCCTCCTGTCCCAATGAAATGAGCACACTCAGCCCCATCCCTGTCTTGGGCATGTGAGCACTGTGCCAGGCAGAGCTCTGCCCCACCTGAAAAGCAGGAGCTCAGAGGCCTCCCAAACCCAGGACCTGAAGGTCACACACAGGCTGTCCTCCCCCTGCAGGACCCTGCTGAGGGGCCGTGAGCAGAGCTCCATTCGGGGGGGGGGGCAGGCTGTGTCCCAGGATGGCAGATGGTCCACGAGGGTCCAGAGCAGGAGGGTCCCCAAGGCTGAGGTGATGCTGTGGCCCACTCAGGGGGGGACCAGTGGTGGTCTCCTCCCAGGTCATAGACGCAGGGACAGAGGCGACCGGGGAGGGGATGGCCTGCACGTTTCAGCTACCCTTGTCCAACCTGAAGCACAAGGGCCTCCCTCAGTGCACATGCGTGTGTATGCTCGTGTGCATGTGTGTGCTTGTGCTCACAAACACATGTGGAGGATGCATGTGCAAAAGGTCACATGCCTGGGGGGGGGGACAAAAGGCCAAGACATGTGCCCAGCTCACCAGTGGTTAAGGAGTCTGGTAGCTGACTCCATAGCCACACACTAACCCACCCCACAGCCCCCAGATCAGGAGGCACAATGCCCCCTGGTCCTGAGAACCCTCCCAGAACTCCAGGTGGGCAGAAGGTTGTGGGTGCCCATCAGGGGGCAGGTGGGATACGGGAGGAGCAGCGGGCACCAGGAGCCATGTCATTCCGTGGACATGCAGCAAGGGCAGGGATGGCGGGCTGTGCCCAGACCGGAGGGAGCCCATGCAGATGCACAGCACTGTGGGGCCGGCTGGGAGCAGCCTGCACGCTCGTCTGTACCACCCACGTGTACCTCCAGACATGCAGGGCAGCACTTCAAGGGCCAGGCCTGCTGGCTGCACCCAGGAACCAGGTGCAAGCAGGCACGAGGGTCTGCTGGACAGTCTCCTTGCTGGGAGGTGACAAGAGGGGCTGTGGCCACCTACAGCTGGGCTGGGGGTGGGGAGGGGGCTCACTGCCCCTGATGTGAGGGTGATGGTCCAGAGCCAGCACCACAAGTCCCTGTGGCTGGGCTGGAGGCTATGAAGCCTGCAGGCCTGTACCTCCCCCAGAGCTGGTCCCATGGCACTGACCTGGGAGAGCCCTGGGGCATGGCAGGTGGGCCCTTGGCCAGCCTGGTGAGGGGGCAGCAATGAGCAGAGGGCGTGAGGCATGGAGGCACAGGTGGGCAGGCGGTGCACAGGGCAGGGGACCCAGGTGGGTCAGTACCTGTCACTGAGGGCACGGCTGCACCGCATTCAGGCATTTTCCATGGGCTTAAACTGCCAGCCCGTGTGGCTGCCAGAGTCCAGGGCAGCCAGATAGCGCTAGGAGGGCCCGGGGTGGAGGGGGGGTGGGAGGGGGCAGGAGAGAGAGAGAGAGTGTACCCTCAACCCCAGGGCGCAGGTGGGCCAGAGGAGGCCACAGGGGGCCGGAACAGTGCCCAGAGGGTAGCAGAGCTCAGGTGAAGCCTGGGAGCCCGCATGGCACAGGCCCAGGCCATGGCACCCAGGCCACCTCTGTGCTACAGGGCACAACAGGGCCACTGTGCATGTGGGCAGGTATTTCCAAAGCAAGGTGGCCTTCTCTCGTCATCTGTCCTTTGCAGTCCACCACCTCCAGGAAGTCCACCCGGGGCCCCGCCTCTCTGTAAGCTCCTTCTCTTTGGCACACCACCACCCTGTCCCCTTTTCTGTGTTTCAGCCCTGAGGGCTGAGGGGACCCCAGGCCAGGCTGGAACAGCCACGGGCCGAGGCCTGGGGTAAGCTCAGGAAGTCCACACAGGAAAAGGAGAGGCAGATTGGGGAAAGAGAGGAGTAGGGCCCTCAGCTGCCCATTCTGGCCCCGGCGCACCTCAAGGTCAGCCTGGAACCCACCCAGCTGCACTGACCCGCTGCAGGCTCAGAGGACCATACTCGATCACCCAGGTGCTGGGTGGTGCCCCCACCCACCCCCCTGCCCTGAGACTTACTGAGGGTGGTGGGGACTCTCGCCCGATGAGGGGGGTGTTCTCACAGCGGGGGTTCTGGAAATTGGCATTCTGGCTCCTGATCAAGGAGAGAGGGGCTGTGAGTGACTGCTGGTCATGGTGGTCCCAGCTCTGAGCCCAGGGCGTGTCCTGGATCCAGGCAGACCCTGGGTCACCTGCTCTGCCTGGCACCCTGCCATCCTGACTTCAGCAGGGATGCACACCCTGTATGCTCCCACTGTCCCTGGATGCTGCCTGCTGGCAAGGACTCAGGGATCCCAAAAACCCAGCATAGTAACCAAGGGCTCAGAGTGGGGCCAAGGGTGCCTGCCTGCCCTCATATGGCCGGGCCCAGGCCCTTAGCCACAGTATCCCTCCATCTGACCAAGTGACCTCCCTGTGGCCTCACCCAGGTTTGCCAGGCACAGGAAGCACTCAATACTAGGCCTACCCCACCCAAAACCCAGGCACCCCCCCCAGGGGGCCCAGTCCTCATGTGGCCCCCACTGTGGGACGGCCCCTTCTTCCCTCTGCATGGCCCCTCACGGGCCTCTGTCCAGCAGCACCCCCTCCACTGGCTCTGCCTCCCCCCCCTTGCTCCCCAGCCTGTGGCTGGCCTGAGCTCTAAGCTGCGCCGGGCTGATGTCCCTGCGGCCACACTGAGCTCCTGCCCCGCCGGGGCTGCCCAGCTCCTGGGACTCACATGTACTCAGTGACCGGGGCATTGCTGACGGTGTGGGCCGCGGCCGGGATGCTGGCCTCGCTCCCGTAGCTGCTCCCGCAGCTGTAGAGACTGGGCATGTGCACGCGGTAGAGGCTGTCGTGGGCCTGCCGCGGCCCCGCAGCGGCCTCCTCCTCGCCGTCCTCGTCAGGGCCTCTGCGGGGGACACGAGCAGGAGCTCAGCCCCGACATGAGGCAGCCGCACCAGGCCTGCAGGATCAGCTCCGGTGCAGACATGCCTGGGTCCACCCCTGGCCTGGCCACACAAGCTATGGGGCTGCGGCAAGTCACCTGGCTGCTCCTCTGAGACAGGGGACCAGGGCCCTGTGCCTCGGCCTGTACGCGGGATGTGGACTGTCCACTGATTAGAAGGGAACGGGGCCCTCCGGGGGGAGCACAAGGGGCGAGGTGCACTCTTTTGGCCCTGCAGCTCCCAGTCGACACCTTTGGGTAGTCTGAGCCCATAGGGCCCATCTGCACCCAAGACGCCTGAGTTCACACGGCCCATCTACACCCTTAGAGACCTGAGCCCACGGGGCCTGTCTACCCCCAGGAGGCCCAAGCTTAGTCTTCCCTACTCTGCTGGCCCTGCTGGCCAACCTCCACTCTGCTTGGGCAGCTGCAGGGAGAGGCAAAGAAGCCATGGGCCGGGCCTTGGGCTCTCAAGGTGCATCACGCCCTGCCTGGTCCCAGGAAGGACTCAGGGCTGGGCTGCCTGGTGGTGAGGGCACAGGCCAGCCAGGCCTAGGCTCATACCCCACCTCCCCACCACCAGCTGGGTGACCTCGCACAGGGTCTTCCCCACATTCCTCATAGTGAAATGAGCAGGACAGTGGTAGCAGTAGACTGAGCACCAATTACCCGCCAAGCCCAGGGCTGAGCCCTTACAATAGGGGCTCATCTAGTGTCCACCAACCCCAGGAGGTGTATACTCTCACAACCCTCTCTACAGTTTGGGAAGATGAGGCCCACCATGGCTAAGTGATTGTCGACAGTCACCCAATGCACAAGGGTAGTCAGGACCTGAATCCAGGCCATGTGGTTTTAGGGCTGCACTCTTAGACACTCTCCCATAGCTGCTATCTTTATTACCACTGCCACCATCTCCGCCACCACTGTTACCACCATCACCACCATATCACCATCAACATCACCAACATCACCATCACAGTCATCATAACCACCATCACCGTCATTGCGATCATTGCCATAATCCATTATCACCATCATCACCATCACTACTATCATCACCACCATCACCATCACCATCATCACCATCACATCACCATCACCACTATCATCACCGTCACCATCACCACCATCACCATCGTCACCATCACCACTATCATCACTATCACCATCACCACTATCATCACCATCACCCATTATCACCATCACCACCACCGTCACCATCACCACTATCATCACCATCATCATCACCACGACCACCATCACTGCAATCATTGCCATCATCATAACCACTGCCACCACCGGCAGAAGCATTATCGCCATCACAAAAGAAAATAATGGAGTGAAACCCAGACAATGGAAAGAGATCTGAGCTGAGTGATCTGTGACCCAAGCTGGGCCACCAAAAAGCAGCCACAGCCCAAATGGGCAGGAAGGTGGTAACTGTGGGAGATAAACTGGGGGGGCCCAAGAAGGGAAGGGGCCTGGCACCCTGATACACCACTCAACCTACTACTGACAGTGGAGACTGGGCTAGGGGCTGCCAGGACCCCTAATTCAAAGATAAGTACAGGATGGCTCCATGGGAGGTAGCTGCCATCCTGGTCACCCAGCTGAGTGGGCCACAGAGGCCACGCCACCCAAGGCCCTCCCTGCCCAGCAGTGAGTCCCCACAGGCAGCCAGCCGGTCTCCCCAACCACAACCCTGCGCATCTGTACCCAGGATGGGGAGATGGCAAGACATTCTGAGGCCAGGCAGAGGTGTGGAGAGTGTGGGGCATGGTGCCAGCGCTGAGGCAGGGCCCTGGTTCTCCTGCCTGCTCTGGGCTCAGGCGCCCCATGGGCGAGGCGCTCCTCTAGGCTGCTTCCCATGTGAGAAACGGGGATGCTCACCTAGGTCACACCAGCCTCACAGACACTGTAGGGGCTTACAAGGCGTGAAGAGGTGAGAGGCACTTGTCCCTGTCCCTGGGGATTGGAACAGGGATGTCCAGAAGGCAGTTCCCTAAAACATCCTGTGTGCTGTGGCCTGGGGAAGCCCAAGGACCCCTCGGAGCCCTTCACCTTTTCTGCTGCCAGGTGTGCGGAACGCTGCAGACGATGGAGCTGAACATGAGCGCCGTGACAAAGGAAAAGAGGGCCAGGTAGATGAGGCCCTCGACGCCATCATAGCAGAAGCCGGTCAGGGCCTGCACATAGTCCTGGGGCCACAGGGACAGAGACGGCGAGGCCACAGAGAGAGGAAGAGACGGAAGACAGGGTGAGATGGATAGGCTGGGGTTGCAGCCCAGCCCACAGCAGCCTGGACCACCCTCCCGCTCCCTAGGGCGCTGGCTGGAGGCTGGGCCGGGCTCCCACTCTCCCAAGCAGCCCTCGAGGCCCCCGCCACAGGCCCGCTCCCGGAGGCAACTCTCACCAGGTGCAGGCTGCGGCAGTCCACCAGCGCGGTGAGGTGCTGCAGGTTCACCTCCGTGCCATTCAGCACCTCCTGCACTCGGAGCAGAGGGTCCTAGGGGAACACCCCAGGCAAGGTCAGCCACAGGTGCCCTGGGAACCTCCTAGACATCTGTCCGCCCCAGCCCCTGCCATGGAGACCACACTCAACCCTGTGATCCCGGCACAGGCCTTGAGGACCCTGGGTTTTAGAAATTGTGTCCCCAGAGTCTGTGGCCTGGCCTCAGGGGGGCAGCTGAGGGTGCAAGCATAGAGGAGGGGAATGGGACCCACAAATGCCTGTCCAATGCGGCCACCATTACGTGGTCCCTTTACTGTAACAGGAGGGACAGAAATACCCATGTCTCCTGATGTGGGCCTGGTTTTTAAAGTTGCATTTTAAGAAAGTTCAAGACAAAGGAAAATTTTCATGACAATTTAAGTGACAAAACATTACCAAAAACTGTATAGTGAGCCCGACCATGTGTGTGCCGTGTGTCTGTGCTGTTGTGTGATTGCACTGTGTCTGTGTTGTGTGCATCTGCATTGCTGTGGATCTGCATTGTGCACCTGCACCGGGAGGAGACAGCTGTCTACAAGGTGAGGACAGAGGCCTCAGGAGCAGCCAGCCCCACCCGCACCTGGATCTTGGATTCCAGCCCCCAGGACTGAGACACAAGCGCCCAGTATGGCACTTTGTGATGATACCCAAACAAACTAACACACCCACCTATCCACTCAGTTGCCAAAAACCAAGAAGGTGCCCTAACTGTAACAGAAATAATAAAAGGAAGTAACTTTAAAGTAGTGTGTGTGTGCAAATATCTCTGAAATGTAAACTTTGTGAAGTTTATTAAAAGGGTTGGCTATGGGGCGGTGCACACACAAGCCCGACTCTAGCAGGCTGCCAGCACCTCCGGGAGCTGTGGGTGGCGGCTGTGGAGTAGCAGTCCTGGTACTGTGTGTGTATGTGTGTGTGTGTGTGTGTGTGTGAGACAGGCGGGCCCCAGAGCACGGGGAAAAGAGAGTCCCCTCAAGTCCCCAGGATGCCCCCAGGGGGCGCACCTTGTTAAGGAATCACGGCCAGGCAGACCTTTATTTTGTTCCTGCATCTGTTCCCATTTGTCTCATTTTTCAAATATAAAGAATTCATATGACTTTTAAAATAGGAGCAGAATTTTTTAAAAGAACCCACCAAAACCCCTCCATCATCAGGGAAATGGAGGAAAGAGTAGAAGGGAGGGTGGGGCAGGAGGCACCCTCTTGGTGTCACCGCCTGCACCATGTGGGGCCCATAGGCCCAGTGCCCACCCCCACCCCCTCACCTTGGTGGCCGGGTACTCCCGAGGGATGGTCTTCAGGAGCTCGGCCACGATGTCCTGCATCTCCACCAGCGCCTTGTGGCTGCCCGACAGCTTCTGCTCCAGAGACAAGCTAACTGCAGCCGGGCAGGGCAGCCTGTTTCCCTCCCTCGGCCCTGCCCACACATAGGACACCCAGCACTCTGTTCTGTGGGCTGGCGGGACAACCCTCCCTGGCCCCCCAGGTGTCCATGCACCAGAAGATACAGATGAAGAACGTATGGCACCTTTAAAGCAGATGGGTGGTCCTTGGGACCCTACGGACCATGCAGTCACGGGGAGTGACGGATACGGGGCTGAGGGTTATCCCAGAGTGGACACAGGACCCTCCTCTACTAAGGCATCCCTGGGACCCGCCACACCCATCAACTGGCTTTGTCTTGCAGGGTTGGCCAAGGGCAACCCAGGAAATAAAAGGAGTCCAGGGATTTGGGGGGCATTAAGCAGGCCACCCCAAAAGGCTTATGCTGAGGGCACCAGGGCAGTAACCCAAGGGGCAATTAGTGATGTCAACAGGGCGTTTGCCCAGCTGTCTCCCCAAGGCTCCCAGGGTCAGTGGGCCTGGTGGGCTGCGAATATCCGAGATGGAGGGCCATGGCCTGCCTGGTGCTTCAGACTGTGCCCTCAGCAGGCCTGAGCTCTCACCTGCTGGAAGGGGTTGGAGGCGCGGGGCGAGCAGGCCAGATAGTACTGCAGGATGTCTGTGGAGAGAGGTCAGGTGGCTGAGCAAGTGTGGCTGGCTGTGTCTGTGTGCGGGTCTGCGTGTCTATATGTGTGTGCTCACACAAGTACACGTGTGTCAAAGACACATCTATGTGCATATTTCTGTGTGTGGCCGCTCAGGTCTGGGGTCCCGTCAAGCTCATGCTGAAACATAACAAAGCGCCGGCTTCATGCAGCCACCTGTAGATGGAGCCGGAGCGCTGGCCCCACGAGAGGCTGGGCCTGCTGGCGCTCGCCCAGGACCAGGAGCCCGGAGCAAGGACCTGGGGAGGCCCGGCTGAGGGCACCAAGGCCTGGGACAGTGATGGGGACAGCTGTCATCAGCCCTGCCAGCCCTTGGCAGAGCAGGCTCACCTCTCTCCCATAGGGGAGCTCCTCAGGCTTAGGAAGAAATGGTTCCTTGACAAAATAAGCTAAAAACCACCCTCCCACACTCACCCCTTGGGGCTTTCTTGGCAAAGGGGGAAGGACAGTCCCATGAGGGCCACTTAGCACCCCTGTGCTCTGCCCCCAACTCAGCCCTAGAGTCGTCCTGCCTCTTCCTACACCCACACTTCTGGGCAGTCCCATCAGCTCTGCCCTCTCTGCATAGCCTGGTCTACTTCTTGGCACACTTCTGCCTGCCTGCTGGCTCAAGACGCCCTGTCTCCTGCCTGCAGGAATGCAGCAGCCCCTGCTCCCTCTTTGACACCCCCCCCCCCCCCGCTCCAGCAGCCCAAAGCAGCTTTGAAGGGCACAGTCAGAGGCCACATCTTTCCCCTGCTCCCCACCTCCAACGGGCTCCTGGAATAAAGTCCAAGTTCCTGACCATAACCTGGCCCACCCTCTCTTCTCCCAACAGGTCTACTTTCTGCCTCACAAACACATCAAGTTTGTCTCTGTCTCAGGGCCTTTGCACAAGATGCACAGCCTTTTCAGGTTCAGTTTTAATGCCACCTCTTTGGCAGGCACCCTGACTACTTGCTCTGAGCAGCCATCATCACCTGCTTCTTCCATCACTCACTCTCCTCCCCAATTTCACCTGCCTCCATGATTCTCAGAGCCTCCCACTAGAAGATGTTACTGTTCAATCACTAGTTTCCTGTTCTGGGTGAGTCCTGCCTCCCTGAGACCCAAACCGAGGGTTTGCAAGGGCGAGGATGCATCGGCGTTGCTCAGTGGGGTCTTCCCAGCCCAGCCCCTGGGTGTCAGCTCGGACACGGCCACACACTCACCCCCACTCAGCACCGAGTGCTCCTCCACCATCCTGGTCACATAGGTGTCAGGGTCCACACAGAAGTCACTGGAGCCCTGGGATGGATGCAGGCAAGGAAAATGGGATGACCAAGCTAGGCCTCCCCAGCCCTCCACTCTCAGAGCCAGAGCCTGGCCCTCCACCCTGGGGTCAGGTTGACCCTGGGGGCACTGGCTTGCTGTGTGTCCAAGCACAGGACTGGTCCCTCAGCCTTCACATCCCAAGGGAGGTGGGAGGGACGAGTATGGCTTCCCAGCCCCATGACCAGGCCCAGCAGACGAAGACCACCCCTCCCTGCTGCCACTCACCACAGACGCAGCCAGCTCCAGGCCTAGCGCGCCCCAGCTGATGACCAGGGCCAGGACCCCCAGCAGGCAGACCCTGGGGGCAATGAAAGCCAATCAGCATTCCCCCAGACGAGGTGGGGAGGGAGGTGGGGGGGTCATGCCAGCTGCCAGGCTGCAGGCAGAAGGCCAGGTCCCAGGGCACACCTGGGGGTCCATCCACGCAGGAGCTGTGGCTCCTCCCCTAGGCCGCAGGCCCACAACTCACCCAACTAGGATGCCCTTGGAGCTGCGGATGAGGCCAACCAACACCAGCAGGCAGATGGCGACGTCGAGCAGCAGCAGGCCCAAGTAGCCCAGCCACCTGCAGGCACAGGAGGTATGGGCCAGGCCCAGGGCACAGGATCGGGGTGGTGGGGGTAAGGGCGGGGGTGCTGGGACAGGCCAGGCATCTAGACCTAGAGCCAGCAGAACCGAGGCAAACAGCCCGGGACCCAGAGGGGCACCATGGGCATTTCTGGGCTATGTGGACTCGAATTGGTCCTTATAGTAAACAGCCCCATGGGGGACTCCTGCCAGAGTAGCTGCTGGAGACCCAGCCCCTTCAACCCATAAAACCTCAGGCACTGGGTGCTGGGAGCTGCCTGGACCTTAGAAGGAAAAAAGCTTAACCTGGGGCAGTAGGGGGGCCAGGAGAGTGCCAGGTCGCACCTGTACCAGTCATAGAGATCCACCTGCTCAGCCAGCGTCTCCAGGGACACAGCTGCGTTCCTCCAAAACGGGATGGCAGCCGTGTAGCCCAGCAGCATGTCCAGCAGGCCCTGCAGCCGCACGACTGCCCGCAGGGGCTCGGGCTTTGCGGCCAGCTGCTGCTCCAGGCTCTGCAGGCTGGGCTCCGCGGTGAGGTTCAGGGCGGCTGCAGTGTCCCACACCTGCGCCAGGGGGCGCGTGAGCCGGCGCAGGGGCTGCCCGCACGCACCGCCTGCCCACCTCTTGGCTGCCCGCCCAACCCGTCCACAAGCTCCCCACGCCTGCAGGTGGGGCTCTGGCAGTAGGAAGAGCGCCCCCTCCCACCTCGGCAGCCACTCACGCGGTCCTGGACCCCCGCCACCGTGCGGTTGGCGTGGCGGAGCGAGTAGGTGGCCCGATGAACGCCGTCGCTGGTCTCCCCGTTGCCATAGAACCCCACAGCTATGCCGGCGCTGGGAAAGGGCGAGGCCGCGTGAGGGCGGGGGGGGCCTGCGCCCCCTGCTCACCTGCACACCAGCCCGCTCACCCGCACGCCCCCCGCCCGCTCACCCGCACACCAACCCGCTCACCTGCACGCCCCCTGCTCACCTGCACACCAGCCCGCCCGCCCGCTCACCCGCACACGAGCCCGCCCGCCCCGCTCACCCGCACACGAGCCTGCACGCCCCGCTCACCCGCACACGAGCCCGCCCGCCCGCTCACCCGCACACGAGCCCGCACGCCCCGCTCACCTGCACACGAGCCTGCACGCCCCCTGCTCACCCGCACACCAGCCCGCCCGCCCGCTCACCTGCACACGAGCGTGGCGATGATGACGCACCAGGCGGTGCAGCAGCAGTCGGCGTCCAGGTGCTCGTCCCTCTTGCGCCGCCGGCAGCACAGCCAGAAGGAATAGAAGAGCAGGAAGAGCGTGTCCAGGGCGAGGCAGGCCAGCGCGGAGGCCCCGAGCAGCAGCAGCGCCTGGGGGGGGGGGGCAGACTAGGGTCCTCACCCCTGCACTGGACTCCGGGACGGGACCCGAGCTCCGCTGGGGGGCGCAGGCCGGCACGCCACGGGTCTGCCTCTCCCAACACCTACCGCCCCAGGCCCTGCGCCCCTCGCCATGGGAGCCTGCCACCTCCCGGGATGTCTGAACAGGGGTCCTCCTACAGACGCTGTGAGGGCGCGCTGGGTGCTGGGTGCTGGGTGCCGGGGGCATCCCAGCGGAGGCGGGCACGGGCTCGGCGGGACCAGGCAGAGCGCAGGCCCGAGGGGCTGTCAGCATCCGCGCCCGTCCTCACCTCGGCGCTCAGCCCGCTCTGGACCCGGCCGCCTTCTCAGCCCCAAGCCCCGCAACCTGCAGGGCCCGGAGCTCTGCACCGCAATCCAGGGGGCACGCCTGTCACCGAGGCCGAGGCCCCCCGCGAGGAACAGCTGACCTGGCGCACCAGCGCCGCCTGCCGGTGGCTGAGCCCCGGGCCCGGCACTCAGAGGGGGCGGCGACCACGCAGCACGAGCCCCCATTGGCTAGAACAGGCGCCAGCCCGCCCGGCCCCGCCCCTGGGCCCCGCCCCCTCGGCCGCCCCACCCAGTTCACTGATAACCGGCTTTAGGGAAGGGGTGGGGGCCCGCGCCCCCCCTCTAGGGTGGGAGGCACAGGGTCGCGCGCCTCGCGGGGCAGGGCAAGTCAGGCCGCAAGAAGGCCTACCGCGTGGGGGGGCCTCCCCAAGGGCGCCGCTCACCCGCAGCGCTGCCCAGACCTCAGGAGGCCCTGGAGACACCCTCCCTCCCAGGTCTGAGCACTCAGCAGCGTGGCCTTCCCTGGGTCTCAGCCTGGGGAGCTGTTGGGGGTGCGACACCCAGGCCCACCCACCCCTGGGGGCCCCTGGGACAAGCTCAGCCGGAGGCACTAGGACCGCTGCCTCCCATCCCCGGCGCCCAGAGACCGTCTCCCAGGAGACGGTTGCCAGGCAGCGGGGCAGGACGGCACTCTTGGGAAGGCCAGGGGACCACTGAGGGCTCACCAGCCCTTCCCACCCGCCGCCCAACAAGCAATCTGGGCACAGTCGGCGTGGGGCTGGTGCCCTCCATGGCCCTTCAAGCTGGGGTGCAGCTACCCACCGCCATGCACAAGGAGAACCTGTTGGGTCCTGACCACCCGACTGCCCGCTCACCAGCTGGATGCGCAAGGGGAGCAGGCCTAGTGGGGCTGACGCTGGAGCCACCTCTCAGCCCAAGGCCCCCGCGAGGTCCCAGTCACAGTGGGGGCACATTCACCTTGAGGGGCCTGGACCCAGCATCACCCCTACCCCACCCAACACCGGGAGTCAATACCCAGGGTGCTTGGAAGAGCACCACCTGGGGTCCCTGGGTCTGCGCTTACATGCACAGACTGGAGGTGCCTCAGGCCCTGCCTGGCCCGTCCGAGCAGGTGAGAGGCAAAGGGCAGGACAGCTCACTGCCCCCAGGACCCTGGCCCCAAGGGATGTCTGCACCTCTGTAACCAAAGTTACCCTCCAGCCCCCCGTCAGTCACCTGGTCCTGCCTCTGTGGCCCCTACCTGAACCCTCCATCAGAGCATGCCCACTCCCACCTAGAAGCCCCCATCCCACTGAGCAGCCCCCTCGAAGCCCTGCCCACCCTGGCTCCCACGGTTCTGCAGGCCACATTAACCGGCCCCATACAGCCTCTGCTCCCTCAGTGGACACAATTTGGGGGAGCAGGGTCCCACCCCCACCCCCAGAACACAGCTGGCTTGGAGCTGCTGCTTAATGGCAGCACCCAGGCAGGTGCTCTCCAGGAGACCCTCCTGGGCCTGTGGGCAGGTCAGGGCGCGCAGCTCAGCCTGGGGTGAGCAGTTGGCACTGCCACTGGCCAGGACTGAGCTCACAGGCTGGATCACCGCCTCAGCGGCGCCAGGACCACCCACTCCCATTTGCCTGATGAGAAAGCTGAGGCAAGATAAGCACTGCTGGCCCAGCGAGATCCTGGCATCTGGGCGTGGCGCAGCTGGGCTCCCACGTCTGGGAGGTGCCAGGGCCCAGCCCCCGGAAGGCAGGCGTACAGGCGGGCGGCACAGGTACCTTTCCTGGATCTTCTACAGCTTTGATTTCGTTACTTCTTTGTTGTTGGGTTTTTTTTCTTTTTGGCTTTTCTATTTTTTTAAAGCCACAAACACGTACTACCTTTATAATTAAAACACAAAACCAGAAGCCTGTGAGCAGCTCTTCCCAGCCAGGCGTGGGAGGCCACTGGTCCGAGCCCAGCTTGGCCATGTGCGACTCTGCATGGCCTCTGGTCAGGCCCTGTGTGCCCCGTGAGGCAGGGCGAGCACTTCCCGCCCCCCAGGCTGTCAGGCGGGAGAAGGGCCCTGGCAGCCACAGGGCAGAGTTGGGGCCCCCCAGTTTATGGCGCTGTCGCACAGTCCCTGCCGGTGCCCGCTGCCTCAGGAGCAGAGGTCATGAAACTCCCTGGGCCTGGCCACCCGGAGACCCGGGGCCTCCCGCTGCTGGACAGAGGCCCAGGGGAGGGCCTCCTGCCCGGCTCCCACAGCCCCCCCCAAACTCAGGCCCCAGAGGGGAGCCCACTTCTCAGGGAACTAGAATGCCCAGGTTCAGCTACCTCTCTGCCTGATTCTGTGACCTTGGGTCAGGGACTTGGACATCGGCGCCTGTTTCTCCACGTATAAAACAGAGGCGGTGGCATCCCTCTCCTGGTGTGGTTGCTCAGATCAAATGGGCTGATGTGTGAAGACGTAAGAAAGGGCCTCCCTGGGGAACCTCCAGGGACGTCCCGGCCCCCTGCTGACATGCAGCCTAGTGGGCTGGGGACGGGAGGCGGGTGGTCACCCTGGCTGCCGGAGGGGAGGGAGCCCAGGGCTGCCCACAGACAATGGGAGCATGTGCGTGTCCAGGCCCACACCTTCACACCCACATGCAAGCCCACCCACACGTTCACACATGCACATATACCCACCATTCACACATTTATATCCACACATGCGTATCTCACACACACACACACACACTGACACACATAAAGGAGTTGCCCCATGAGCTCCCAGCAGTGACTGTAAACTTCCGAGGGTTGTGGGTGGGGGGATCCCAAGAGCCTTGGGCATCAGACACTTGCCAGAGACTGGGAGGGGAAGACAGGCCTGGCCAGCCAGGGGCAGCCTCCTGCAGCCACCCGCCTGGGGGAGGACACGCCCATCTGTCCCCTGCCTCAGGCACCCAGTCAGGTGTGGGATCAACGCCCAAGAAACCCCAGGCCCAGGCCCTTGAGAGTGAGAATGTAACCTGGGCTTGGAGAGGGGTACCTAAGGGCAGGAGAGTTACTCAAGCCCGGGGAGGCGGCGGTAGATGGAGGCCTAGGTGTCCCACCTCGCCCCTGCGGCCCTGCACACAGGAAGCCAGGCGTCAGGCATCGGGCTCAGCCCTCCCTTTCTGGTCTGTCTGCCCAGCTCCAGGAATCCCCTCCTGACTGTGAGGACGGGACCCCATTTCCACCACCTGTGCGCTGGCCCTCTCTGCCCACACTTACTCCAATAAGCCCATCCATTAGCAGGGGCGGTGCCCTGTGGCCCCAAAGCCTGGCATACAGTGGGCACTCAGAAACGTGGGGCGCCGGGGACTCCCACCCCAAGCTCCAAGAAGCTGGGGCAGCTTTCTGGCAGGACGCTTCCTCCCCAGAGCCTTCAACAGCAACCCCATTGGGTGGTTCGTGGGGCCCCTGGGTGGCCCCAGAATGCAAGCTGTGGGCCCTGTGCCAGGACAGCCCCACACAGCCCTACAGGGAGGTGACAGCACCCTCTGGTTTACACAGGAGGGGACCCCAGTCCTAGCTAGCTCAGCACTTCGAACCAGCACCAGGCCAGGCAGCCTCTTGCCTCCTCCTGTCCCAGGGCCAGGTGCCAAGCTTGACCTCTGCCTCGGTTTCCTGAAGGCAGGTTCTCAGATCGGCTTCCGCTGGCCTCCCTGTGGGGCCCGCCTCCCCTCCCCCTGGCTGGCCTCCCCTGGTTCTCCCTGGGCCCATTCAGAAAGAGGATGGGAACTGTCTCATCAGCATCTGGGCTCTGACCACATGGAATTTTCCGTCTGTGATGGAAGTGACGTCAGCACTTGGCCAGGCCAGGCGAGATGCCTGGGCCTGTGTCCTGACCACGGCCACAGTGCTGGCTACTGGCCACCTGAAGCACCAGGAATGCCTTGGCTCAGTGAGGACTTGGGGTGGCCACCGTGCGCCCAGGCGCCTGCAGCCCACCCGCCCCTCCTGGCTGCACCACTCGTTTTTCAGCCCTGGGCCATCCCATCCTTCTCAAGGGCCCTGCAACCCCACCACAAAGTGTATCCTGGAGAGTGCCCTGCCCTGTCCTGCGCTCACACAGTCCAGGTGCCCTAGGGCCCCCAAAGGCCCCGCCCATTCTGGAAGCACCTATAAGTCAGAGTTTGGGGTCTGAAGCCTCTCCCCATCTCAGTTCAGGACCAGGTCTGAGGCCTATAAGGGTGACCCAGCAAAGTCCAAGCCCCCAGCAGGTCCTCCCAGTCCTGGCAGGGAGACAGGGGGCAGGAAGGGGCCCAGGGTAGGCTGTCCTGTATGAGGTGGCCCCATGGGACAGGGGGACCCTGGTTCAGCCCCAGGCTTGCTGGCAGCTGGCTGCAAGGAGGCCCCGAGCCAGCCCCATGAGGGGAGGGCCTATGAGAATCATACTGAAAGCTGTGCAGCTGGAGGCTCAGCTCCATCCAGAAGGGACTGCAGTGCAAGAGGGCATGAGATCGCGAGGCCTCTGCAGGGCCCGGCTGCTCCGCTCCTTCAGTGACCCGTCAGCACATTGCATGGGCCCCCTACCTGTGCAGAATGGTGGACTCAGCACCAGCACTGGGCACACCAAATTGCCCCAGGCCACCAGGCAGGAGCGCCACGCTTGACCTTACCAGCACATCCCTGTGCCACCTGCAAGGAGCACGCCGCACGTGGTACACACACCAGAAGCACAGACAGACCGCCTGCTGAACACACCCCCCCACACCTCTAACACCCACACCTCCAACACCCACAGCTCCCTGTACGGCAGCCTCCATGCCCTCAGCATCTGACCCTGAGAGCTGCCCATCCGTCCACCCCTCTGCCTGCCAGCAGTCCACAGCCAGGCTGAACAGCCCTGTCCCAAAGGAATACCCTCACAGGGACCCCTGACCACAGCCCCAGAGGACACATCTCGCCACCCTGCTGTCACAGCCACAGCCGCTTGACCCCTCCTTGATCAGCCTCATTGTGGGAAGTCACATGCACCCAAGGGGTCAGGGGTCTTCCTCAGGGCTCACAGCTGGTGGGGTGGAGGCAGGACCCCAGCTCAGTGGGGCAGCAGCCTGCAGTCTGTGGCAAGAGAGCCCAGTGAGGCCCGGGAGCTGCCCTGGCAACCCTGGAGAAGACCCGGGCCAGCAGGCCTGCCCACCTTGGCTCAGCCTTCCCAGCCCCCTGAGAGGCAGCTCCTGCCAGGTGGTAAAGGGCAGGCCTCCAGAGGGGGCAAGTCCAAATTCTGCCGGGGGCCTCACTGCCTCACGCCCACCTGTCTCATTGAAGCAGGACAGCCCAAGTGACCACACAAACGGCCTGAGACTGAGGAGTGTCAGCATGTAGCATCTGTATTCAGCACCGGGCCTGGCACTGGGACCACAGGGCACAACAGACAGCACCACTGGGCTGAGCCCGTGTCTCTCCAGACCCCACAGTGCAAGCGTGGAAGCTCAGAGGCTGGGGAGCCAGGCAGAGGACTGTGGAGGGTGCAGAATTGTCAGGGGGTATCCTTGAAACTGTTATATGGGGTCAGTGGGTGCGAGCGGGGCACCATGAGAGGTGGGGACAGCGTGGGCAAAGGCCCATTACGAGGTCCAGGCTGCATGGAGCTGAGAACAGGCAGGGTTCAGGCCTGAGTCTGCAGTGTTAGGGGGCAGAGTGAGGGTCCTGTGGGTAGGGTCCGGCAGACAGGCAGGAAGGGGAGCAGTGGGCCCTTTCACTGCATCTGGGGGTCCTGCCCCAACCCCAGAGCTGCCTTCTCCACAGAAAGAGACCCTGGTCATCAGGGCATCCAGGAGGCACCATCTGGGAACCCCCACGTGTCCAGGCTGGAGCTCTGGGCACAGGATCAGGAGAAGGGAGGGGGCATTGGGCCGAACCGTGTCTGGGGTCCCCTGCTAGGAAAGCCACACCCCACAGCTGCCTGCTCCCTTAAGGGCCAGCCCTCCACCTTAGCACCCACTGAAGCTGGCTTCACACAGGCTCTCTGGTCTGCAGGCCACCCGGGCAGGCGGTACCTACTTTCCAGGCCAGACACTCAGGGCCCACACTTAAATGATGGAGGCAGGGCTGGAGCCGGCAGATGCCACCTGAGGAAAGCTCCAGAAAGGGCCCCTCACCTCCTGGGCCAGGCCGAGTGGGTGCTGAGCTGAGGGCCAGGGCCTCGGAGCCGAGCTGGACGCTGAGCTGGCTGTGTGGCCGCAGCCCCACGCCCCTCCAACACGCTTGGCTGCAGCTCCCAGATGCTGGCCAGAAATTAAAAACAGATTTCCAGCGAGCCGGGCTTGGGTTTCACGAATTCCATGCCGGTGAGCTCGTGGCCGTGCCTGGGAGAGCGCAGCCAGTGGCTGGCCCTGCGGGAGCCTGGGAAGGGCCCAACTTTCTATGCAATCCCTCCTCCCTTCCCCCTCCAGTCTGCAAGGTCCAAGGTCCAAGGTCCGAGGTCCAGGCCAGCAGGCTGCACACAGGCACCAGCTGCACCTTAGTCCTCACAGTGCACAGTACATTCGCTGCCCCTCCCCTCCGCCAGGAACAACATGGACAGAGCCCCAGGACCCCAGAGCAGCTCTGGCTGGACACCCCTAGACCGCCACCCACCCACCCTGCAACCCTGGGGCCAGCTTGGAGGAAGTGCAGAGGCCCCGCTCTCCCCACCCACACTGGGCCGGAGGAGTGAGCAGACACCACTGAACTGCACCTGGGCTGGCCTCCCTGCAGCCAGCATGACACCCAGAAAATCCCTCTGCCCTTCACCAGGGCTCTGCGAGTGCCTCTCCAGCAACCACCTCTGGGGACCCATGCCCCCACTTCAGATGGGCCTGGTGGCATCCTTGGGGCTTGCCTCTACCAGGAACATGAGGCCTGGGGGACACCGCCCGACCCCAGACCCGGGCCAGACCTGCACTGAGTGCCCCTCAGATGGTCAGGAACCCAGCCAGGGGTGCACAGGCCGAGTGGGCAGCCGGGCAGGTGGCACCATGGCAGCCACACTTTTCAGAGGCAGAAGTGGTCACCTAGGCGTTGGGGAGCCCGGCCTCAGCCCATGCCCTCGGCCAACAAAGGACAGGTCCGGATGAAACAGCCCCTCTGGCACCCCTGCCCCTCATAGCCTACCTGTCCCTCCCGTGGGAACCCAGGACTCAGCAAGCCTCCTGTAGGGAGGGAGGGGCACTGAGGGTGGAGGGTGGCACGTGTGCAGGCCTGTGTGTGCACGAGCCCATCTGGGCACACAAAGCCCAGGTCTTGGGCAAGGGGTGGTGGAAAGGGAGGCTCATAAAGGGCTCTGTGCAGCCCCTCTGCTGCAGCTCACCCAGCCCACCTATGACCTTGGCACATATTGGCTCCACCTGGCCCTGCTTGCTGAGGGCACACCCCATACCCAGGCACCTTCCTTGGCTCCAGATGAGAACAAGAGTGGCCTTGTGGCCAGCTGGCACCAAGTGCAACTCATCCTGCCTCTGGCATTGTGCTAGAGGCCTGGCCTTGACCAAGGCCCACTGCAGCCCTCCCAGTCCCACCCATGACAAGGACACTTGCTGCCTCAGCAGATGTCTGTCATGCCATGGAGCCCTCGGGAGGCCTGCTGGGCAGGAAGGGGACCCAATTTTGCTGGCATCTGCCATTCTGTCTCCAGGAGGGACCTAGGGCAGGCCCAGGCAACTGGGGGCCCTTCCTCAGCACCTTAGCTCGGGGATGTCCTTTGGGAAGTGGCCCCTGCTCTGGGTGACATAGTGCCCAGTGTGTGCCCATTGGAGCCTTGCCACACTGAGGGTTCTCACCCTCCCCAAGACCACAGGAAGCCCCTGATACACCTAAAGGCTGTGTGTGCCCCGGCCCAGCACAGGGCCAACGGCAGGCACAGCACAACCAAGGGCTCCTGGGGTCCTGCTACTGCCCATCCTGTGCCCCAACTCCTCAGGGGCCACACGGGGCACTTCCCACGTGAGTGACCCAACCCTGTCTGCAGATTCGGTTCCTCTTGTCCAGTTGAGGACTCAGCAGAGCTGCCTGTGGGGGGAGGGGCCCAGGGCCATTCTGTGGCTTCCTAAAAAAATGCTTATAAAAAAGCATGAGCCTTTCAGGCAGAGAGGCTGTGGCCTGGGGTCAGAGCCACCCACCCAGAGCCTGACCAACAGCCCTGGTCAGAGACAAAACAGCTGATGTCCCTTCCCCGCACCCATCCTCAGACCTCGAAAACCAGGTGCCGACGGGCCCAACAACAGAGCCTGGTGGTGCCAGGCGGAGGACACACAGAGTTTGGCCCCAACACCTACCCCTTGGCGGGTGTACACTTGGCGGCAGAGACAACCAGCAGCCCAGCCCTTCGCTGGCCGAAGGCAGGCACATGACCCCAGATCAGCCAACTGGATTCTCCCCGGGACTTTGACAATGACCAAAGTGGCAGAGTCACTCTGGCCCAGCAAGGGCTTCCCTGCCTGCTCCCCTGTGCATGGGCCTGCACCCCAAAGCCAGCTCAGGAGCTCCATCTACACAGGGGGTGTTTAGAAGCTTCCACACAAGTCCTTGTATGCTCTGTTGGTTGGTGTTTCTGTCACTCGCAGCCTCAGAATCCTGACGGTGACCATGGGATGCAGGCCAAGCATCAGGAACCAAGGACCGTGGACATGGTCCCAATACATGAAGACTAAACGCAGGAGACTAAAAGGGCACACGGTGAGATTCTAGTTTTACGTGACCCTTCCCCAGTTTAAGTGCATGGACGGACTCCAGTGGGAGGGCTTTTTTCTGCCTTCAAGCTCTGTCCTATTTTCCACATGTTCCACGGATGTGTATCCCTTTTATAAACTAGAAGAGAGGCGATGAATGCCGTTGTTTAACCAGAGCAAATTTCCTTCCGATTAGTGGTAAGGATGACATCAGGGCTAGCCCCACCCATCGGACATGACCATTCTGCCACTAGGCTGCTGTCAGGCACAGCATTAAACTAAGGTGCTGTGGTCTCTGCTGGGAGACCCCTAAGTGGTCTCAAATCCCCCCTGAATAGTCATTCAGTCTGGGCTCGCACACCTCCGGCCACGAAGAGCTCATCACCTCTCTAGGCAGCATGTTCGGACCAGAGGGACTCTCTTATTTTGGGCTGAGGCTCAGGCTTCTCTCTGCCACAGAGCCTTTGCATGTGCTGTTCCCGCTGCCTAGAACCCTCTTCCCCAAGGTCTCTGCATAGCTACCTCAGTCTTATCTTTAGGGTCTTGCTAGAAACATCCAAGCACTCAGGGCTCTAATAAGAAACAGCTCCCACCCTGGGCAAACCTGAGGCAATTGCTACCATCTGGCCTGGAAGGTGGGCCAGTGTGCCCACTGCAGGCGAGGCTCCAGGCAAGTCCCAGCCCACTGGGCGTTCAGTCTGGCTTGCAGCCTCCATGGAAGGTCAGGTAGCACCTCCTCCAGGAAACCTTCCCTGACTGCCAGGCTCCTGCAGGCCTTGTCCTGACCCCACCACAGCACTGCTACGCCAGGTGGTAACTGTTTTTCTCCATCAGCTCGTAGCTTCCAGAACCCCCTGAATTGGTGGAGACAGTAAGCAAGAATGAGAGACTGGGGGTAGAGAGAGTATGACCTCACTATGTGACTCTGAGCCAGTCTCCTCTTTGAGCCTCAGTTTGCTAATCTGTGCAATGGAGACAGTCCTCATCTCCCAGGCTTGTGTGACAAAGGGCTAGTGATAGATGTCCCCACATAGCACTCCGAGAAAGGGTGGCCCATGGGGCTTTCCAGTGGCTTTCACCAGGGCTCCCAATAGCAGATGGTAGGGGCAAGAAACAGCAAAGAAGGGCAAAGTCTGGTCTCCCAAGCCACCCACCCCCCACTCCTGTACCAGGCCCCACCTTCCCCCTGGATGGCTCAGGAAGTAGAAGCCCCCACCACCCCAGCTAGGCCCCATCCACATGGCAGGAGGGGACTGCCAGAACCCTGCGGCGCAGGTCAGGGCCAGAGACAAACAGGCTCCCAGGCCAAGAGGTCAGGGAGATGAGTCCGCACCACCAGGGGGACAGAGGCAGTAGCCCCCCACAGCTGAGAACGCTTCACCAGGGGAAGCAGGAAGGGGCCCCAGGCCATGGCACATGGCGCCCCACTGCCCACCCACCCAGGGAGGACGCTCCCTCTGCTGCACACCCAAAAGGGAGCAAAGCCGGGCGCCCTCGCATCCCCACCATGACCCTGCATAGAAGGCGCACTGGCCTAGGTGTTGGGATGAGGCAGTGAAGGCTCAGAGAAGTTGAGCGCTAGTCTGCAAGCACCAGGACAGAGGGCAGAGGCAAGACGCATGCCCAGGTCTGGCTCACCCTCCAGCCCCCGCCAGGAGCAGAGGGGGCGGGGGATGGAGACAGGCTGGTTTCCACACCGTGAATTATTCAGTGGCTAATTCTGCTCCTCAGAGAAGAGGCAGGAGAGAGTGAGTCAGAGCCCTCCCACAGCGAAGGAGGGAACAGTGCTCAGGGAGGCTGGCGCAGAAGCCAGGGTCCTCTCGAGGGCAAAGGGCCCTGCAGGAGGCCAGCTGTGCTGAGGGGTGCCTGGCCACCACCCCAAGGCCTCCCAGGGCTTCAGGTGTCTGGCTCTCACTCACTCCCCACCAGGTGTCTTGGAATCCCAGCTGGAAGGCCCACGGGAGGACAGCACCCAGGGCAGGGGCGAGGCAGCCAGTCAGGGTGGTTGGAGGCATGGATAGGTGGCACCCCACGGGCCAGGAGGAAAGCTCTGTGCTGGCCAGACACCCCAGGTGCCCTGGGGGCTGCCCTGGAGCTGCAGAACTGACAAGTGGCCTGGAACCTCCCTCAGCCCAACCTCCCGTCCTGTGGAAGCAGAGTCCCCAGGGGACAGACGTGGCAGAGCCAGCACACAAGTTCCTGGGAGCACAGAGGTGTTGCCCCTACACGGGTCGCCCCCCCTGGGCTGGGCTTCTAGAACATAGGTGTTGGGTTTTATAAAATTCTGTCGTCTCTGGGCACGCCTGGGCCAATCCCTCGCCCCCTTTCTAATCTGCTCAGACACAGGTCAGCTGTGCCGGGGGAGCAGGCACCAGGTGAGCACTGAGGCCGGGAGCCTGGGACTCCCTGCAGAGCTAGGGTGCCCATGGCATCCTCACTCCCTGCTTCTGGTTCTCTCCTCCTGCAGAAGGGAGGCCAAGGAGAACAGAGTTCTGAATAGGCGAGGTGTGAGAGGGTCCACGAGATACTGGACTCCCAGGGCATCCTGACAAGCGAAGCCATTTCCACCCCACCCGAAGGCCGTGCAATGATCGCCAGGCAGAAGCCCAGAGGTGTTCCAGGTGACCAGGCACCCAGATCGAGAGGCCGCTGGAATCCGGATCCCCAGGCAGGAAGAAGGCAAAGCCCACAGCCCAGTCCCTGGCCCTGCTCTCACTCGGCAGTGGCTCAGTGACAGGGTTGGCACTGGGGTTTGGCATGACCCCAGGCCAAGGGCTCCATGGGGAGAGCCCGGTCCACAGGGAGAGGGCTGCAAAGGGCCCCGCCACCCCCTGCTCTGCCCAGGCTCAGCCCCTCCAGCCTTCCACACTGAGGTCCACCTTGTGTCCCTATGGGCAGGCCTCTTCCTCAGGGGCCCCGGGCAGGCCAGGTGTCCCCGAGGCACACACTGCACCGTGTGACTGTCCCACAGCCCCGCAGCCGCAGGGCTCAGAGCTGCGGAGCCCTATGGGTAGGGGCTCTACCCGGCAGGGTTCCCCGTGATGGGCAGGGGCCTGGGCAGGAGCTGACAACTGGCAGAGGGGGCCCCATGGAGGGCAGGGAGGTGGCCCCACGACATAACCCCAGAAGAGAGGGCCTAAGTGACCCCAGGAGGGAGGCCAGAATCTGCAAGACGGCCGCGGGCCCTGGAAGGAGGCACTGGGGGGTCCTCTGACCCTGGAAAGGGAGTGACCCATGACCCAGGAGGCGACCCTCCAGAAGGGGGGCGGCGTGCCTCTCGATGGGAGGAAAGCGGGGTGTCCTTAGACCCTCAGGAAGGAGGGGGCTCGCGACCCACGGCGCGCAGGGGGCTGTGACCCCCGATGGGGGAGGGGGTCTTCAGCCCTTGGCAAGGAGGGGCCGTGACCCGGGCCCCCGCCCCGCGCCCCCGCGTCACCTGCTGGTAGTCGGCGTCCTCGGGCCGGAACCGGCTGCTGGTGGCCTCCCAGCGCAGGTCCAGGTGCGGCAGCCGGTGCAGGAGGCTCACCCACCAGGGCGCCGCGTAGCTGACCCCGGCCATGGCGCTCGGGCACGCGGCCGCCGCGGGCTCCTCGCCGCCCGGCGCGCGCGGTTCAGGGGCCCGCCGCGCCCGGCCCGGCCGCCCGCATCGCCCGCGCGCTCCTGGGCCCGGCCCGGCCCGGCTCGGCCCGGCTCGGCTCGGCTGCGCTCGGCTGCGCTCGGCCCCGCTCGGCCGCCCGCGCCCGCCGCCTCTTTGTTCGCCGCCGCCGCCGCCTCCGCGCGCCCCGCCCGCCGCCGCCGCCCCGCCCCCGCCCCGCTATTGGCCCGTCCGCCGGAGTCCCCGCCCACCAGACGCGCTGCAGCCCCGCCCCCGCTCAGCCATTGGCTCGTTGCGCGAGGCCCCGCCCCAGGCTCCTCCCCCCAGCTGCGGGGCGCTTGGCAGGGAAGGCCGGGAGGACCAGCGCCCTCTCCCCCGCCGCAGAAGGGCCGGGCCGGGGGCGCCCGTTAGTTCCACCCTTGCACGTTCATCAAGCTTCTGCGGGCTCGGCCCGTGGGGGCCGCGCTGGCCGGGCGCCCAGCCAGGGGCCCAGTGGCCTGTCTGTAAAAGGAGGATGCTCTGGCTTGGATTCAGACCCTGGCTTGGTTACCTAGGGCTGTGTGCTCTTGGGCAAGTGGCTTAACCTCTCTGTGCATCAATGTCCTCGTCTGTCAAAGGGAAGGACGATGAGTGTAAAGGGCACAGAACGTCAGAGTGTGGCCCAGTACAAGCTGTAAGGGAGCCTGGGGGTAGATGGTGCCTTTGGTCCATACCTACAAGAAAGCCTGGCATCCTCGGCCCTGGAAACACAGGCAACTGCCAGGGAGGGCCGAGCACAGATGGTGGAGCTGCACGGCCAACACTTCCTATTGGGGCGTCTCCATGCTATTAAAGTGGAGACACAAACCCTGAGACAGAGGAGGCTGCAGACACTGTAGGTGCTTGGCCCCGATGCACCCCTCTTGCTGCACCCAGGTTCAGTAGGTGTGTCCTTTTGGCTCTGGCTCCTCTCCACCCTGGGGCACTCTTTCTGGACCTCCTGAGTTCTGAAAAACAGGTTCCACACCTGAGGCTCTGCTGTGCTCCAGCTCAGCCAGCTCTGTGAGCAGACAGGCCCCCCGGGCAGGCTGGGCTGGGCTCCTGCAGGCAGGGACAGCTCTGGGCAGTAGCATCTCAGGAGGCCGTCCATCTGCTCATCCCACTGCCCTGACTCGCCTGTTTTCCTGTGGTAAGGTAGCTGGCACAGGAGGGGTGGGGCAGAGGCCTTTGCAAAGCTATGGTTTCTACTCTCAGGATAATTTACAGACGCCACTCGGTGAATCACGGTGGGGCAGAGGGAGGGAGGTCACACTCACCATCCCTAAGTGACACAGTTCCTGCTCCTGTCATTAACAGCAGATCACACAGCCAGGGACCCCCGGCTTTGCCCCCAGCACTGGTGTGGCAGGCCCACCAGGGTCTCCGTGGGAGGCACAGGGTCCAGGAGCTCCTTTCTGGATTCCCACAAGCCTCACAAAATTGTGCATTTTCCTGATAATTCCAGAAAGCCTGACCCAAACATTATACAAAATGATAACTTGGTATAATGGATTGGATTGTCCCCTTCCCCCCAAAGATCTGTCCAAGGCCTACTTCCTGGTGCCTGTGACTGTCATCTTGTCTGGAAATAGGGTCACTGTAGATGTGATCAAGTTAAGATGAGGTCGCACTAGATTATGGAGGCCCCAATGCAACGACGGCTGTATAGCAAGAGAGACGTGGACACAACGACGCAGAGACAGACACGGGGAGAACGCCGTAAAAGACACAGGCAGAGATGCGGGTGATGCGCCTTCAAGTCAAAGAACCCTGAGGAATGCCAGAGCCACGGGAAGCTGGGAGAGAGGCCTGGAGCCCATCCTGCCTCTCAGCCTCAGAACGTGTCTTTACTCCTGCCCCTGAACTGCAAAATGGGGTTCAGGGGCCCCAGGAGGGTGAGGGGGAGAGAGAAAATGCCAGGTGTGGGGGGCAGGGCATGAGGGAAGCCTGCCCCCCTCCTTTTACCTGGCGGCATTGGCTGTGTGGTTCTTCCTGCCTGTCCTGGACATGTGGCTGGGGGCTGGCCTTTAGCCCCACTCTGCAGATGGAGCAACTGAGGCCCAGGTCCTGCCATCGCTCAAGAGGCATGAGATCGACACCCAGTTAGGGAAGCACAGGTCAGCCTCCAGCTATCAGCCACAGACAGGATGACCTGAAGTAGGGCCGGCCCCAGTGGCCCCAAGTCAGAGAAGACTTGGTGTGCAGTGCTGGCCATGGACTGGGGTGTAGGGGATAAGCCTTCGATGACTCAGGGGTGACTCAGAAGGAAGTGACAGATGGGAAATAGCTAGATCTCTCCCAGCTACAGAAGCAGCCCCAGGCGATGATAAGGAGCTGTGATATCCCACCTACCGTGGGGACCAGAAGGCCCCAGTCCTGCTTACCCAAGAGGACAGGAAGGACAATCCTGGCTGTCACCAGCCAGGAGCCCTGAGCCAGGTGCCCCTGAGTGCCTGGGGCTTGCGCCTGCTCCACCCCCCTGGGCCCCATCCTCGAAATCATCAGGGCTTCTCCTTTCTCTTCTGTTTACATGAACTATCCCATGTCCACATCTCAGGTCCTCTGTGAGTTTTGCCCTGCTCTCAGCTAAAATAGGGATAGTCATACTTAGCTTCCAGGAATGAGAGAAGTATATAAAATATTGGGACACAGCTGCACTATTCACATCGGCCCAATGGGGGAAACAACCCACATGTCCACAAGCTGGTGAACAGAGAAACATGCTGTGGTCCAGCCACACAGTGGAATACTATACAGCCATGAAAAGGACTGAGGTGCTGACCCACCGCAACAGGGAGCCTCAGACAGGGTGCTGAATGAGAAGCCAGACGCAGACCTCCACACATCGTGTGGTTCCAGGCCCATGAAATGTCCAGAACAGGCACATCCTTAGAGACAGAAGGAGGGTTAGTGGTTGCCAGGGGATGAGGGAGGGGTGGGGAGTGAGTACTTGGTGAATATGCGGTTACTCTTCCAGGTGATGAAGAGATTTCCTCAAAAGATAGTGGTGATAGTTGCACCACAATGTGCATGTGCTAAATGCAGCTGAATTGTATGCTTAAAAATGGTTAAAAGAGTTATGTAAATCTCTCCCACACCCTCAAAATATGATTGCATGTGAAAGGGCCTCCCTCAGGGCCTCCATCCCTCCCACCCTCGCTCCTTCCTTCTCTCCAGGGATGTAGAGTTTGTGAGTGAAGCGCAGGGATGAGGGAGTCCTACGAGCACCGAGGTCTGAGCTCCTTGGAAGCATCTGCAAAGGAGGGGGAGGCCAGGCCAGGCCCTGCTCAGGGTCCATCTCCCAGGCCGGGAGGTGGCTGGGTTGAGGCTCCTGCACGGTTGTCCCAAGACCTGTGGGAGCCTGGAGAAAGGCCAGACCGGGGCTGGGTCCCCCAACGCTGGGGCGGAAGCCAGAACAATGGAATCCCCTGCGTTTGGACCTGGTCCAGAGAGGTTCATATTTTCCGTGGAGATAGAACTCATGAGAAAGCTGGGGGCTGGGTTTCCCTGGCGCCCGCCAAGATGTGGCCGGGTGACGTTCTGGCCCCACCGCCAGCCCAGTGCCTGCTCACCACAGATACCTGGCTCGCAGGTCCTGGCCACAGGAAAACCACGGAGCTGCTCTCAAGCTGGCCACAGTGGAATCGGCCCCGTGGCTCTGGCGGCTGGGAGTGGTGCCAGCCAACACAGTCCCGAGAGGTCCACGGAGTGGGCCAAACACAGAGCCAGCCAGAACTAGATGTGAGCGGCCTCCCCTGTCTGGGGTCAGCCAGCCAGCAGCCTCACCTCTCCGAAGAGCCCCTGGAAACAGCAGATCAGCAGGGACGGCCTCCGAGCTGCCAAGGAGACTGTCCCGAGTCCAAGCATGCAATGTGCTCTCTCGCTCAGAACCTCCTTACTCAATACATAGCACTGACAAGGCTGGTCTCTGGGTCCCAAGCCCGCTGAGATCAACAGCCTTGAGGGAGGGAGGCCAGGACTGATGTGTAAGGAGATTGGCACCGGATGAAATGGAAGCACAGACACCCTCCTCCCATGGGAGTGGCTTCCCCCAGCCCCTCATTCCTGCCCAGCGTCCCAGCCCAACCTGGCAGCGGGTTTTGCTGTGATGAGCACTGTGCCAGAAGTCAGGGGACCCAGGGCTCATCTCAGGCTCGGCCTGCCAACTCTGAGCCCTCTGGGAACCCATGTCACCTTCTGGGACCTCAGTGTTCATTCAGCCCAGCTTCCCCATTTCACAGCTGGGGAAACAGAGGCCCCAAACCCCTCCCCTCAATTCACCAAGAGAGCAGGCAGCTAGATCCAGGCACTCTCCTCACTCAAGGACAGGGACTGTGTGTGCACAGACGTTTGCACAAACACTCCAGACTCTGGGCTAGGCAGCTGGTCTTTCCCAAGCACAGGAGAACCACACTACCCTCATTAACTGACGAGGCCATGAAAGCTCGAGGGCGAAGCGATCGCCCAGGGTCCTGAGCTGGGGAGGTGGAGACAGTGTGGCCCTCTCAGCAGGCACCACAGGGCGCTGTGTAGAGAAGACCCTGGCCTGGTCGCATCGAGGTCTGGCCTTGACCATTGGATTCCGGGAAGACATCTCTATCACATCTAATAGGCGTGTCTGTCCACACCTGAGAGAACAGCCATGTAGTTTAGGATGCGGGCTCAGGGTCACGCAGCATCAGCTGACCTGATAACCACCTGGGCGATCAATAAATCAATCAATTGTGCTTGCAAAACAGAACCCCAATAAAAACCTTGGACGCCGAAGCTGGGGCCACCATGCCCGACTGCTGGCATTTTGTCACAAACCAGTGCCACCCCCAGGGGTGCAATGACAATGCTTCTCATTGCACCCCCGAGACCCTGCCCCCATCTCTTCCTTCATCTGAGTTTTAAATATATATTTATTTATTATTATTTTTTGTTAACCCTCACCTGAAGATACTTTTTTTCATTGATTTTCAGAGAGAGTGGAAGGAAGGGAAAGAGGGAGAGAGAGAAACATTGATGTGAGAGAGACACACCGACCAGTTGCTCCCTGCACATGCCCCGATTGGGGCCAGGGATTGAACCTGAAACCCAGGTACGTGCCCTTGGCCGGAATCGAGCCTGAGACCCTTTGGTGCCGCAGGCCGGCACGCCAGCCACTGAGCCGCACTGGCCAGGGCCCTTCGTCTGATTTTAACCTTTAGCTTTTGCTGTAATAAACTGTAACCCTGAGTGTGTCAGTTGTGAGTTGAATCCTTCTAGCAAATTATCAGAACAAAGGGTGGTCTTGGGGACTCTCCAACCTGGTAGCTGGGGCCAGGAGTGAGTCAGGTGTGGGGACTGCGCCCTCAGACATCTAGCTACCTCCAGGTGGCCACGGTGCCCTTCACGCCCAGAGCCTCACTCTCATGACACAGATGACCGCCAGCCCCGTGTTAAGAGGAGGAGACAGAGGTCAGAGAATTAGGTGCAGAGACAAGACGGAAACCCATCTTATTTCTGGTCTCTCTCCTGTGCAGCCCTCCAATGCATTTTTAAAAAGCTGATGGATCGATTACCAACTGCTGCCCGGAACTTAGTGGTTTAAAACCACCCCCATGGTATTTGTTCACCACCCTGGGGGGTGGCAGCTTGGGCTCAGCCGGATGGTTCTCTTGTCACCTGAAGTCTCACAGGCACCTGCAGGCACATGGCAGCTCGGCAGGGGCTGGGCCTCATTCGTGGCCGGCCGTTGGTGCTGACTCCATGGGCCATGCGGCTCCTGCAGGCCACCTGGGATCCTCACCTGGCATCTTGGGAGGCAAGAGAGTGTGAGCCCCAAGCAAGAGAGGCCTGCCTGGGTTCCACTTAGTAACCCTCATTTGCCAAAGCCGTCCCAGCCAAGGCGCAGACACAGGGAGGTGTGGACACAGACCGTGGCTGTGACAAGCCTGATTCTGTGGACTTACAAAACAAGGAAAGATTTCTTAACGTCTGGTGCCTTCAAGGGGTGTCCTTTCATCAGCCAGTAAACCCCCTCGCTCCCCGGCAGGCGTGGGGCAGGGGCTGGGTTGGATGGTGGAGCACAGAGTCCGAGGTACATATGGCCTCATCCTGGCGGCCTCGCCAACCTCAGCTCCATCCGCGTTGGGGACCAAGGCAGGCAGCAGCTGTGGGAAGAACAGGCTGCCAATCGCAGGGCCCCTGCACTTGGGGAGAGAAGCTGCCTTTCTTGGGCCCTCAGAAGCGGCCAGCAGTGCGGAGGAACCGGAGGGACTGGCCCGGGTGTGGGAGGGACTGACCCCCACTTCCCCTCCAGAGCCCTGCCAACTGCTCTGAGCTTGGGCTGCCCAAGGACAGTGTCCCCTTCCAAGGGTGGAGGCCCTTCAAGCAGGCACCTTTCCAAGCCTCAGTCGCCCATCCGCAAAAGCAGAAGTCAGACTTCCCTCGCTGGTGGGCGCCAGGATTACTCAGGGAAGGGAACGTTCACAGCCAGCTTCCTGCGCTCCCTGAAACCTGTCCCCATATGGCTCACCCAGGTCCCCTTGGGGGCTGTCATTCCCCCCCAGCAGGGTCTCTGCTTTGCCTTGGTAGAGGCCAACCATTGCATCCCCATGTGGGGGCCCTGGGGGCCCAGACTCAGAGCCGGGCTCTGACAAACTGTTATAGGCAGTTAGACAGACATGAGCAGCGCAAGGAAGACGGGCCAGGTGGGCCAGGCACAGAGACTCACCAGGGCAGGGTGCCCCGGGTGCCTAGCAAGGGGCAAAACTGGGAAAACAAGAACCTCGCCCCAAGGGCAACCTCTCCTCCCCTAGCATATCGCTGGTCCTGCGGTTTAGATCCCCGGAGAGTTTCCTCCCTAAAGGTAACGTCTAGGCCTCTGTTATATTTCAGCTCCAGGCCCAGAAAAGCAGAAAAACAGACAATTGGTGCTGTGGCTGCTCCAGATCCGTTGACTAATGACCCTGCCCTGGCTCCGACTAATCAGTGGAGACCACGACCCTGAGAGAGCTCACCTGGTGAGCTGGTGAATATTCTATTAAGACCCTCCCCTGAAATCTCCCCTAAGATTCCTACCTGCAAGAAACAGATAAATAGCTCAGGACAAAGGACCCACTGCATGCTCCCCAAGAGGGGAGCCACCAACACCATCTCCTTCCCCCTTCTTTCCTCTAAGGGTCCCCACAAGACTTGCAACCAGGGGAGAGATGGGCAGCGGCGGCCGGTCCCGGGCTCACCCCCCGAATCTGTCTCTAAGGCCCCTTCTCTCTGACTTCCCAGTGAGCCAGAGCAGCCCAGCCTGGGCCCTTCCTGTCGCTTCTTCCATAACCTTCCTTGTTTCACTGTCCTGAGTATATTTTTGCTGCGGCCAATAAATTCTTAATTACTTTTCTACACTTTGTCTCTTGATTGAAATCTTTCCTTCAAGAAAACAGGAACCGAGTTCTCATTGTCTCCCCGGTATAAAACCTCACTCGCAGGGCGGCCTGTTTCACTGCTGGCGGGGGGCAGGGTAAGCCTGGTTCCCTCCCAGGATGGGCCGCCCTGGAGATGTTTCCCAGCCTCCTCGAGGTCACCTGGAGCGCAGGCGTCAGGCCTCCCGGCCTTCCTGAGGGACTCTGACGGTCTTTCCCCTGCTCCCCTCCCTGGCTCCCAGGCCCTCAGGACTGAGTCCAGGGTCGCCCCCACCTGCCCTCTCCACCTGTCTCTCCCAGCGACGCTGAGTGGGCAGGGGTCAGGACAGGGGCAAGGCCATGATGACGGTGGGTGTTGTCGTGGCCGGGCCCTTGATGGGTGCTCTCCTGGCTGGGACAGGCCACCCAGAGCCATAGCCATACTCATTCCCTTGTTTGTAGGTGGGGAAACTGAGGATCACCCCAGGGCCTGGCCAGGATGGGCCAGCTAGAACCCTCAACCCAGGGACCCTTTCCTCCTTAGACAGCTCAGCTGGCCCTGCAGCACGGCTGGGGGTGTGTGTGTGGAGACATTGGGGAGCAGGAAGCCCCACTGGGCTCCCTCCCCATCTGTCCAGGGCTGAGGTCCCAACTCCATGGCATGCTGAGCTCCAAGAGGCTCCCCTCCCTGCTGCACCAGGGCCCCCAGAATGCACTCAGAGGAGGGGTGGCCGGAGATGCTCCCCATCCGAGGCTGCCCCCTCTCTGCCCTTCTCTCCAGGGCCCCACAATGCCAAGTTCTCTCCTCTCTGGGAGGCTGGGAGGGGCCGGCTCCACTGGGCTCCTAGGCACTGGAGTGGGGGGCAGGCAGCCTTCCCAGGGTTCCTCACCAGCCTGGGGGCCATTGTGCACCCTCCCAGCTGCCAGCGGGTCCTTCCACCTTCTCAAATGCAAATCCAAGTCTGTCATTCTCCTGCCAACAGCTTCCCTGTTCCCACGGCTCCCGGGGTAGGGGCTGAAATCCTGAGCAGAGCAGCCAGTGCAAGACCCCCGCGGCCTCTGCTGCTCTCCTGAGCCTGTGGCTCAGTCCCTGGGCACCATGGGGTGGAGCTGATGGCCAGGAAGTCTCCACCTGCCCACCCACTCAGCCCCAGCCCCTTTCACTTTTCTGGGGGTTGGGGGAGACAGCATGTTCCTGAGCCGCTGGCCACTGCCCCCTCCGCACGTGGTGTCCCTGAGCCTCTCCCACCTGGCTCCTGGCCACCCTGTGCTCAGCCCGAGGTCTGCCCGCTGGGGCCCCACACCTAGGCAGGGGGGTGTTTCCTGGGTGAAGGAACTGACTCGAGTCTGCACAGGGCTCGGCCTGGTGGAGACAGGCAGGCAAACAGACGGAGTGAACCTTGCTGTTCTGCGCCAAGCAACCCTCCCTCAGTGCCCGGCACACTGCAGACGTGCAGCAAATATTAAAACGATGAAATGAACTCATTTGGTGAGAACACAGAGAGAGGGGGGCCGGTCCCAGAGCCGCTGGGCGGCGGGCCGCGTGGGCTGGCTCCATGCAAGGATGTTCCTGGTGGGAAAGCAGCATGTGTGAGGGGCCAGCCCTTCCTCGTTTCTGGAGAGGGCTGAGGTCACCGGGCTGTGTGGCTGGAGGGCAGGGGTCAGGGCTTCACGGGGAAGGGGGACAGGCTGGGGCGTGCCAGGAATCCTGAGTGCTCCGTGGACCCTACGTGTCTGTTGTGTGGGGGGAGGAAGTGGGTGTTCACAGTGGTTCTTGGCCAAGGACCTGGTGGCAGTGTGGGGAGGAAGGGCCGAAGGGCCTGACCCGGCATCAGGGCGGCCAGAAGGGAGATGAGAAACAGGGAGGGCTGCTGGCCTTCCCACCGGACCCAGCCTTCTCTTTATTTCATGGGCGATTTCAAATGTGTGCGCACGTTAGCGGGGCAGCCCTTGGGGCACATGCTCCCCCCCTCCCGCCCACCCTGCCCTTCCCAGGGAGAGAGAAATCGCCCAAACTTGGCCGCCTCATTGGCAGCCCCAGAGCCTTGGCACAGCTCAGAGCCTTTCCTTTGAGTCCCAGGCTTTGTGGGCTTAATTAACAGCTCGGGCACCCCTCCCTCAGAAAGGACACAGCACCATGGAGACTTCCCGTGGAGTCCCCGGGCCACAGCTAGTGGGGCGGCCCCTCCAGGAGTGTGCGCTGGGCTCCCAGGGTGCTAACGGAAGGTGTGGCCAAGGCCGTCAGCTGGCCCCAAGCAGGGAGCTCAACCCTCTGCTCGTCCCCTTCATGCCACCTGCTGTCCTGCGCCACACCCAGCAGCACTAAAGGAACAGATGTGGATTCTGTCTTTTCTCCCATATTCCCTGGGAACCCCATATTTAAACCATCCTGGCAAAGGCCTGGGGTAACTCAGTCCCCAGGCTTTAGGGAGGCCCCCGTGCTCCTTGCAGACCAAGCAGGTGCTGCTTTTAAATGGAGACTTCCCCAGGGCACGGAAACCGGGAGAGGATTGTGTGCCCGTGTGAGTGCGTCTGCCGCATGTTTCTGGGTTCACACAGGGCTTTCCTACCACTGGGGGAGGCCCGAGGTTGGGCCTTACCCCATTCTCTGCGGCCATCTCAGCCGGGACCCCAGGCCCTGAGATCCCTGGGGCTGCCTCTGTCCTGGCCCCAGCCTCCTGGGAGCCCGCCACAGGCCCAGAAGGCCCCGCCGCTCCTCTGCAGAGCAGAGTCTCCCGGTGCCCGCTGCTAGCACCACGCGCGGTGACCGGGCTGCCAGGACGGGCTTGGGCGCAGCCTGTGGCCAAAAAACAGGGGTCACACAGGGGCCTCAGACCAACTCTGCCCAGGGTGTGAGGGCTGGGCAAGCAGCGCATGCAGACAAACCACAGACACACCTTGTTCTGTGCAACACACACTGGGAAGCAACCCTTCCTCGGAGAGGAAACAGCAGACAGAACAGAAACAGGTTTCCTAGAAACCAACTTTCTATGTCCTTGGCAGCTGCGCTTGATTCCTAAGCAAAGTACTCCTTCCTGCTTCTGAAACAAAAGTGAAATAGAATCTGGAGAAATATGCTCCCTCCTCTTTTAATTTCTTTTTAAAAATATGTCTTTATGGATTTCAGGGAGAGGAAGGGAGAGGGAGAGAGGAGGAACATCAAGGATGAGAGCGGGGCATTGATCGGCCCCTGCACGCCCCCCCACTGGGAATGGAGCCGGCCACCCGGGCATGTGCCCAGGCCCGGAATCGAACCAACCTCCTGAATCCTAGCTCGACGCTCAACCGCTGACACCACAGCCGGGAAGTAATTAAACGTGCCAGGCTCACGGCGATTATGACAAATATGCTGCAAAACAATTTTTATTTACAAAGGCCAATGACAATGAGCAGCAGGGAAAGCCTGTCCCTCCCGAGACTCAGCAGCAGCGTACAGGCCAGGACAGGTCCGAATGAAAACGCCCGGCCAGGGGCGCTGCTCCCTCCCGAGCTGCCGGGGGCCTCACATCCCAACTTCCAGACGAGATCTCTCTGGTCCTAAGGATGCTGGCCAGGTGGTGGTCAGCTTCTCAGGGCCCGGGAGGAGCTCAGGGAGGCGGGACCCTGGCAGGTCTGTCAGCTCCCACGTCCCGTCTGAGCCACACGAGCGCAGGCTCTGCTGCTGAGCCGTGGGGGGCGCTCAGTGGGCTTAGCTGGGCTCTGAGGGGGCCCCAATTTTATCTGGGGCTCGAAGGCAGCGGCTTCTACAAAGACCTTTACTTCTCAGAGAGGGGGCAGAGCCATGCTGCCTGGGGCTCTGCAGAGCTGGGCCGGGCGTCTGCCTCTCCGGAGGACAGCACACTGTCAGACGGCACAGCCGGGCGTGCGGTCAGGGCCGCTTATCTGAGTCCCTCCTCACCCGCAAAAGCCCCTTCTCCCCGGCCAGCCCAGCGGCACCCCGAGGTACAGCACCCACGGAAGCCTGGGCACTGCAGTCTGGCCGGCCCCTGGGCCCTCTGCCCCGCCTCCCGGAGGGGCTGCCCCTGCCCCCCAGGGGTCACACTGCACACGGCCCCCGCCTCCCCGCCCCCGGCTCCGCACATCCGCCCTGGTTCAGCCTCCCTCTTCCTGCCGAGTCTGGGCCCACTTCCCACCAGCTCCAGCCCCCCCGCAGCTTGTCCGTGTCCATGTCCATGTCCACGCCCACGTTGGTGGGAGATGTGAGCCAAGGACAACAGGGCACAACCTGGATGCGCATCATTGCCACACAGCACCTGTGGAGGCCCAGCCACCAGGGGTCCTGAGGGGTGCCCCGGAGCCTGTGGGACAGACAGCGCCTCCTCCGGACGGTCCCCCACCCAGGCAGCCAGGCCGTCACGCCGGTCCTGCCGATCCAGGGCACCGAGGGTTACAGATGTGCTGTTGTCAAGGGGAAGGTGAGGCGCAGGTGCTGGGGGGACCCGCCCCGCCCTGTGAGCCACCCAGCCACCCCACTCCCACCCGGGGAAATAGGACCTGGGCCTTCGGCGGCTAACTGGAGGTCAGGGTCCCTGCTCCTGACCTCTCTTCCCTTTCCAGCCCCCACCAGAGACCTCAGTCTTGCTACCTCCTGAAGCCCCACCCCCGAGGCTCACCCCAGCTCTGCTCACCCACCTGGCCCTACCCCTTGCTGGGCCTCCCACCTGGGCGGCTGGGTGCAGCGTGGGGCACAGTGGAAGGCAGGCCCTCAAGTCCCCAGGCCCAGGCCCGAGCCTTGCAAGCGCCTGGCATGGGCATTCTCCAGGAACAATCGCAGTGTCTGAGGGTCCCAGGGCCGCAGGCAGGCCTTCCCCACCAAGGGCTGCACACTGGACATCGACAGTCCCTGAGGTATGTCGTTTACTGAGGTAGACCAGCAGCGCTGGACCCAGGAGGCCCAGGGCACGGCGACCGTACATGTCCCCATGGCAGGGGCACGTTCTCAGGAAACTCAAGTTCATGGGCTCAACTTGCCCTTCTCAGCTCTGCCCACCAGCCAGGCCCCCGCAGGTCTCGGTGCACAGATGGGGATGCCCCGCAGGACCTGCTCCCCACTCTGGGCAGGGCTTGCCCTCCAGGCCCAGGGAGGGTGCCCTCCCTCACCTGGGGCTCCTTAAGGGAACAGAAATGCAGAAAGGCCCACTTTTGGTCCAGGGGCAGGAGTGGCCTCACAATCAAGAAGGCACGTGGCCCCTACACTTCCTGCTCAGCTGGCTCGGGCTGACCTTTAGCTCTGACCCTGGCACCCAGCGTGGACGGGTCAGGTTCCCTGGGACAGACCCAGTGGATAAAACAAAGCACTGGGCAGCGCCCAGCTCAGCCGAGACACCAGGCAGCCCAGCGGGGGAAGGAAGAAGGAAATGGACCTGGCAGCCCACAGGCCGAGTGAAAATTAAATGAACGGGGCTTGGCTCAGTGTCTTCAAGGTCAAGGCTGGGCTCCCTGGTGGACCCCAATCCCGGGTGATGTGCGGGCGCTGAGAACCACCCTGTGAACCGCAGCTGAGAGCAGGGGGCAGTGCGACCACAGCCCCCCAAAGGTGAGAGGAAGGCGCGCAGGGTCCTTACACAAACCAGCCGCGCGAGAGAAGCTGGGGATGCTGAGTGGAGAGCAGGTCCGTTCTTTTCCTAACGAGATAAAGCACTTTGCAGTTCTAGGTCTCTCCTCTCACGCGAGCCCTCTTAACCTAACCTTCCGCAGACAGGGCGTCGCCCCGTGGGACACACCCATAGGGACTGAGGGCAAGGGGCAGGGGGGCGCTTTTCTTCAAGGGCGGAGTCGGAGCCACGACAACCTCGTCGGAGTCGTCGGAGTAGGCGTCTTCCCAGCGTGGAGATGCCGAGGGCAGTGGCTCCGAGGGAGGGGGCTCTGCTGAAACGAACCGGAGAGGGAGGCGGTCACGTCAGCCGCCCAGACCCTGCGTGCAGCACCTCTTTCTGGGTAGGCGGGCCCAAGGCCACTCCCCAGAGTAGTGTTGGACAGGCCGACCTCAGAACCGGCCTCACACCGTCATGGCCTCCCATCACCCCCTAGTCACCCCACCTCAGCCTCCTGGCCCAGCTCCGAACACTCTGGCCATTTCCTGGAAGCAAAACAAGCGCGTGTGGCAGGCAGGCCTCGGAGGCGGCGGAGTCTGGGGGGTGCTACCCGAGTCGGCCTCGAGCGGCATCCCAGGGCCTGGTGCCGGTGGCGGCTGAGGTGCTCGACCAGTGGCCACCAGCTCCCAGTGAGCTCACCCACTGAAGGGGAGAAGGCAGGACCCAAGCTGTGACCACAGGCACACCTGAGCCGCCACCTCCAGACCAGATGGGCCCTGGGACCCGGGTGATGGAGGCGAGGAGGGCAGGCCCTATACCAACAGCCACAGAGAAAGCTCCTGTTCTACTGCTTTGTAAAGATAAGTGTAAAGCCCTGGCTGGTCCGGCTCCATGGTTAGAGCGTCAGCCTGCGGACTGAAGGGTCTTGGGTTCAATTCCCACCAAGGGCACGTGCCTCGGTTGCAGGCTCATTCCTGGCCCCTGGTCGGGGCTCGTGTGGGAGCCAATCGGTGTCTCTCTCTGCCCCCCCCTTCCACTCTTTGAAAAGCAGTGGAAAAAATATCCCCAGATGGGCATTAAAAAGCAAACAAACAAAACAGGTGAGAGTAAAAGTGACCAAGCATGGACTTGAAATAAAAGGGGAGGAAACTAAGACTCATCGCACGGCAGATGCTCTAACTGCATCGGCTTCTTCCTGTAACTTTCAAGAGAATTCTTACTAAAGGGGAAACTTATGAAATTAAAAACATCAGTTTTCAACATTAAAGTCAAGTTTTCTCCTGTGAAAACAGACAATCGGATGGAACCGGGGCTTGATGGACCCGGTCGCCTGGGGAAGCAGGCTGAACGCGGACGTGCCCTGCGCCGAGTCGGTGGCGGCGGGGAGCCCGCACTCTAACGTCCCCGGCGCTCAGCGCGAGGCGGGAAGGTGGATCTGCCTCCAGGCCGCCCCATGGGCCTGCTGAGCCTGGCGGAGCCCAGAGTCCCAGCCCAGGGGCCCTGGGGTTTTGTGCATCTACACACTGTCCCTGAGGTCCCAAGACTGCTCATTTGTCCGCTGAGCTCTACAAATGGAGGCTTTGGAGAGAATATCCAAGTCTGAAGCTCGCTAGCGAGGACAAGGCTGGAAAACCAGCCGAGGCAGATAAAAGGCGATTTCCAGGCGGTGCTCTTGGGTGACGCCTGGGGCAAACCCCGCGTGCGGCCTGTCCCAGAACCCCCAGGCAGCCCCAGGGAAGGGCTTCGGCCGCTCCTGCACGGCGACTGCTCGCGGGGCCTGGCCTCCCACTCACCAGGACAGGGCTGCGGGGCTGGTCCCTCCCTGGCGTCCCCACTGCTCACTTCGCCCTCTTCCTGACCTGGAACGACACGCAAACGAGAAGCAGGCGGTCCGCAGTCGGCATCAGGCCGGCACAGGGCCGGTCACATCCTCCGTCTCCCCCCCGACATTCTTGGTTCAGAAAAACTGCTTCCAGGCGACCATTTCACAGTGTTTACAAACATCGAGTCGTCCTGCTGTTCACCTGAAACTAACAACGTCACCCGTCGGTTACACCTCAAGCCCCAAACCCCTTGTACGCTCGCCCTGATGGAAGACCCTGCCGCCCGCACAGCCTGCTCCGACTCCATCTCCCACCTAAGGACGCAGCGCCGACAGGCTTCCTGGAAACCGCCACGGTGGCAGCACCCGCTCGGCACCTTCCCAAACGGGACCCGAGGCTACAGAGCTGAGGAGGCGGCGCAGAGACGAAGGCACGAGGCAGGACGGACCTGCAGGACGGCCCCAGGCCCCAGATTTGGGGACTGAGAGCAACTCCCAAGCTGCCACCTCGCATGCGAGGGGATGAGCCAGCCCTTGGAGGGAGCCGGGCAGGGTTGGGCCGGCCTCAGTGTCCGGCCACCCCAGGTTTCCCCAGTAGTGGTCTGGACCTTAATGACCCTGAAAAGGAAACACGAGCAAAACCAGCCACCGGGGAAAACGCTGGCCCGAGGGAGGGAACCACACCCCCCAGCTGGAGCTGAGGGCAGTCAGGACACAGGCGCCCTGAAGCTCCGACGGGGGGCCTGCAGGTGACGGTGGAGACCGAGGTGTCACTGACGCCGGACTGTCTGGCCCTTTGAGCTGTGGGAAGTACCCTGGGCTCATCTGTTTCTCCTACAACCCACAGGAAAGGGCCGGAGCTGTGGCAGGGAGGCTGGGCGGAGGCATCTCCCAGTGACTTTGTCCGCAGGCGGCCACAGGTGGGCCCAGCCCCTTGCATGTGCTCACACGCCCCACGCCGCGGGGACAGGGCGGCTGTTTAGGCTGGAACCTCCGAGGGCGCTCTGGCTCTAGCTCCGACAGCCAGATGACAGGAACTTACCAGCAGGTGCCACAGGGAGACCGGGAGGGGAGGGCGTGCCACACGTGCCCGAAGCAGCCGTGGTCTTCGCAGGAGCTGCGGTGTGAGGTCTTTGACTGGAAGAGAGAGAGACTCCAGCTGATCCCGACGGCAGGCTCACTGGTCCCTGGAGCCGCTGCCTGACAGGGCAAGGAGCACCGCAGCCGCCCCCGGCCGAGCCCTGGTCCCGGCAGGCTGGCCGCGCAGGCCTCGCTGTCTCCTCGGTCAGCCCACACTCACTGAGGTCCTGAGGTTGGGCCTCAGACCCCCCTCCCGGCCGTGTCTCTGTGCTGAGGTGCCGCTGTCACCTCCGGGCCCTGGCCAGCTGCCCAGGGGAGGACCTGCCACCATCAGATGGAGCCAGGCCTGCGACTGACTAGGCTGGCCCTGCTGCAGAGGGAAGCTGTCGGCCTAACCGTGACGGGCGCTGTCCGCCACGGAGGCTGCGCAGCAGGAGTCTGGGGAGGTGAGAGCGCGGTGCTGGTGGGACCGGGAGGGGCCTGAGCTTCCCAGGCAGTGGACACTGGCCATACCCAACGCTCTCAGGGCTTCACTGTGGACCCCACTGTTGGCCCGAGTTCACTCAGATGGGTAATTTTCAGGACACGTGTGTGGCTGCAGGAGGCCCCCGAGCCCTGCACGGCCCCACGGTTCCTTCAGAAAGTACGCACTGGCAGCCAGTCCACAAACTGGGTCCTGCCAATCACACGGCGTCTCACCCTTCTATCTGTCCCTCCCCATATGACCAGGACATGTGGCCCACCCCACCTGGACGGCACGGGGGCAATTTCTCACCAGGTGGGACTTCTGCACTGGCAAGACATCCCAGCTCTCGCACCGAGCCTGGCAGTGTCTGTGCCGCATTTCCCTGGGATGCAGAACAGAGCCGGGCCTGCCGATCAGCTTACCTGTGCCCGACCCGTGCCATGTGTGCCCGGAAGACAGACTGGATGACAGTAATGGCCTCCTCCTGCCCGGGGTCGCCCTCGGCTTGGACAGTGGGGCTCGGAGCACGAGGTGAGGGAGGGTTCTGCAGAGTAACGATGGGTAGAGCCTCTGAGAACCTGCACCGCCCTCCAGTGTGGCACAGCTGGCACCCTGGACCTCGAGAGCCAGGGAAGGGCACAGCTCTATTTCAGGGGGCTCCCTCATTACTATCAGTCTTAGCCCTTAGCCCCTAGGGATCCTTAAAATGAGCACCCCGTCACTTCCACAGAGGCTGGTAGGACAGGACGCTCAAGTCTGTGCTGTGTTTCTAAGCTTCTGTCTAAATGGCAAGATGGACCTGCTACTTGATATTCTAGCGCCTTGAAGTAACTGGACCCCAAGGCTACGTCCACCCAGGCCCTGCAGGAACCTGGGGAGGGCGAGGCAGGACTGGGACTGGGGGTGCTGTGCATTCCCTGGTTGATGAAATCTGAGAACCTGGGCTGGGCCCCGCCTGGAGGGTTACCTGGCTGGGGAGGCCGGGCACACTGGGAGACGCTGACCTACGCGCTCTGCTCGATAACAGACTTTCCCTGGCCAGGTGTCCCCGGAAAGCGGCCTGAAGCACCGTGGCCGCCTGTCAGGGAGCAAGGAGAGAGATGGGGGTTAATTTCCCAGGAAGCTGGCAGGTGCAGATGAAGGGAGCTTCCAGAGGGAAAGCTCCGATGTCCCGTATGACCACAGGGTCACAGGGGACTTACAGAGCCTCTTCTCTCACCAGAACCTCCTACGGCAACAAACACCGCCTCCGGGGAGGCAGCACAGCTGCCAGGCCCCGTCAAGCACGTCCTGGACCGTAAACGACTGTCGAGTCAGTGCTGTTGGGCTCAGCAAGTCCACGCGGTAACCACAGCTGGCTTCCTGCTGGGGTCGCTATTCCATTCCTACCCTTCCCCTCTCCCCCTCCTGACGTCAAGTGGGGACCGTGATCTCACTCTATCCCAAAGCTTAGCGGTCCTTCAACCTTCATCTTCACGGTTTTCTTAACTACACGTGGGTGTGAACGCGACGCCCTGGGTTCGGGGCAGCATGTTGTGGGAATGGCCCTGCCTCCTGCAGGACGGGGCTCCGGGAACTGTCAGGGGAACGACAGAGAGTCCTTGGAGACCAGACGCTCCGTGGTCACAGTCACCACAGGAAGGCCAGGTGACGGAAATGCCACAGGCATGCGGTCAAGAAACAAGCACAACAAAGGAAAGAGGGAGGCCCCGAGCAGGCGGACATTTGGACGAACCCAGGAGGTTCACAGAGCCACGGTGTCAGCTGGGGGGCAAGGACCACTGACGCTATTTAGGCAGCGGGACAGAAGCCCCATGCGGGCCCACGCTGTCCACGGAGCCCTTGTGACAGCCCCCCATGGAGATCTCACCATCCTCCTGAGCCCAGAGGGGAGGGAACTGCGGCTTAGGGAGGGGATGGGCAGAGGAAGGGCAGGGCCTGGGAGACAGCACAGGCTGGTGTCTGGTTTATGAGCTCACTCTAGAGCCCTGAATCCCAGAGTCATCTTTCACTCATTCAAAAGACAGAACGCTAACCACACGCAGGCACCATTCTCGGTGCCAGGAACACAGTGGCAAAGACAGACGGCCCTGCCTCCATGGCACCTGCCAGGTGGAGACAAAGGCTCTGAGGACACATATAGCAGAGCAGGCAGGCTGGGGAGGGCTGGGGGGTGCTCAGAGGAGGGTCTCCAGGAGGCAGCGATTCAGTAGAGACCTGAATAAAGTGGGAGCAAGACGTGCACATTTCTAGAATGAGAGCCTTTGGGGCGGGGGTGGGGCAGCGAGTACAAAGGGCCTGGGGCAGGAATGTCCTGCTAGGGTCCTTAGGGATCAGCTTAGGGTTTTGTTCCCGGTGTGGGTGGTGTTATTTAGCATTTGAAAGCATCGCCTGGTGGGACAGCTGAGTGGGGACAGAAGCAGGAGTCCCTGGCTCAGATCGGCACTGTCCCTGTGCCATCAGTTCTGTGCTGTCCCTCTCGGCACCTCCCGCTCCAGCCTGGCTCCCCTGTGCTCACACAGACCTGCTCTCCTTCCAGCAAGCACAGTCTTCTGCACGCCTGGGGCTTTACTTGCTCCAGTCTTCTGCCTGGAACACCCTTTCTCTCTCTCACTCCTCAGTCCCCTTGGTTCCCACTCAAGGCCCGATGGAGCCCAAACGCCACCCTCCACACAGAACTGTGATGACTGTTGGCCCGTGTGGATGCAAAGGGGCCACACACTAAACTTGACAAGCTCAGAAAAGGCCTGCGTGCGGGCCTTACAAACTCAGAGACTGAAAGTAACCACAAGGACGGTCTGAAATTAAAACTTCCTAACTGAAAGCAAGTCCTGTGGGCAGTCGAGTCCTAGGCCTGCAGCTTCCTGGACAAAGGTCCATCTTTACCTTGACTGAGCCTCTATTGTCTTTTTGTATCTAAGATAACACACCTTTGGGGTATCTGAGTGATCCCCTTTTCCAGGCCCCTCAGGGCACAGTCTCCCACCAGAGCACAGACCAGGAGCCCCGACTGTTATCTGCCCCACACACCATCCCCACGTGCCGTCGGCTGTTACTACACTGCGCCTCCGACGTGAAGGAAGAGCCCGTCTCTCCATTTTACTCTACCCAGTCCCAGAGGCCCCCTTGGCCTTCTCCTGCCCCCCTAACCTGTCACCAATGGACTTCACGTAACCCTTCTCCTGCCTCCTGACTGTAACGCGTAAAACATGGCAAAACTGCCGTCTCCGGAGCATTTTCTCAATCCATCGAGATTTTGCTTCTGGGCCATTTTGTCAGTTTGGCTCAAATAAACTCATAAAAACTCTTACACCTGTCTGCCCTAATGCCCGTGTCCCGAGGGCCCGCCAGGTGGCCTCAGGCCGCCTGTGATCAGCAGGTGGGCGGAAGGGTGACTGACTGACAGGCACCTGCGGAGGCCGGAGGCCACCCAGACACTGACCAGGTTAGTATCGCTTCTGTGTGCAAACAGCCTTGGGGTCGGGTCCGATTTCAGGGAAACAAGCATTTAACAGACTTTTGGAGACACCCCCACGCAGCTCTCCTGGAACTAGTGAACCGAGCCTTGCTTACCTCATCCAGCACAGCCTTTCTTTTCTGAAAGAGAGAGACAGGGGACGAATTAACTCGAGGATAGCTCTTCACAGTCGTGTCCATTTCCTGATCCTGCCCACCAGTCACCAGGAGGGGAGGTGCTGTGACCGACGGGCGGGGGGCTGGCAGCCCGGGGACCAGCCGCGGCCTCTGCCGTCACGATGGGGCCGCTCCTGCTCCGGGACGGCCGGAGGGGAGCCTCCCTCCGCAGCAGGATCCCACAGCCCCGGCCCGGTGTGGTGTCTGCCCCTCCCCCAGGCACGCATTTCTTGGCCATGTCTGTTCTGTCTCCCGCATTCCCCTGCCTGTCACCTGCACTGACCTCGGAGCCTGCACCTCAGAGAGACTCAGTGAGTGTGGGTTAGTGACCAGGTGGCCGGAGCGGTTTCTGCAGCTGGGAACCAGCTCAGCACATGCCCTGGTTGGCACAGGCCCGCAGCAGGGACCTCCTGGGAGCCCTCACCTGGAGTCTGTACACCTTCCACCGGGCCTGCAGGACCCTGGCGGCCGCGTGTCTGTGCTCCTCCGAGCAGGTGCAGGGGGGCCGGGGCGAGCCCTCCTCGCTGGCGTCGGGCTCAGAGTCCTGCTGAGAGGGACTGCTGGCAGGACGGGCAGGTCGGGGCTCCTCCGGGGCCTGCAGGGAATTGAGGTGTAAGGGTGACTGCACCTCGGGGCAGGTGGCAGGGACCACTTGCCTCGGTACAGGCTGTGCCTATCAGACCCGACTGTCAATCCCAGGAGAAGCTGCTCCCGCCCCACCCAGCACGTGGGCCGGGGCACGGAGGCTGGGTTGCCCTGACCCTGCGCTCCCTGGGGCGCTCTCCCGAGATGCGGGCTCCGTCCGACAGGCAGCTCAGCGGTTTGGACATCACAAGAATGACCTGCCTTCCAGGGTCCTTCTTTGGTCTTTTCAGTCTAATGCTGTTTTACGAGAGTGGGGCTTCTGGGGTCAAAGGCAGCAGGTTTCCAGCTGGGTGTTGACGCAGAAAGAAGCCAGAGCTGCTACCATGACGATCGAAACAGCACTGACTGTGCCACTTGAGGGTCCACACTTACGACCTACGAGCCACCTCTCCGTAAGAATCAAGTCCGTGGACGTTTTCTTCACACCCGTGGAGCTGGAAGAAGCCCTCCCCCAAGGGAGGGAGGCCCAGCAGGTACAAGTCCGGGTCCTATAGACCCACAAAAACCACTGCCCCCGATGGGCCACAGGGTCCCAGCACACCAGCCGGCCACCAGCCTCTCGGGGGGCTGCAGTCACATTCCCCAGGACCCCCGGTGCCCAGCTTCTGTTCCCTTAAGAAGGGCCGTGGATCCCCCATCGTGACATCTCCAGGCCTTTGCTCTCCTGAGAGATGAGTCTGTCACCCCTGCCCTGTGTCACGCAAACAGGTAGTCAGTGACCTGGAAGATGGAGGGACATTTGCTCCAACAGCTCTGGGCAGGCGGTGGGGGACTTTAAACTCTGACACGCACACGTCCTGTCAAAGCCGCCCCCTCCTGTGCTTCTCCTACAAGGACCACTCGCATCCCAGTGCAGAAGGCGCCCCGTTCAGGAGACGCGAACGTGCCGAGTCCCCCACTCTCCTTTACGGGAAGTGCCTTCGGGCAGGAAAGACCCAAAGCTAACACACGCTCATTGTGAAAACTCGAGACAACACTAAGAGCAAGGAAAACGTGTTCAGACTCTCACAGGGAAGCAGCCGGGTTGGGGATCCCTGCAGACACTCCCCACAGGCGTTTTCCTGATAAACGGGGACCAGCACCCTGACCTTCCTGGGGGGAGGGGTTTGTGTCCAGCAGACGACAGGCCACACGCACTTTCCCACGTCAGTGAGCGGAGTCGGCTCTGCCTCTGCAAGGGGGCGGTGCCCAGGCTGAACGCCCTCCTGCGTGCTCGCTGTCTCCTACCTGGCGCCGTCTGCGGCGTGAGCAGGGCTGTCCCTGTGCTGGGAACCGGCAGGGAGCATGGTCACCTCCCTTGGCCCACCTGCGTGGTCAGTGGAAAGCAGGGACCCACCACCCGTTCCTGCCATCTACAGGGACATGATTAATGCCGAGTGTAACTGACTCCAGTCAACCTCCTGAAGAGACTGACAAAGGGTGTGGCTTCTGGAGGGACGAGCTCCGGTCAGCCCACTGACACGGCCACTCGGCCCCGCGCGGAGTCAGTGGACGAGTCAGATCCAAAATTACTGACACTGGAGAAAGCGGCAGAACCCGAGGCGGAGGTGCCGCAGCATCGAGCTGGATCCCCCAACGGCCAGGTGGGGGACGAGCACAGGACTTGTGTCCAGTTTGTGCTCAGGGAGGAGGTCAGAGCTCAGAGGACCTGTCCTATCTCCACCCACACGGTGCCAACAGGGCGCTGCTCCCCCTCCCCCCGAGCGCCCACAGGAAACCTCCGCGGCCGCGGGAGGCGGCTCCCAGAGCCGGGTGAGCTCCACGGTCAAAGCCGTCACTTCCAATTCTGCGGGACGTGGAAAATACTTTCTCCCTGAGGGACACGGCTGACGGGACGGTTTTAAGAAAAAGCAGACACATCTACTCATGGGGCTGCCGCCAGGGCTCACGAGGGCCTGACACAGTCACACACAGGGAAGCCAGAACTTCACTGTCGGGAGCACCCCACTGGGAAGAGACTGTGAGAATCGCCCCAAAAGCGCCGTGGCGCCAGACAAGACACACGGCACGGCTCCACCACAGGACACCGGGCCGCCAGCAGCAAGAACCACCTCGCCCTGCGTCACAGCCACCGGGGGCAGACGGCATGGGCGTCGGGTAAGCAGGGCCTCCTGGGAAGTGGCCATCACGCAGAGGGGCCCGTGTCCTGGACACGGGATAGGGGTTCTGCAGGCCTCAGAACATCACCCACAGATGGAAGCCACCACTGACATGCACCCACACAGTAACACAGACTGCTCTCTACTGATCAAACAGAACAGCTCCAGAAGGGAAGAGATGGACTTGCCATGTCCACCCCTCGCCGCCGGCCGGCAGGACACACGGGGGCCAGGCCGTGCACAGCCTCTGGGGGGGCAGCGAGCACGGAGCATATGCCGCGAGGACGGCCCCTTTCCGGGCCCTGACTCCGTCTCAAGCACACGCAGTTCACGTGCTCACGGACGAGGCCTGAACACTCAGGCTCGGCTACGGAGCCGCCCCGGGGAGGAAGCCAGAGCAGAATTAGAAAACAAATCGTTGGTCAGCCGTGAGCAGCCGGCCATGCCTCCCTTCTGGTGGCCAGTGCCAATCTCCGCCAGGCCACTGCTACTGAAACAGTACGTCACTTTCAGAAGCAACAGAACTTCTTGGCTAAAACGTACCCCAGGTAAAGAGGCCCCATGCTGGCGGGTGTCCGGAACTGCTCAGACCTCAGCAGGTAGAGCGCGCGCAGGGCTGCCCACGCCCTCTGCCAGCTCTAACGTGAGCTCTTTCTGGGCACCAGACCACGTGGCTCCATCTGTCCCAGTTACTGGACAGGCCCCTCTTGCAGGGAACAGCAGGCAGGATTTCCAGCCTCGCGACTGATGGTGAAAGACACCAGCTCGCCCCCGCCACCAGAATCCAGAGTGCAGGGCAGGGCGAGCGACGCATCCCTGCCACCAGGAGTCCGAGTGCAGGTGGCACTGTGCCAGCAGGGACCCTCCTGGCCACAAAGACCACCTGGTCCGTGTAAGTGGAGGGAGCCAGGGTAGGGGACAGGCAGGCTCTGCCCACACTCACCCCCTTCCTGCCCTCAGGCTCTGCAGAGGGGACCTGCCACTCACGTCAGTGCTGACGACCAGTTAGCCCAGAACCTTGGGGTTCAGCAGGCACATGTATAGAAATGAGTGTCGGTGCCGGAGGCGGGAAACGGGATGGAGGCAGCCGGGGCCGTCCCCTCTCGTCTGAGTCCCCGCGCCCAGGCCATACCTCAGGGGTCACTTCCGTGGGGTCGTCTCCCTCTCCCTTCCTAACTGCTTCCAGGTCTTGACACTTTGTGGTCAGAGCTTGAACTTCCTCCCTGTGGGAAAGGGAGAAGGTGACACCGTACCTGCCAACACCGTGTGGGCCCAGCCGCCACCCACAGCACAGGGGCGCGACGGGGCGTCGACTGTCGGCACCCCGTGGGGCGGAGCGGCGTGGGGGCTGGGACGAGGGTCCCCCGGCACCACTCCTGGCACCTGAGAACCGAAAAAAGGCTGACTGCGCAGCGACAGTGACGGAGCCCAGCAGGTGCTCAGTGGGGTGTTAAGGAAACGTGAACAGAAGGAAGCTCGTCCTTGCTACAGAATTAAAGGCCAAGGAAAAACAGCTCTTCACGTGCACCTGCCCTTTTGGTCCAGTTCTGACCTCTGGCCACATCTAGTCACATTTCTTCTGAAAACAAAAATGTTCATGAATTTTAGCAATTGTCTTACTAGTTATTCTGAGTGCTAAGTAGTTCTGCTCAGATTTCTAACCTACTTTTGGGGGCATTTTTTATTGACATAAAAGACTATTTTGTACAATTCAGGGTGTTCAGTAAGTTCACGGCGCTGTGCCGCCATCCTCTGCCTGGTTCTGGCACCCCCGGGGCTTCCATGACCCCCAGGAGCCCCGCAGTCAGTCACTGCCCCTCCCCCAGCCCTCGCAACCACCAATCTCCTCTCTGTCTCTGCCCTGGACATTTCCGAATTACAGGACGTGCGGCTTCCCTCGGTCACGGCTTGAGGCGCACCCACTGTCCCGCGTCAGAGCTGCAGCCCTTTGTACAGATACACTTCAGTGTCTGACCCATCAGCGGATGGACATCTGGGCTATTTCCGATTTGGGGCTGAGGTGGACAATGATGTGAAGGTGTGTGGGGGGCACTGTCCGAGAAGAACGGACACCTGGGCCAGCTCTGAGCCAGCGGTGGGCTGGGCGCCGCTGGGGTGAGGGCTGGGGGCGCGGGAGGTGCCCGGCCAGCTCGCTAACTGGCCTGGAGGGGGAGGGGCCGCTCCCAGCAGGAAGAGCGGGGTCCTGGCCACTCGTAACTCTGACGCCTGGCTCGCTCACCTCAAAGCCTCCTCTCTCGCTCTCCTCGCCTCCTCGCCTTCCCGCACCTCTTCCAGCTCCCTCTCCAGGTCGGCCTTGGTCTGGAGCAGCTGCTTTACCTCCAAGCTGAACAGAGAACCAGAGACATTCAGCGTTTATGAAACAAAGGTCACAGTAATTGCCAGGCCAGCGAGGCTCAGCGCTTGAGCATTGACCTGGGATCCAGGGGATGGAGGTTTGATTCCCGGTCAGGGGACACGCCTGGACTGTGGGCTTAATCCCCAGGTGGGGGCTGCAGGAGGCAGCCCATCAATGACTCTCTCATCATTGATGGTTCTCTCTCTCCCTCTCCCTTCCTCTCTCTGAAATCAATTTTAAAAAAAAAAACTAAAAAAGAAAAAGAAGCAGCTGCCCAACCCCGTCACTCATGACTGTGGATGGACGCGGGGCAGAAGGAAGCAGACAGAGCCCGGCACAGACTCGAGGGGCCGCACCTCTAACCAGCCCCCAGGTGGTGCGGGGCTGCTGGCCTCCCAGGCCACCCTGAGGAGCAGGGTCTGAGGGAGATACTGGGTCTCAGGAGGCTTTAGATTACTCTCAGCAGAACCGAGACTAGAGAAGCCCCAAGTGCAGGGGGCGGTGCATGTCAGGTGGCTGCAGGCCAGGACGCAGAGGCCAGGGAGTAAGCGCTCTCATGGTCGCCACAAGCATTTCACAGTGCACGTCCCATTTGACACACGAGGTGTCACGAACACATTACTGAGTCTAGGCCACTCTGCATAGATCTAAAAGAGAATCTGGGAATCCCCCTAGGGTCTGATGTAGAGAGATTTAAATGACCCCTCTTTCAATGATGTAATATGGCCAATTAATGCCTTCGTTTTACCGCTCAAGCTGCCTGTATTTCACAACCAAAATGTAAGTTTTAGAATCACCTAAAACATTTGTGCAGTTACTGCTGTGGGCTGAGCTCTCTCCCCAATTCACGAGGCCGGTTTAAGACTGGCAAGAATACATTCCAACAGGAACTTGGGGCGCCGGGGGGGGGGGGGACCACATACTCTCTCTCCTGCAGCTGGGCCTGCAGGGCCTTCCGCTCGCCCTTCAGGCTCCGCACTGTGCCCCGGAGACGCTCACTGTCCTCGTGGCGCTTGTTGTCCTCCTGGCACTCGGGTTGGGGCTGCCTGTGGGCCCAGGCGCTGGATGCGGGGAGAGCCAGCGGGTCTGACCGAACCACGTCCAAAGCCTGAGGTTCTGGGCTTTCCACTGAGCTGATCTTCTGGGGCAACACGGGCGCTTGTTAGACGTCACTGCTAGAGACCCCACGGGCGTCAGCCCCGCCCCGCCTGGGAAAGCTCGCCCACTGTGCCCCTGACCTCCTCCGGGGCCTTCCTTTCCTAACAAGCTTGATTTAAAATTGCCCACAAAAGCCCGGCCGGGCGTGGCTCAGCAGTTGAGCATCAACCTAGGATCCAGGAGATTGCAGTTCGGTTCCAGGTCAGGGCACAGGCCCAGGTTGCGGGCTTGATCCCCAGTAGGGGCGGGCAGGAGGCAGCCGATCAATGACTCTCATCATTGATGTTTCTCTCCCTCTCCCTTCCCCTTTCTGAAATCAATAGACATATTTAAAATAATAAATAAAATTGCCCACAAATTATGAAGTTATTATGTTTTCTGCTTTTAAATATGCGAAGTTGTATTTTTAAAGTGTTTCCCTCCAGGTTTACTCTCTCAGCCAAACAATACAGCAGTGCTGAGTATTTCACCCTCTGCTCAGAGGTGCCGGCGCTCTGACTGCGCCAGTCAGACTGCTTAGTCTGCAAATCCATGCTCGGACCTGAGGAAAGTCCACGGCATGGACAAGCAGTTCTCTGTGAGCTCGAGTAGCGCACGTGGGTGAGGCAACCACCTGGGAAGCGATGGGCAGCAGGAGCCCAGGTGTGCAGGTGAGGCTGGGTTCCTGAGGGCGCGGGCCCTTTGCACCCACCACTGTCCTGGCTGGCATGGTGTGGCTCAGGTCCCGCCCCACTCTGGTCTGCCGTGCCCATCTGCAGGGCCACCTCACTCAGCCCCTAAGTCCAGGAGCAAAGCCCCGCACCTCTCCCTGTCTTTATCAGCCACCCATACTCCTCGAGCACGGGCAGGTCCTGGACAAGGCAGGCGACGCTCACCTTCTCCAGCTCTGCGATCCGTCTCAGCAGCCGGGCCTTACTCCACTCCATGTACCCTAGTGGGAGCAACGGGCTTATAAAAGACACTTCCTGCGACCCCCCAACAGGCCCCTTTGGCCAGACCACTGTCTTCAGTGGCCTGACGGCCTGCAGCTCCCCTCCCAGGCTGGCTCCGCCGTGGGGCCCGTGAGGCCAGCAGACCCCTTGCTCCAAAGGGCTTCTCCATGTGGAGTCTGTATCCCTCCCACTGTAGAGTCTCCTCAGGCCTCCATTGGACATTCTTTCCCGATTCTGCCCTCATCAGGCTCTCGCCCCACCTGCCCATCAACACGACTCTTCCAGGTCACCAGGGTCTCCCTGCGCCAGCCCCACAGCCCAGCCCCCGTCACAGCCTCCTGGGTCAGCCCTCGTGTCCTGCACCTGCCCTCAGGCCACCGCTCACTCCTGCCCCCCACCACTCACAGGTGCCCTGATGAAGCCCGGGTCACCTGCTCCCTGGCGGCCACCACGCTCAGTCCCGCCAAGGCCTCGGCCCCGAGCTCACCGGCGCCCCTCCCCCAAACCTGCTCCTCTCTGCACTGTGCGCCGCCCGGTCCAGGACACCAGCAGCCCCTGTGAGGACACTGGGGCTTGGTCCTCTGGGCCCCCTTCCACCACGGTCTGCTCAGCACGGCAGCTGGGGCCTCAGGAAGCGGGTCAGACACTTTCCACGCCTGCTCAGCCCGTCGCCCGGTCTGAGTGGCCTCCCAGCCCTTGTGCTCCACGTGGCCTCACTGCCTCCGTCCTCAGCACCACCATCTCCTCTGCTTCCTGCTGGCCGCTGACTGGTCCCAAAATGTGCCAGGACACACGGGGCCTCTGTGCTCACACCCTCCTGCCTCAAATGCCCTCCCGGTGACCCGCACAGCTGCCCCTCAGCTTGCAGGCCTGTGCTCGGCTGGGCCTGCCGCGGTGGGCCCTCCCTGATGACCCTACCACAGGTGCACACCTGCCCCCACCTGCCGCCTCCTTCACTCCTTCATCCTGCCCCTGGCACTCACCCCACCTGGCCCGCACCCGACCTGCTGGCTCCTCTCCCTCCCTGACCTTCATGAGGGACGTCTGCGTGCCTCTGTTTACTACTCTGTCTGGCACCCAGAACAGAGCTGGGCACACAGCAGGTGCCCACTAATTTCCGGGACACATTCAGCGCAGCATGGCTCAGTGGTGCGAGGCTGCACTAGGGGGGCCTTGCGGTGGGGAGAAAGGGCCTATGTCTCCCTCAGAGAAGCAGGGGCGTGGCCCCTCCCTGCGGGTCCCCCGGGGTGGCCAAGGGAAGGTACCCTTTGTCCGGGAGACGGTGGGCGAGCTGCTCAGCACGCGGTCCAGGTCCTCCTTCAGGCTCTGGTTCTCCTCTGTGAGCTCCTGCACACTCCGGGACAGGCTCAGCAGGGCACTGCTCAGCTTCTTCTGCCTCCTGAGACCAGCTCTCTTCTCCACCACAGGCCTAGAGACCACAGAACCAGGCCACCGAGTTCACACCGGCCTAGCAACTGTGTGCGTGGGGGCAGGAGGGCTCTCGGCCCCGGGGGTGCCACGGGTGAGTGTGGGAGTCACACGGAACATGAGCTCTGACCCCGTAAGCAAGCTGTCACCCCAACAGAATTCCGTCTTTGCAGTTAGTGACCGTATGACCAGCACCATGCCCAGGTCTCCATGGTGCTGTCGCCAGTGTGGACCTCCTGCTCCATCAGCACCTGTAACCAGGGCTGAGTCGCCTCCCATTCCCGAGCCTAAAGCACAGGCCCCCTCGTCCCTCGGGCTCTGTGTCTCCAAGTCTGCTGCTCGCCACCGTTCATCAGTGACCCCGGCTGATGCATGGCAGGTGTGCAGTTGCCATGGCCACGGCCAACTCCGGGCCTCAGCCCTCATGTCACCGCGTGTCATTCACAGTCTGCCCAGGGCCCGCTTTTCACGCTTTGGGCGTCAGCGAGCCACCGTGTCAAGCAGCCCCTCAGCGCAGCACGTCCAGTGCTCTCGCTGGAGACGACACAGCCTCGAGGGCCCTGGGGTCAGTGTTACCGCAGCAACGATGTACAGCAAGGAGGGCGCCCTGAACAGCAACACCTAAACACACACCCAGTGGGCAGAGGCTGCAGGAAATCACCCGCCGTCCCCAGGGCCACACGCTTAGCATCTGACGGCCCAGCGCTCTGCAGACCAGGCGCAGAGCTGCTGCGAGTGACAGCCGACGGCAGCACCGCCCGCCCTTCACAGAAACTGTGCCAGCCCCGCTGTGCCAGCTGGGCACAGGGAAGCCGGCCTGGCAGTGCAGCTGCTCTGGGACGTGCGTCACCTACAGAGGCAGTGAGCAGCAAGGCCGCGTCTGAAGGGACCAAGGCTTCCACAGTCTGCTGACGGCCTGTACCGTCTGGGAGGGGTAAGGGGAACCTGTGTGACAGGGACACCTCGATGTCCCCCTAACACGTGGAGTCTGGAAGCCAGTGCTTGCCGACTGTAAGCTGGGGCTGCAGGTGTTTGGACAATGACCGCACGGGGCACGTGCTGCTGGTGAGCATGAGTGGCTGTGAGGCGCCTCCACAGCCATGGCAACGGGAACACAGCAGACACCACTAAGGAGTGAGCTTAACACAGAGACAGCGCTCGCTGCGGCCCGAGATTACCGAGACCACCGTACCGTGTCCTTCCTGTCGGTTCCGAGCTCGCCAGCAGCGTCTGGAGACGATGGATCTGCAGAGACCAAGGTGAGGGGTGTCAAGGTACCAGCGAGCACACGGCCGCTCTCCTCTGACAGCTGCAGTCAGATGCCAACGTCTGCCCGCAGGGAGAGGTAACTGCTGGGTGCTGTGACTCGTTCACGCTGACACAGGGCAGGGTCCCCACAGTGCTGCCGGTGGCCACCCCACGAGCCGTGACCCGCTCCCTCTCCTCCGGCCCTGTGCTTGCTCCAGGCAGCGGGCACCCACCTCCTCGTAGTACGTCTCCATGATAATCCGCATCTCTTCCAAGCTCGTGGTCTTCATATCAGCCTGCAGTTTGCTGAAAACCCACGTCGAGTTAGTGCGCGGAGCCAGCATTCCCGGGCAGGGACAGAGGCCTGTCCCCTGGACCTCAGGGCGGGACATGCTCTGGGGAGCTGGGCTGGGAGGGAAGGGATGAGCCGCCAGAGCTGCTGCAGGCCTCACACGAGATCCCCCGACTGATGGGAGAACTGCTCACACCCACGGGGGCCCTTCCAGGTGGACTGGCTACGTCCCAGGGGTGACAGACTCCCTGATGATGATCTTGGCTAGTAAGAGGCTGTCCTTAAAGCTGGACACCTTTGGGGTGGGTGGAAGTTGTATGCAGGACAGAGGATTGTCTTTCTTTCTACCGTCAGTATAATTATCTGTTCTTAACTGTTAACAGACTTTAAATAAAGGGACTGACAGAGAAATGAAAGTTAGAGTTCAGGATATGGAAACAAGAAATCAGCAAATACAAAATTTTAAGTTGACAATTTCAGCAAGAAACAAGGAGCCAGGAAACTATTGTGTAAAGCAGAAGGTGGGCAACAGAAAGTGGGAGCTGAGATTTCCGTAAATCGGCTCAAGCGCAGCCGGGAGGCCCCTCTGCTCCCAGACAGCAGGACAGTGGCCAGGCGGCCGCGCCAGGGCAGCAGGCCGTGCAGGCCGAGGGGCGGCTGGGGGGCAAGCCAAGCGTTAGTGCTTCTGTGCCAAGGCCCACAAGGTTCATGCTGGAGGTGAAGAGGGAGCCACGGGGGCTAAGGAGAGAGCCCGTCTTACATGTGGCAGCAACGTAAAGGCGCAAGGAAAACACTGTTCCTTACTGACGCCTGCAAAAGGCAGCTAATATTGACTCTCTTTTTGGCAGAAAGATGAAGTTGGGACCAGGGACATGGAACAGAGGGTGGCGGGTGGGACTAAAGCTGCCGTCGGGGACACGGAGCCAGCACTGGGTGGAAATGAGGCAGGATCCCGCCGAGCCGCAGCCCCAGGAGGGACGGGGCACCTGCGGCGTCTGCGGCCCCGGCCCCCTACCTGATGGTGCTGTCCTTGTCCTTGCACTGCTGCTCCAGCCGCAGGACCCTCTGCTTCAGCCCGTTGATGACCTGCCAGCAGGACACGCGTCAGGTGCCTCCCGCCCTGGCCCTGAGGAGGCAGCACCCCCAGCACGGTCACCGCTAACTGTCCTCCCTGTTTATAATCTGCACACACCCTATGAGCTAGAATTTCTTTAAAAAAAAAAGTTTTTACTGACTTTGAGAGAAGGAGGGAGAGAAACACCAATGACGAGCGAGCCACGGTCAGCTGCCTCCTGCAGGCCTCTCTTGCTCTCAAACAGCAGGACCCGGGATCGAGCCTGAACCCGGGTCCGTGCCCGACTGGGATTTGAACCAGGGACCTCTTGGTTCCTCCCTAAAAGTGCCCGTTACTGTCAGGACTCCACATCCTCGCCCAGATCACGCCCGTGTTTCGGAACACGTCTGGACCCTCTTACATTCTTTAAAACTCCTCCTGAAGTTCTGATGAAGCGGGACCCAATCTGAAAAGCTTCTCCCCAGTCGGCAGCTGTAAGTGCAGAGCCTTTTCTCTTGGGTCTTTGGGACAGTCCCAGAATGAGCGCAGTGGACGAGAGGGGCCTGGCGTCCCAGGCCACCCTGTGCACATCCTACTCCAAGCACGTGGTGCCTCCCGGCCCTGTGGTGCTAGTTTCCATCGTCTGTGTCTACACGGCTACTTCACGGCTGAGGCTTCACACTCGGCATCTTAGGACAGTGTCTTCCCTCCAGGACTCACTGCTGGGGACCGAGGGGGACCCTGGCCCAGCCTCAAGGTCATTCCCTGCAAACCTAATTTGGGCCAATCTCTCAGCTTCCTGGTTTTAAAAATGGGGGGTGACATCCCTGTCACGAAAGCCAGACGAGATCCTGCACCTGCACAAACTCGCCCAAGTGAGTCCTGCTCGCAGACTCCGCCTTCCCGGGCACTCGCGGCTCTCCTGGGCGCTGTGTGGTAGTTCCTGGTGCTGTGCTCAGGGAGCCGGCTGACCACCCGGCGTCTTCTTCCCAGGGCAGCGCAGTCTCCGTGGCTCTGGAGAAACTACTGCATGGACCAAACTGAACGCGGTCCTCCCCTGCCCACTGTCTGGATCCTTTCCGCCGCAGTCTTAGGGGTTTTTACGACAAATCTGTCATCAAACCATCAATCACACCATTGGCACCATTTCATTCTTTGTGTTCAAGAATCTCAAACCGCGTCCCTTCCGTTTCCTTGCAGAATTTCAGTTTAAAAAACGTACTTCCTTGACCGCATCTGTCTACTGAGGGGCATTTTCTCCGGCTGTTAGTTTACTGCCCAGCGCTGGCCACACAACGGCTCTGCGCCCACCTTGCCGTCTCCTTCGGTCTGTACGGTTATTAGAACAGGAGGCGTGTGTGCTGAGTTCACTCCTGCTTTGCTCGCTCTGCACCAGTGTCACCAGGCAGGTCTGACGTGTCTGCCTGGGGTGGTGGGGAAGCCCCGTGTGGCTGCGTTTCCTACAAGATGTTCCGCCTGTGGAAGCGGCTCGGCCCCCACGTCCCCCTCAGTCCCCCACAGCCACGTCCGGGGATCCCTGAGGCTCGGGGAGACGGTTAGGGAGCTCTGGCCCCTCCTCTGTACCTGCTACACGGGTACAGGTGCTTTAGAGAAAAGGCGTCGCACTGTAGGCTGTTTCTAAAGTCAGATTTCAGCAGAAAGGTTACCTGTCAGGCTGCAGCTTTACTTACCCAGCCAGCGTCAGGCCTTTTCTCTCCCAGAGTCCACACAAAATCCGGGCCCTGTGAGAGAGGGGGAGACGTGAAAACACGCCAGTCAGGCTCAGCCCTGCCCGTCCATCCTCCAGCCGGGCACCCCCGCGGGTGGGCACGTACCCGGGTCGGGTCCAGCAGCTGCTCGATCTGCCGGTCCTTCCGTCCGTTTTCCTCCTCCAGGCGCCGCAGCTTCGTCCTCAGCAGATCCAAGTCGCTTTTCTGCATGTGCAACAACTGGAGAGAGGAAGGGCGCGCACGCTGCACACACCCTTGCACACACCTCCCCCGGGTGCACACCACGCAGAGACGCCCGGGCGCCAAGCTCACAGCTGCCTGGCTCCCTCAGGGCTGCGCGTGGTGCAGGGTGGAGTCGGACGTCACAGGAAGGAGCGCCGAGGGCGCCGCTGCCATTCGTGGGTGGAGACTGGGGTAAGGGCCAGCTAGGTGCAGGACCGCCCCACGCAACTAAGAACTCTCCCACCCGAAGCGCCACGCAGCCCCCCGGGGAAGCGCGGCTCCGCACGCCCGCGGCCCACAGCACTTCCGGCCGGTGCCAGGGTCCCGTGCCCTGCGTCCCGGTGAGAAAGCCACTGTCAGCCCATTGCTGACTCATCAAAGGCTCACGTCCATTTAAGATCCTTATTCTCAACGAAGGCTCGGGGGCTTTATCTGCGGATGGAATTTTCACCAATCTGTGGTGAACCGAGAGTTTTTCACAGGAGCTTATTTGATTTCTAAAACTGTCCTGTTTTTGTTTTTGTTAATCTTCGCGCTGGGGATATTCTTCCCGTTGCTTTTCAGAGAGGGTGGAAGGGGGAGGGAGAGAGAAACATCGACGTCAGGGACACACATCGACTGGCTGCAGCCCACGTGCACCCTGACCAGGGCTGGGGACGGAACCTGCAACCAGGTACATGCTCTTGACCGGAATCGAGCCCACGACCCTCTGGTTCGCGGCCCGACGCTCTAACCACTGAGCACCGCCGGCCAGGGTGACTGTCCTGAACTTTGACGTTACAGTCTTCCTACTATTTTGAACTCCCACAACCCTCTTATGACACGAGACGGTCGGGCGCCTGGGATGTGTTTCAATGGTCTCTCTTGAAAAAGGCTTTTCCTAAAAGTGCGAGGTGCACCCAGCGCCCAGGCCTCGCCACTTGATGCCCACAGGTCGCCAATGCCACAGGGCCTGGCCGCCAGCACCAGCCTGTTTCTGAGCCACCAGTTATCTAGGGAACAACCTTCTGCCCCCAAGGCGTTCTTGGGCTCAGAGGAGGGACAGTGTCTGAACAGCCCAGCCACCCTGGAAGGACGCCGCCCAGTGCACACCCCACTGAGGGGGCCGGCAGGTCAGCCCACGTGGACGAGCGTCCAGTGGGCAAGTCAGTCGATGCACACGCGCTGGGCAAGGTGAGGAAGCGGACAGTGGGAATTCTGCTCCCGGAAGCATAGAGCCCTCTCGCTTTCCCCTCGCTCCTGCTTTGTGCAGCTTTGGGCGTTGTGGGGAGAAGGCAGGCTACCTGGGGCCTCGGGATTCCGGGGGCGACACGCGGAGATTCCACAGACAGGCGGGTACTGACAATAAAACACCGGACGGCCGCATCGTCACGCCCGCCCGCGACGCACGGGCCTCTGACGGCCACCCGTCCTCCGGCAGAGCGCAGACAGACAGCGGGCGCCGGGCCCACCTTCAGCCAGGTCACCCGCCGGGGTTCCGCTTGGGTCACCCTAAAGCTCACGCTCTCCACGCAGCTGCGCCCCAGCACAGCCCTCATTTTCCATCCACGGCGGGAAGGCGGCCACTGTTCAAAGCCCACGAGAGCAGGGGAAACGCTACCTTCTTCAGGCCCATGATCTCGTCGTACATCTCCTCCTTCTCTCTGTAGACCGGCGTCCCCGGGACGTGACCTGGGGGAAGACACAAGCCCCTTAAGGGACCTGGAAGGAGAAAGACTTCTCGGCTCTATCTTAAGAAAAACAGGGAAGTTAATATAATTGTCCTTGAAACAAAAAGAGTAGAAACATTTCAATGGTTTTAGTCTGATCACGATGCTGTCCCTTCGGAGACCGGCCATGCTGTGGAGGGCGGGGCAGGATGGAGGTGTGAGGGACGAACCGGGAGGGGTTGGCGGAGGCGTCAAAGGAGCTGCGACGTTTACAATTCAACAGAAGCACAACAAACGCCCTCCGGATGTCCAAGCTGTGGAGAGCACTGGGGTCACCGACACCCACGGGCCAGGACTCTAGGACAGGCCAGCAAATGTGTAAGGTGACGCACGGGGCAGTGAGGTGTCGCCAGGGAGAGCGGAGGGGGACAGGTGGGGAAACGCCAGACAGGAAGGCAGAGTCGTGAGAGCAAACCCATCCTTTCTGGTGAGGTTGGGGCTTTTCAGTGCTATTTGCAATTTACGTTTCTAGTATTATTTAAACTATTGATGTAGATACGACTCTACATTCGGGAGGGAGGGGCAAGGGAAGCCTGGGCGATGTCACGGTCTCATCACGAGTGCCGCTTCCTGGGGGGGCAGAACGGACACTCAGGGTCCCTGTCCCCGGGACGCTCGTACAGGAAGCCCTGACCCGCCCCCTTCCTGCTCCTGCTCAGTCTCGCCTGTCGCCCACGTGCTCACCACTGCTGGCAGAACGCCTGAGGTCTGACCTCTTCACTCTCAGTGCCTCCGTCAGATAGTCGGGGGTGCTGCTGGGGGGGTGGGTCCAGGCATGCTCCAAGGTGAGGCCTGGCTTCGGGGGGTGGGCCACACCTCCTGCTTGGAACGTGCACGGGTTAATATGACAGGTACGAGCTACGAGCAAGTGCAATGGAGGCTTCACCTCTATCTTCCTGGCGTGAAGGAGGCTTGGCAGCCAGCAGACGCCGCACTGGTGGCGAGCTAGAGACGCTTAGCAGCTGCCGCTCAAAAAAGAGGAAAGCCCCGCCTTGCAGCCTTTGCTGTTCCCACGGTACACGTTCCCGTGGTACACGTGTTCCTGCCACGAGCGGCTTCAAGCCGCCAGTCAGTGTGCTATCACCAGCTCACAAAACCCCTGACAACCTACAGCTCTGCAGGCGGCGGGAGCGACTCCACAGAGCCACCAGCAGCACTGACAACCAGGGAACCAAACAACAGAGTCACAAGCGCCAACCATCAGAAACCATGCCATGTGTGACGTAAAAGCAAGGAGGCTCAACATCTTTCAGAAGCGTCCTAGGAATCACCCAAAGAAGTCATGTTGAAAACTCCACCTTGAGTCACTGCCCGCCCGCCTACAGCCCCTTGGCGGGAGGGTCGCCGTGGAGACCCACGTACCTTGCTTCGAGCTTCCCAGCCACAGCTTCTGAGGCGTCAAGGACATTCGGTTTCCAAGAGGCATGCTGGGGGCCGTCCGCAGGGACCTCCAGCACACCGCTGTCCTCGGCTTACAGTAATACGGTGACTCTAAAAGCCAACGCAGGGTTTTAGACCAAGTGCCCACGTCCCTCACCCATGCACTTTGGAAAGACAAAGTGACACAACATATTCACAAAGGCTCCAATAAAATCTGCCCGACAAACACAAAAGCTACAGTGATGACAGGCACACATGCTTACCTTTGTTTAAATTTGGTTATAAAGAAATATCATAAAGGAAAATTTATTTAAAAATAAATCCTGCCCGGCCAGGCGTGGCTCAGCGGTTGAGCGTCGACCTGGGATCCAGGCGATTAGGGTTTGATTCCCGGTCAGGGCACATGCCCAGGTTGCGGGCTTGATCAATGACTCTCTCATCATTGATGTTTCTATCTCTCTCTCTCCCTCTCCTTTCCTCTCTCTGAAATCAATAAAGATATATTTTTTAAAAAAATAAAAAAATAAATCCTTAATTCTGCCAATATTTCAATATTTAATTTCCATTCAATTTTTTAATTGAATTTCTCATTCAATTAATATATACTTTCACTAGTTGCTATCATAGCGAAAGAAATTTTGTAACCTTTATACTTAACAATGTAAACATTTTTTCATGTCCCTACATAGTAAGTAATAACACTTAGAACTTAATATGTAAAATATCTAGAGAAAATAAAAATAATTATACTTTCGCTCGGTGGTTAGGGTGTCAGTCCGAGCAGCAGAGGGTTGAGGGATCGATCCCTGGTCCCCGGCAGGCGCATCTGGGAGGCAACTGATCAATGTGTCTCTCTCTCTCCCCCCTTCTACTTTCTCTAAAAATCAATGGAAAAATATCTGCAGGTGAGGATTAGCAACCATCAAAATAATAATAATTATTATGCCTTTCCAGGGTATTTCTGAGTTTATCGTGAAGATGGGGGAAACATTTCAAAAATATTTTTTAGTCTGGGGTTTTATCTTTAATTTTGTAAAATATGACAAATCTATGCAAAAACTACATTATTTATAAAACATGCTACTATCAAATAGCCAAGAAATTCATATCTGTAGAAGGTCCTGAAAATCTAAGTCTAATGTATTTAATTTTTTAATTTCCAAGTTTCTCCCAGGGCTTCAAGATCATGGAGAAGTTCCCATTGTCACTCAGAACGAGGGACTAAGGACACATCAGACCCCCCCTGCCGCGTCCCACTCACCAGGACCACGTACTGCACCTCCCGGATATCCTAAAGGCCTTCCAAATGTCAAATATCCACTCAAGTGCTCATTTTTAAAAGTAAATTAGTGATCAGGAGACCCCACAAATGATATTCCCTCTTCAATGCATGTGATTCGTCAGTAAATAGTAAAAGCAGAGCTACGAGCAAAGGAGAAACCAAACTAACGGCCAAGGAGCCCAGTGTCTGCGGGAGGCTCCGTGGGACGGTGACAGCTCAGGAGCCCGCTTGGCTGGACCTCCTCTCACTGGGACCACCAGGAAGGCGGTGACCCCAGGAGCGCGCACTCCCCAGGTCCACACACAGAGGCCACGCGGCCGCAGCGTCGTGCCTCAGTGGCCCTCCGTGTTCAAGGAACAGAGCATTCTGGGTCTCCCTCCCCGGACACCGGGAAGCGCAGCTCCAACAACCACTTTCCACCTGAACTGGAGAGGCCCGGGCGGGCGGCTCATCATACTTACTCGGTGATGTGGGCGAAGGTTTGTGGAAACTCTTCCTCTTTGTTTTCTGAAAGGAGAACCGAGGGAAAGCAGCTGAGCCTTCTGAGCAGCCGTGGCCTCGTCACCAGCACTGGTGTGTTCAGAGTGGCCAGGGTGTGAGGGCAACGAGGGAGGGGACTGACCCACGGAGACAGTCCGGTCTGAGCAATGCCAGGAACACGGGGCCCACGGCTGAGCCCGGGCTGAGCAGAGTTCCCTCAAGTCCTGGTGGCACCAGTCATGTCACAGACACAGAGGGTGCGGAAACTTAAATTCAGCTGGAGACACTGCACAAATGGTGAACCTATCCACCCTGGCTGTCCCCAGGCCTGGAGCACTGGGTGTGACTATCCCCGAGGGCAGACTGAGCAGCTGAAACCTCGTACACAGAGCAAGGAGGAGGGGCCCGCAGAGGAGCGAGGCTGTCTGGAGGACCATTGGGGACAAGCAGGATGCCAAGCCCAGAGCGGGCACCAAGGAGATGCCCCACCTCGAGGTCATGGGGCCGTGTGGCCGGGAATGACACTCCCTCCACCGTTTCCTCACCGGCTCCACATCAGGTGGGGCCTTCCCCTCACTCGGCTTCCAGTGGAGGCACTGGCTTTGCCCCAGGCAGGCTGGACTTCACCAGGGACGGCTTGGGCCCATGTCCTCAGTGGGGCTGAGGGACAATTCTGAACCCTGCAGTGGCCCTCACTTCAGACAATGGATGGCACAGCTGGGGGAGTGGAGGTTTCCGGGTGTCAGACACCCTCGGGTGGGCAGACCGCACGTCGGCTGGAATCCTCCCAGCTGGGAGGACAGCTCCCTCCTCTCACTAGCAAGCCCTGAGGGAGGGCCGAGGGGGGCCACAGTGTGCCCCTGGACCCCAGACCTGCCCAGCCTGCTGTCAATGCTTCGCGTGGGGACCGGGCCGGCCAGGACATTGCTGAGCAGCTGCAGAGAGCATCCCTCCTCCCACGGCCGCTCGGAGGACCTTGCCCTGAGCCCCGCTCCCTCCCCTCACGTGTCAGAACTGGGGGGCTGGAGGCAGGGCCAAAACCCAATGCAGGCAGGTCCTTGTTGACGGCCTCATGTACTCTGCCAGGACTAACTTGTGAATGAAAACTTTGAACGGTCAGTTATTCAACTCCAACTAAAGTCTTGCTACTGCTCAAACGCGGAGCAGCACCCGGAATCTGTGTTCCAGGTCTAAACCCAGCCGTGCGAGGGGCGCCTGCCGCACACATGAGTGACGTGTGTAAGGGAAGTCACCGGCACCGGGACGCGCGGTGGCCTCCTGATGACACTCACCGTCTCGAGGTCGGAGTCCAAGGAGATCGCAGACAGACTGTCATCTCCCTGCGGGAAGAGATGCAGACATTGAAACTTCAAGGCACCGGCGTGGCCCCCAACAGTCACACTCACAGCCTGTCCACGTCCACGCCGCTGAGGCAGAAACCCAAACACCCGCGGGAGTAACTGCGGGCACTGGAAGCTGGCAGCAGGCCGCTCGGCTGCCTCAGGAGGGACCGGTGGAGACACAGAACAAACCCTCCTCCGTCTGTCAACCGGCAGTGAAATTTCCAGAGTCGCTGGGGACTTCTGATCAAGAATCAGCTCCTGACAAGTATTTCATTTCCACCTGGTCTAAACGCCCTCAGATTCACTGTCACAGCAAAGCCCAAGGAACCTGTGACAGTCTCCCGGCGACAAGTCAGACTCATGTGGAAACCCACGAACACCTGCGTTGGGGGCTGATAAAGGCCCTGCCTTCCTGTTCCAGTGCCTGCCCCAGCCCAGCGAGTGACGTAGATCTGACTGGCTTATGCCAGTACCAGGCTGCTGGTCCCTGCGGCACGGTGGGAAAACCGTCAGCTCCTGACGGTGACAGCGGCCTCCGCGAGCCACACACGCGTGTGCGCACAATGGCAAAGGGCAGAAATCGGACTGGCCAGGAGCCTTAGCCACAGCTTTTGACCAATGAGTGGCTTCTGCTGACCCATGGGGGACCCCAGTAGTTAGGCTAAAAGACTGAAGCCCTTTTACAGGTGCTGGCTCTTCGATCACTGGTGGTCACCGCAGGCTCCCCTTCATGCTGCGGCTCTGCCCTGTGGGGCCTGTCACAGCCCTGGCAAGGTGAGCAGCACCCACCCCCCACGTGGTCGGCACTGTGTGAGGTTCACGAGCAAGGCTGTGCCGAGAAACGTGAGGGACTGGACAGACTGGCCAGAGCCTGCCCTGCTGAGGTTCCTGTCTGGTGAGACAGAGCCCAGCTCAGCGAGAAGCCACAGTGAGCCTGGGCCGGGGACTGCGCCTCCTAAGTCCCCGGGGAGCTCGGCACAGACTGGATTATGTCTCTGCCCTCAGAGCCTGGCAAGTGTAAGGGGCTTAGTAAACGCATGTGAAAGGCCAACTCTAATACCAAAAAATGAAATGAAATTGAAAGCCCTGGCCAGTGCGGCTTAGAGGTTAGGGGGTCGGCCTGTGAACCAAAGGGTTGAGGGTTCGATTCCTGGTTGGGGGCATGCAGCTGGGTTTCTGGTTCACTCCCCGCCCCAGGTCAGGGCAAGCGCAGGAGGAACCAATCAATGTGCCTCTCTCACATCGATGTCTCTCCCTCTCTCTCTACCCCCTTCCCTCCCTTCCACTCTCTCTCTGAAAAGCAACGTAAAAAATATCCTCCGGTGAGGGACAACAAAAACAAAACACACAAAACCCCACAAAACAACAACAGAACACACCAAAGAGCAAAAGCCGGAAAACGGGTCACTAAAGTGGAGGAGCCCACAGGTGAGAGTATTTAAAATCACGTTCTTGAACACGTGTGGACACGGGGAAAACGCCAACAACACGTCAGATGGCAAAGGTTACAGACAATATCAATCTCTCACTTTTTAAACCGGCGTGGAAAAAAAAGAGGCACTGAAAAAACATCAGAAGGAAACACACCAAGCATTCCCCAGTTTTCCGTGGCAGGCAGGTTGCGGGTCCTAAGTCCTTCGAATTCTCCCTACCGGGCAGGCATCGTTTTTGTCAGCCCAGTATAAGAGGTTACTTTTCAGGGAAGAAGGAGCAGTAGCGGAAGCCGTGTAGACGGCCGGGCAGGCCTTCCAGATGGGGCAGGACCCTGGGCCTTAGGGACCAGCAGGGAACTGCAGCTGCTCTGGGGCCAGCGGCCCTCAGCCCTCCTCTGGGTGAGCTCTGCCAGCGCCACTGAGCACTGTCAAAGGGAGCAAAGGTCCCTTTGCCTGGAACCCTCCAGAAGCGTCCCACTGGGCCCTGAGAAAAATTCAAACTCCCGGCATGGTCTGCAAGGCTCTCCGTGGCCAGGCCCCAGGCACACGTCCCACGCCCCCCCCACAACAGACCCAGAGGCTTCCCTTCAGGCCCTGGGGCAGCTGCGGCTTCGCATCTCAGGGCCTTTGCACTGGCTGGGCCTCTGCTCCGGATCTCCCAGGGCACCTGCGAACCCCTCAGAGCAACTGTCCCCCACACCCAGCCGGAACCGCCCTCCCTCACCTGCCGGTCCTCAGCCTGTGGCACGTCCCCTTTCTGTCACCTCGCCCTCCCCCTGCTGCGAGGCGGCTCCTGCACACACACCCAACAGGCAGTCCTGGGCCAAAGCCCTGGGTAAAAAGCGGGGGGCTCAGGGCCGCCTGTCCTGACCCCTGGGGGAAGCTGAGGGGCACCTCCTCCTGGAAGCCTCCTCTGATGGGCACGGGGCAGGGCGCAGTCCGGAGCCTGGGCCCCCCCTTGCCCGTTCCGTGGCCCCGGCCCTGGAGGCGCGGGGTGCGCGGGCACCTACACTGTGAGCTCCGACTCCGCGCTCGCTGGGCCTCGCAGGCGCCGCGCTGCGCCCAGGAGGGCTCCCTGGAGGCGGCGGCCTGTGCACGGGCGGGCGGGGTCCAGCGGCGCCGGGGGCGAGGCGGGGGGTGGCGACCCGGCCGGACGCACGGGGGCTGCGGGGCCGCTCTTGTGCGGTAACAATCCCGGCAGCTGTCACCGCGCCCGGCCGTGCGCCCCGCCCCGGCCCGCAGACCCGGCCCGCAGGCCCGGCGCGCCGGGCAGCGCGGAGGGAGGCGGCCCGCGCGCACTCACCGTCTCCGAGGCCGGGTCCCCGGTACCCAGCGACATGGCGGCCGCACGGCGGGCGCGGGCGTCCGGTCCCGGGCTCCGCTGGCCGCGCCGCAGCCCGCAGCCTCCCGGCCCGTCCGCGCGCCGGCCGCGACCCCGCTGCCATGGCAACCGCGCGGGCCAGCCGAGCCCCGGATGTGGCGCGCGCGGAGCCGGCCGGCTGTGCGCGTGCGCGGGAACCTGGGCGGGCCGCGCGCCTGCGCCCCTGGGGCCAAGGGGAGGGCGGGGCGAGTCGGGGGCGGGGCGAGTCGGGGGCGGGGCGCCGGCGCAGCTGCATCCGCGCGGCCGCCTGGCTGAGCGGAGCGCACCGCGCGCCCTGGGCCTCCCCGCGCGGGCTCCGCGACCCGCCGGTGCGCCTGTCTCCAGGGCCGGGCAGGATGCGCACTCGGTAGGTTAACGCGAAGGGCGCCGGGGTCCGAGCGTGCCCCGCGCTGCCAGCTCCGCCTGGCGCCCAGAAAGGCCTCCTCCTGGCCCGTCTTGGGCCCCGGCGTTCTGCCCCGGGCACCGGACGGGACCGTGCGATGGGCCGCGCTGCGCCCTCCCCCGGTGGTCCTCAGCGAGCACGCCTCGCTCTGTCTCCGCGCAGGTGTCCGCGGGCACCCCCCGCCCCCCGCCTGGCTTTTCCAGCTGCCTGACGCTTGCTCCCCACAGGGACACCCCACGCCCGGCGGCCGCTCTGTGGGGCGGGGGCTCTGTTCCTTCGCTGCTGCGTCCCCTCTGTTGGGACAGGGCCTGGCGCGCAGCAGGTGCTCGGTCAACAGGTCCTGGATGTCCAGCGAGACGCCTGACTTCCCCGTGCCTGTTCCCTCGGCTGTAAAGTGGACAGAAGGGCTGTTGTGAGGACCCGACGGGCCAGTATCTGTAAAGTGCTTGGAAGGACAGCCAGTCCTGCAGAGTGGCTGGTAGGAGGAGTGGTGGCCGAAGGAGAGTCCTCCCGCCGGGCAGGGCGTGCAGCTGGCAGAAGGGATGCCTGGGGGGGTTAGCACAGCTCCCATGCCCGCACCACCACCTGGCACGGGCCCATGGCCCTCTCAGCCTCAGTTTCCTCACCTAACCCGCGGGGTGGAATCCCCACGCGTGGGCAAGACTGAGCTGGCTAGTGGGCAGGAGCCCAGGTCTTGCGGTCTTGCCCTGGTCTCTGTCTGTCAAGTGGAGACCCAAGGAGACAACAGAAGTGAAACTCATTAGCACAGTGCCTGGCACATGGCGAGCACCTCCAAAAACGGAAGCTACCAGGTGACACTTGGCAGCTAGTCCCAACTACTTGCGTGGTATTTAGACAGTAAACTTTCATTTGTTCTGCATTACCCATCTCACTCAGTGGCACCCCTCCTCCACTCTCTGAGGCCCTGTTTCCTGAGTGGTGTCCGGAAGGAGCTGCACCCCAAGCTCTGGTTCCTTATTTAGATGTATGCTCTCCGATGTATCCTAAGGGAAAAGAAACCCCATGCTCTCCTCCCAGCTGCCACCGGAGTGGTTTATAAAAGGCAAATCTTGCCCCGCAGGCGTGGCTCAGTGGCATGAGTGTGGACCTATAGACCAAGAGTTCAATTCCCCGGTCAGGGCACATGCCCAGGCTGCAGGCTCAGTCCCCAGCAGGGGGTGTGCAGGAGGCAGCCGATCAATGTTTCTGTCTGTCTATTCCTCTCCCTTTGTCTCCAAAATTAATAAAAATGGCGAATCTTACCAGGCCACTCACCGGCTCAACAACTTCCATTTGCTTCCTTGGGGTGTCGTCTACGTGGCGGACCAGGGCTTCTCTATCCTCCTGGGGCTGAGCAAACCCCCTGCCCTCCCGGTATCTGCCGTTTCGCTTACTTTCTCTTGTTTAATTAGAGTCAGTACATGTCTACGACCTGAAAACTTCCGTAATTCATATGTTGGCAAAGCCCGTCCTGACCTCAGCTCACTTGCCGACAAAAGTCTGCGCCGTGGCTACCTGGTGTTCATTCTGCAGGAGCGTGTGCCCTGTGTTCCCCTCGGAGCTGGGAATGCCTGGAGTGGGGGGCAGCGCCAGGCCCTTCGGGGACTGTAACCTCACACACAGCCACGTACCTTCCCTAAAATCTGAACCATCTCCCCCAAAGTTCTCGTAAGGAACTGTGGGCCTTAGAGTCTTCAGCCCTTGGGCCAGACGGCCTGGGGCCGGGTCCAGGGGTGCCAACTCACTGGCTGTGAGGCGCTAGCACTGAGCCTCTCTGTGCCTCAGTTTCCCCACCTGGGGGGATGGCCCTAGTACCCACCCTCCTGGGGTGGCTGCACAATCCCCGGGGTGAGGTCCCCCCACACCGAGGCGGGCGAACATTGGGGTCCTCACTGCACAAGGGGTCCCAGCGCAGGGCGCTGAGGGCGCAGCTCAAGCCTCTTCGCCCAGCTGGTTCCAAGGCGCCAGGAGGGCGAGGCTGTGCCAAGCGGCTCCCCCATCAAAATCAATGTTTGTAAAGCTCCCCCTTTATTTTTATTTTATTTTATTTAAAAAAAATTTTTTTTTTAATATATCTTTATTGATTTCAGAGAGAGGGCAGCAGAGAGAGAGAGATACAGAAACACCAATGATGAGAGAGTCATTGGGGATGGAGCCCGCAACCCGGGCATGTGCCCTGACGGAATCGAACCTCGATCTCCTGGATCCTAGGTCGATGCTCAACCGCTGAGCCACGCCCAGCTGGGCTCCCCCTTTATTTTAATACCCATATGAATTCTGCTTTCCATTTCCGTGTACCTGTCTCCCCCCAAAATGTTACCGAAAAACGGGTTCTCTGTAAAGACGCGCCTTGTTTTCACCCACTGGCCCCAGAGCCCCAGGCGCGCAGCGAGGGCCCCGAGGACCCAGTTTGGAGGCCAAACGACCGCGGACTCTGCCTCCGCGACGCCGCCCCTTTCTGGCAGGTGCCCCCCCAGCCCAAACCCGGGGTCTGCGAGCGGGGGGACCACGCCCCTTCCGGGAATAGCCCCGCCCCTGGAAGCCCCGCCCCCTGGCGCAGGGCCGGCCGGGGCGCAGGCACGTACCACCGAGCGCCCGGGGGGGTCCTCGGTCGGGGCGATCCGCTTGGGGCCGCGCTGTCCCCTCGCCCTTCAGGCTGAGCTCCCCCCACGCGCGGCCATGCGCCCCCAGAGCGGGCCCCAGGGAGCCCCGCCGCGCCCCGCGCCCGCCGTCCCCGCCGCCGCACCCCCAGGCCCGGCGGGTGGCGCGGCCGGGGCGGGGCCGCGGGCGGGGGCGGGGCCTCGGCGGGGACGGACGCGGAGCTGGTGAGACGCGCGCGGAGCTGGGGTCTCGGTCTCCGGCCGGCGGGGCGCGATCTGGGCGCGGGGCGAGGGCGGGGGGCAGCCTGGGCTCCGCGCGCCGGCCGCCGGCCCCGATCCTGTGGATCTTCCGCGCTGCCCGGGCCCGGCGCCCGCGGCGGGGTCCACAGGCCCAAGACCGACCCCGAACTGCGGGGACGGCTCTTCCGCAGGGACCCAGTCTCGTGCGGCTGGACGGACGGACACCCAGGCTCAGGCTGACCTTCTGACCCCGACGGAGCTACTGGCCACTCCCCACCCCCACCCCCTGCCCCAGAGCCCTCCCCGACCCAGGGCTGTTTATAGGTCATTTATTGCACTTGGGGCGCCTGTTAGTGCGTTTCCTGGAGGGCGCCCCAGCCCTGCCCAGGCCCCCCGCGCAGGCGGACACGCAGGTGCACACCGCTGGCCTCAGGGTTGTGGGATGCAGGCCCGCTGACCCCGGACTCACACCACCAGCCGGGACTCGGACGCGCCCGTGCACGTGGCTGCCCCCAGACTACCCGCACCCCTGACTCCGGCCCCCCGCAGCCCAGGGGAGCGTCATGCTCTTAGGCTCCCACCAGAGTCCAAGGCTGGCAGCTTTGAGCTCCTAAGGCCTTGAGCTTTACACCGGACTGACCCCTTCCCTGCCCCGTGGCCAGGCGTCAGGGCCGCGGTGCCCCTGACGCCTCCGTCCAGGCCCCACCCAGGCTGCGGCTCTGCGCCCATCCCCGCATCGCGCCCCGAGGACTGCGATCGTCCTGCTGTCCAGCCGTCCGGACAGCAGTCCTGGGGCCTGAGCGGGCGGGGGGCTGCTTGTGACTGGGGCCGATGGGGTCTGACCCTGACATTTTCTTTGCAGGAACCCCTGGCCTGGCCATGGACTCCGAGTGCGCCCAGCTCCTGCCAGCCCTCTGCGCAGCCCTGGCCGACCCCAGGCAGCCGGTGGCAGATGACACCTGTTTGGAGAAGCTGCTGGACTGGTTTAAAACTGTAACTGAAGCTGGTAAGGGTGAGGGTGCCGCTCTTGCCTTCCCCCAGAGGCTAGAGGGTGCACAGGGGTCCCCTGTGCTGAGGGAGGGGTGTCCATCTGGTTAGTGTCTTTCCTTCACATCCTGATAGATGTCCCTTGGCGACTTGGGGACACGTCAGGCCGAAGCCTGAGGGGGTGATCGGGGAGCGGGAGCTGCGGCTTGGTGGTCTTCCGATTCCGGCCACGATTCCGGCCTCCCGTGGTTCAGTACCAGCGAGGTGGCTGCAGAGGGTGTGGACACACTTATTTTTTTGTTCTCAGTGCATTTTTGTTGTTGTTGTTTCTTTCTTTATTATGGTTTTGTTTTCTCTCTGGTTATGAAAATAATACGAATTCTTTACGTAAAACTTCAGGAACACAGAGGAATAAAGAGGAAAATTAAACCACTATCAACTTTTTAATTCCCGCCAGCCCTTTCTGCCAATGCAGCGTGAAGCTGTGTTTTCTTATAAAAACGAGACGGCGCCGTAATACAGTTTGGTGTCTCGCTTTTTCTCTCTCACCGGCGCGGCGGGTGTTTTCTGCGTGGAACACGCTGATTTATTGACCGTGTCATTCACAATGTTTCATGTAGTTACGTCACTGTTGTAAGATGATGCCGTCGCTGATGTGTCACTATTATAAATAGTGCCGTAAATAATTCCCCGGCACCGGTTTCTGCTGTTGGGCACTCACTCTGGCTCACCTTTCCTCTGTCGGGCTGAATAGCTGGGTCTTCACTGCCCTCCCACCTTGGGTTCAAGGCTGCACGCCTCCCTGAGAGGCCCGCGTTAGCAGCGCCCGGCGAGCTTCCCTGTGCAGTCCTTCTGTTCTCATTTAGTTCCAGGTATTTCATACTTTCCAGTTTTTTTCTTCACCCACAAATTATTTAAAAAGATATCTTTTAGAGTCAAAACATGGGTTCCTTTTTGGTCTTTCCTGTTGATTTCTAATTTATTTCATCGGAATTAGAAAATATCGGCACTTCAGTTCTTTCAGTCTGTTGAGGTTTGAGGAAGGCGCCACACAGGCAGTTTTTGCAAGTGTCCTGTAGATTTTGCTGTAGGGCACTGTTTTTTGGTATTTGCAGAGTCCTCGATGGTGGCCTAGTTTGTAGTCAGATTTAAAAAAAACACTTTTGAACAGCCTTATTGAGATAATTTTTGTATTACATCTTTATATTCCATTATGAAGTATAAAAAAATTTTACATACCATGCAGTTGATCCATTTAAAATGTACGATTCCATGGCTTTTAGTAAATGTATAGGGCTGTGCAGCCATCGCCACGATCTGATTTTGCAGCATTTTTATCTCCCAAAAGAAGCCGGGTGCCCGTGGCAGCCCCTCCCCGGCCCTCCCCTGGCCGGCCGGTGCTCCGTTTTCCCAAGTCTTCTGTCTACATGGTCCCACACTTGCTCCTGAGTTCAGGTTTCTGTTGTTCAGCTCATTTTGCTTGGTTGTTTCTGCGAAGTATATAAAAATCTTACACTAAGATTAAGGATTCAACATTTTCCTTTGGGAAAAAAATTTTTTTTGCATATACCTTGAAGTGTTAGGTATGAGCAGGCCTAGATGTTACATCTCCTGGGGCTCGTCTCTTTGAACAGTGACTTTTCCTGGTGCGCTGAGAATGCTTTTTGTGTTGAAGCTGTTTTGTCTGACTTTACTCCTGCTGTACCAGCTTTATTAAATTTAGAATATGCCTACTTTCTCTTTCACTGCTCAGCCTGGGCCGGTCCCTGTGCCATACTTCACCGTCTTCTGTAAACAGTACAGTGCTGGCTCTAAATTTAATCTGAACAGCTCCTTAAAAATTTCCGTTTTGGCTCAGTGGTTAGAGCGTCGGCCCGTGGACTGAAGGGTCCTGGGTTCGATCCCGGCCAAGGGCATGTACCTCGGTTGCAGGTTCGTTCGATCCCTAGCCCTGGTTGGGGCTTGTGCGGGAGGCACCGAATCAATGCCTCTCTCACATTGATGTTTCTCTCCCCCCAGCCCCCTTCTGCTCTCTCTGAAAAGCAATGGGAAAAATATCCTTGGGTGAGGGTTTAAAAAAAATTATTATTTATTTATTTATTGGTATTAGAGAGAGTGGAAGGGGGGGAGAGAGAGAAGCACCGCTCTGTTGTTCCACGTGTTTATGCATTCATCGGTTGCTTCTCGTATGTGCCCTGGGCAGGGACTGAGTCTGCAGCCTTGGCGCGTGGGGCGGGTGCTCTGACCACTCACGCTGCCGGCCGGGGCCCCGAGCAGCTCTTCTAACACCGGTTATTCTGCCGCACTTGTTGAGTTGACTGTTACATTGGGACCTGTTTTCACCCTACTCTTTTGTGCTTCCCCACGTCTGCCTTTGTTCCCGTTCCCTCGGTTTTCGGCCCTCCACTGGACTGATGAGCTTTCGGCGTTTTCAGCTCTTTCTCCTGGCTTTGGCGTTGCACGGCCCACGTGTGTTCCTTAGCGGCTATCCTCCCGCCAAGCTGGATAAAAGAGCTGCAAGTTTATCACAGTCTCTGTCCTCTGCTCAAACCGCGGTGCCTCCAGCCCAGCACGAGCCTCCCTGCTGTCGTTGTCTGGTATTTTGAGCCCGTCTTGTTTTAAAACCCTTCCGAAGTTTTCCCTGACTTTTAAAGTCAGATTTGCCCCGGCCGTTGGCCTCTGCTTCTTGCCTCTGCCTCTTTCGCGCTCCGTCCGTTGCCTTCTTCCCTAAGCTTAGTGTTGGGAAGTCCTCGCAGCCAGGACCCTCCCCGCCTTCAGCCTGGTTGCCTTTCCCCCGTCGGCAAACGGCAGCGTAGGTGAGTGTAGGTGAGAACGGCCTTTCTACTGGGCTTCCCTGCATCGAGGACGCTCAGTTTAAGAAAAAAGTGCCCGTTGGAGAGGGCAAGATGGTCCCTCGCTTGAGCTTGCGTTTCCTTTTGGTAATCAGCAAGACAGAGCATCTCCGGTTTCTTGCCATTTGTGCTTCCTGTCTGAGGCGTGGGCTTTCTACTTTGTTCCCCTTGTTGCATTAAGCAATGAATCCTTGGTTGCAACTTTGCAAATATATTCTCCCCATTAGACTGCTAAGTTTAAAGGCTTGAGAAAAAGGGGCCCGGGAGTTGCCGCAAGAGCGGTCCTCTGGGGGACACGTAGCGCTGTGCCCCTGGTGATGCCCCCCTGGCTGGGCCTGTGTCCAGGGTCCAGTCTGCTGCTGCTGCAGGACAGCCCTTGCCTGGTGGAGCTGCTGCTCCAGGTGCTGAAGTCCCAGGACCTGAGTCCCGGAGTCCTCTCCTTCTCTCTCCGCCTTGCGGGCATATTTGCCGCCCAGGAAGACTGCTTCCAGTATCTTCAGGTGAGCCCGGGTCCTCCCACCCGAGTGGCCACTGAGAGGTACGGGGCTTTCTCCTCCTGCAGGTATAGAAAGGAAGAGTGGCTGTTACCACCCCTAAGTTTCTGAAATGTTGCTTGTCCTGTAAAGGGTTTGCACAGGGGTGGGGGAGAGGCCTGACCCACCGGTCGTGGGGGACACCTGGAGGTGGGTGGTGCCCTAGTGGACCCCACAGGCCAGGGTCAGGAGGTCAGTAGGTGGTGGAGACCCCTTGGGGTCCTTGAGCACAGTGTGTCATGGTCCGAGGTGGGCCTTTGGAGGTGACGCTGGTGGTGCTGCCTTGGGGGAGGGTTTCTGAAGTAGACTGTGACAGGGTCGATGAACCCTTATTTAAAACCTGGCCCTGGGGGCCACCTGCCACCTCCCAGGAGCACCGCCGCCCCAGGGTCCACACCGCAGGAGAGCCCTGTCTCATCTGCCTGTCCCTGGGAGCACGGCCAGGGCCCCACTTCCTTCTCCACCTCCAGCAGGGCGAGTTGCTGCCCGGGCTCTTCGGAGAGGCAGGTCCCCTTGGCGGAGCAGCCTGGACAGTGCCCACGGTGCGCAGCGGCTGGATCCAGGGCCTGCGCTCCCTGGCCCAGCACCCCAGCGCCCTGCACTTCCTGGCCGACTCTGACTCCGGTGAGTGCCCTGCCCACCTGCCCGCCTTCCCCCTGTGGCCTTGCTGTCCTGGTGCTGTGTGGCCCCAGGGAGATCTCTGCACCTTGCTGGGCCTCTTTGTGAGGCCCCGAGCTGTTGTGAGGAACACTCTGGGTTGCCTAGGGGGTTAGAGGCCCCTCGAGAGTGTGAGAGCGTCCTTTTACTGGCCGGTGAGACCCAGCAGCTGGATGGCTTTAGAACTAATTAGGAAGAGTCCGGGCTTCCGTGGGTTGAAAGCCTGGTAGGAAACAGTGCTGATCACCCTGTGAAGGTCCAGCTCGGGTTCTTCGGCTTCTCAGCCAGGACAGCTGGGCCTCTGATGGCCCCTCCGGCAGTTAGTGGTGTCAGGCTCTTCCCAGAGGTGCTGGACTCTGTTGATGGAGCCACTCGGTGCTGTGGCGTCTCTGGGGTCTCTGCCCCCCACCTCCTGTCCCCGCTGAACAGTCTTCCTCCCCCTCCTCAGGTGCCCTGGACACCATCTTCTCTCTGCAGGGAGATTCCAGCTTGTTTGTGGCCTCAGCAGCTGGGCAGCTCCTGGCACACACCCTGGCTCTGTCTATGCGAGACCAGGCCGAGGGACACCCCAGCCCTCAGGCCTGTGACTGGCCGGCAAGTGCCCAGAGGATTTTGGGCCATGTCGAGGAGTCCCTGCGTTCCACCACCACCCCGCAGGTCACGCAGGCCCTGAACGTCCTGACCACCACATTTGGGCACTGCCAGAGCCCTTGGACGCAAGTCCTTTGGGTGCGGCTGAGTCCCCTCGTGGCCTGTCTGCTCGAGAAAGACCCTGTCCCAGCCGCACACTCGCTGGTGGATCTCCTCCTCAGCGTGGCCCGGTCAGGTCCCCCCGGGGCGCAGCTGGGGGGAGGGCAGAAGTGGGTGCTTGTTTCCCTGGGAAGCCTCAGGGCAGCTGTTATACCTGGGGCCACGTCTCATTGCCTCGAGCGGAGGGAACACTGGAGGGGTCTGAAAGCCGAGCACCTGGGCACCTGGGAGAGACCTGCCCAGTCCGTTGGGCATGCCAGCTGCGGCGCGTAGCAGTCCCGCTGAGTGCTGTGTGGGCTTTGGTGGCAGGACAGGAATAACACTCTTTCTGGGGTCCTTCCCTGCAGCTCTCCTGCGCTGAGTGCTGACTGCAGCCTGTGGGAGACGTTGGCACAGACCCTGGGCCATCTGAGCCCCGCTCAAGCAGGGCCTCTGGCCCTGGGGGTCCTGAAACTGCAGGACTGGTGAGCACGGGGTTCCTGGTGTTGGAGCAGGCGGGGGTCTAGAGCCTGGACCTCGTGGTCAGGGAATCCAAGGAGCTCCAGAAGTCAGCGGACAGTCAGAGGCCACCGCCTAAGCCTGTGGGGCGGCCTGTGGGAGTCGCTGGGCAGTGCGTGGTGGGGCGGCCTGGGCCATTGCCGAGGCGGTGGCACAGGCCACAGCTTCTGTCCTCTTTAGAGACAGAGTCACTTTCTCCAGCAGATGCTTTGCAGGCTCTGCAGAGACAAACAGACTTGGAGGCTCTGTGCCAGAGTTGGGCTGGGTTTGTCCCCAAGACCCATGTACTCCGCTGACCTCTGCCCCTCCTAGTGGCCCCAGCTTGTGGGTGCCAGACCACCATCATGTGCACACCCTGGGTGGGTACCAGGGGCCGTGGGCGGTGGACAGGATCCAGTAGGCAGGAGGGACAGGACAGCTTTCGGGCAGGAGAGGGATGTGCGTCCACCTGGTAGCGGGCGTGGGGTCCGGAGAGGCAGGGAAGATGAGGGTCATTTCAGTGTCCAGGCAGATGAGAACTGGTTACACCGGCCCAGGCCAGGGTGAAGGTGGTCTCAGGACCCACTCACCAGGGGCGTGGAGGAAACTGAGAGCCCAGCTCTGGGCTCCAGGGTCTCTGGATGCCCAGAGAGGGAGGTGTACGAGGTTAGAGGGCCAGGCAGCCGGCCTAGACGGAAGCTCTGCCCGCTTAGCCCCACACCTACCCTGGGCCAGGCACGCGGGCCAGACCGTCGTCCAGAGCGCAGGAAGGGACACTGGGCTGAGCGGAGGTGAAGCCTCTGGGAGCTCCCGGAGGTGGGGCCTCCTGTCCCCATGGCCCTGAGCGGCACTGGCCATCGGGGTGGGTGTGGCCAGGCTGTCCTGGGCGTTTCCGAGCAGCTCCCATGGTCCCACGCCCGTGGCCTGGTACCCGTCTAGGTGCCTGCAGGGAAAGGGAAGCTGTTCCTCAGGAGGGTCCAGCTGCTGCCACCGGCTCCTCTGTCCGACTTGCTGAGCTATTAGGAGGGCAGCCAGCTTGCCTGGGGTTAGGGAGCAGGGCTCACCACGTCCTCTGTCCTTAGTCCGCAGGCACTGAGGACACAGGCCTTCGATGTTCTCCTGCAGCCCCTGGCCTGTGTCCTGAAGGCTGCTCAGGCCCCCGGGTCCCCAGGTATGCCACTTGGGAGGAGCAGAATGGCACCGGAGGGCGGGACTCTTGGGTCAGGGCCGGCTGGTGGGCAGCGGGGCGCTCGCCACCCAAACTTGGACTGAAGGTGACGGGACATGGGCCACCGTCCCAGATCTCTCTGCTGCTGTTGTCTTCATGTCCTCACTCCAGAGTTAATGGGCAGAGTCGTCCCTGGTGGGCACCATGGTGGCCCCAGCGCAGCGACCTTTCTTCCCCCTCCGGGGCCTTGGCCGGGTGGTGGTTCCTGAGCCAGAACGGGCACACGGGCCTGGCACTTGCCGGCCCAGACCCAGCTGGGTTCTGTGACTTGTCCCTTCAGCCACATACCGGGTCGAGGATCAGGTGTGCCATGCGGATGAGCCTCCTGACCAGCAGGACAGCCCAGGAATGGGCTATGGGACAGTTACAGCTCTGGTTGGCTGGAGGTCACCCTCGACGAGCCACCGCTTGGAACCTCCAGTCCTAGCCTCTGACGTGGGGCGGTGGCGAGGCCTGTGGCGTCCTGCAGGACATGCCTGCTGACTGGGAGCCGTTTCTGGTTCCATTGCAGGCCTGCTGGTGGGGCCCGCGGGGGACTCGGTGGTGGCGGATGCGCTCCTGTCCTCCAGGTCGGCCTGTGTGGGTCTCCTGTGCCAGACCCTAGCCCACCTGGAGCTGCTGCAGCCCATGGTAGGTGTGGCTCCAGCCTGCATCCCTGTGCCCACAGCGGCAGACCCGTGGCCGCGCTGATTCTCCCTCCTCCCGCAGCCCCAGCGGCCCTCGCCCTGGCCCCAGGCGCCCCTGCTGGGGGCTGCGGTGACAGTCCTGCGGTTCTGCAATGGCTCGGCAGTCCCCACCTCCGACTCCAACGTGGGGGGCCGCCTCTGTGTGATCCTGGCTGGCTGCGTCCGGGTCCAGCGAGCGGCCCTTGATTTCCTGGGGACACTGTCTGAGGGGACAGGTGAGTGAGATGCTCTCTCGCCTGGCTCACGTTTTGAGCAGGCCCAGCAGGCCCCGCAGGCCGCACAGGTCCCACTTGCCACACTTTCCTCACTGCTCAGAGATGTCTTGGGACCGGTTGTCCTCTGCCTGTGGTCTCTGGGGCAGGGGAGGAGTGGGGGACTCGGCATGATGGGTTCTGTCCCTGTTCCCCTGGATGGACGGCTGAGCTGGGGAGGCCCCAGGCGGAGGTTGGGGTTTTACCCACCATGTCTGTCTCAGGCCCCCGAGAGCTGGTGACGCAGGTGTTTGCTGTCCTCCTGGATTACCTCAAGAGCCCCGACTCCAGCCCCACGGTACAGACCTGGGGGGCAGGGGCGGGGGAGGGAGGCAGAGGTGGGGAACCCCCTGTGGGCCTCCACCGGGGCCAGAGTGGTTTCTCAAAGTGAGTTCTGAGGGTCAGGCGACTGCAAGGTTCGGCCCGGGGCCTGGTGTGGCTGAGTTGAGTGCTGGGGGCGCTGGGCGGGGATAGCAGGGAGGTACAGGCTTCTCACGGGTTCTCAACAGGAGAGGTGACCTGGAACCAGGTGCCCCTGTGCTCAGCGGTGTCTGGTGTTTCCTGCAAACACACTTGTTCTCAAAGCCCCATGGTTGAGCCTGGCCCTGAAGGGTGTAGAGTGACTGCCCCTCCCCCCCAAGCAGAGTGGGGAGAGTGGGACGAGGGGCCCCAGGCTCCTGGGGCTTTGAGGCAAACGTGCCCTGGTAGTTCCTCATGTCTTGGGGCAGAAATTGCATCTCCTGAGGAGTGAGGTTCCTGACAGGGCCGCCTCCCCACCTCTCCTCTCCCATCGGAGAGGCCAGCTCTGCTGCTTCCTGAAGCTTCGGCCACATGGAAACGGAGCCCAGTGATCCCTCTCCCCATCTTACGCCCAGGAAAGGGACAGGGACGGGGCACTGGGGGCGACGGGGCGAGCGGATGGCTCCCCCGGCCCTGCAGCCCCGCTCTGCCCCCCTAGGTTCTGAAGAAGGCCTTCCAGGCCACGCTCAGGTGGCTCCTGAGCTCGCCTCGGCCCCCCGGCTGCTGCGACCTGGACCCCCACACCCAGCTGTTCCTCAGAGGTAACGGCCTCCCGAGGGCACAGGGGAGGCGCGGGGCGGGGCGGGGCGGGGCGGGGCGGGAGGAGGACGTGCGTGCGTCGGGCCTCTCTGAACCGCCCTCCCGCCCCAGAGCTTCTCCCTGTGCTGCAGAAGCGCCTGTGCAGCCACTGCTGGGAGGTGAGGGACTCGGGCCTCGAGTTCCTGACCCAGGTGACCCGACACTGGGCAGGTGAGCGAGGGTGGCCCCACCTTGCCACGCTGCACTCGTCACCTCTGGTTGACTTTGGGAGCTGGACCCCCTAGGCTGCCCCTGGGGGGGGGGGGGAGGCTGCAGGCTCAGCCCCTGGTCACAGCTGGCTGTTGCCTTTGGCCCCCCAGGACAGGCCAGCTTCAGACAGGCGCTCCTGGCTTCCGAGGTGCCTGAGCTCGCCCAGCAGCTCCTGCAAGACCCTGAGAGCTACGTCCGAGCAAGCGCAGTGACCGCCGTAGGGCAGCTGTCCATCGGGGGGCTGCACGCCGCCCCCGCCGGCCCTGAGCACCCAGGAGGCCCGCAGGTAGGAGGCGGCAGGTCCTGGGCCATGCGGTCCCCTCCTGACAGCCGTTTCGATGCCCAGCATGGGCGTCTGGGGCCAGGGCTCTGTCAGTCACGTACCCTGTCTCCTGAGCCTCCCACTCAGCCTCCAGCACCCCACCGCTTGGGTATGGTCACCCCCAGTTGACAGATGAGCACCCACAGGGCAAGGGCGTGTGCTTAGCCCAAGACCTGCAGGGCGGGGTTCTCGGGACTCTCCCTGCTGCCCTGTCCAAACGTGTGGGCTCTGCCCGCTGGCCCCGACCACCCCCTCTCTCCTCCAGAAGAGCCTGCTCCCAGACCTGCTACACGTCCTGTCCACAGACTCGGAGGGCTTCCCGCGGAGAGCAGTCATGCAGGTCTTCACCCAGTGGCTGAGGGGCGGCCACGAGGACGTGGCCGAGGACACGGAGCGCTTTGTGGCCAGGGTGCTCCAGGTGGCGAGCCAGGACCTGGACTGGGAGGTGCGGGCCCAGGGCCTGGAGCTGGCGCTGGTGTTCCTGGCTCAGACACTGGGGCAGCCCGGCTCCTGCTGCCCCTATGCTGTCGCCGCCACGGAGACCATCCCCCCCAGCCGGCTGGCGCAGGCCCTGCGGGCGTTCTGCCGCATGCAGCTCTTCGAGTTTGCCTTCCGAGCCTTGTTCGACTGTGACCGCCCTGTGGCCCGGAAGTCCTGTGAGCTCCTGCTCTTCCTGCGGGACAAGGCTGCTCCCTATGACGGCTCGCAGGAGGCGCGGAGCAGCCCCGACGTGGCCTCCGTGGAGGCCGCCCTGCAGAGGTGGCGGGCAGGTGAGCAGGGCCAGCCCCTGGGGCCCCTGGAGCCCGAGGCCGTGCTGGCTGTGCTGAGGTCCATGGACCTGGAGGGCCTCCAGGGGGCACTGGCTGAGAGCAGTGACCACGTGGAGAAGAGCCCCCAGTCGCTCCTGCAGGACATGCTGGCCACTGTGGGCATCCTGGGGGACAACGAGGCCGACTGCTACTGAGATGGCCCCTCAGCAACCTCCTGCCCTCACTGCTGGGCTGGTCCCTCCCGTAGGTCCCCAGGGCTCCAGCTCAGCTGGCTGCACAGGGGGTCCTCAGGGAGCCAGGACCAGGAAGACCCGCAGGCCAGAGTCACATGTTGGGATGTTTATTAAAGTGGCTTATTTTCTACTAAAATAAATGGCCTGTGACAAGGCCACTGAGTCGGTGTCATATTCTAAGACTGCCCAGGCCTGGCGGGAGCTTGGAGAAGCGACCAAAGAGGGACTGTCCTGTAGGACAGCCACCTGCTTCCTGGGCCCCACTGTGCCTCTGAGATGACCGAGTGTCAGAAAGCAAGTAGTTCAGACTGGACAGTGTCTGACTTTGGACCCTGGCCCCTTGTGCTGGTGACCCCAGGTCCAACCATGCTGGGCTTCCAGCCTGAGTCCCCAAGATCACCCAAGTTTTTAGCAATTCAAAGCTCACTGCCTCGACCAGGCAGGTAACGCCGCCAGTGGTGATTATTGGGGGGAACTGAGATCCAGGCCAGTTATCAGGGGACCAAGCAGGTGCACCAACCCAGGCCCTGCCATTCCGGGCAGTGTGACCCTGGGCCAGCCACTTCCTCTCATAACCCACTTCCCCATCTGCAAAATGGAGATTTTGCCACTTCTTCCCGAAGGTAAACATGCTAGTGTTCTAAAGCACCCGGCAAGGCCGGAGAAGGATCCAGATAAAGATAAGTGAACTAAATGAAAATACATTGTAACTTGTGGGATGCAGCACAAGCAGTGCTTAGAGGGAAATTTTTAGCCTTGAGTGCTTACATTAGAAATAAAAACATCTAAAATCAATAAGCTGCCGCCACCCTAGCTGGTTTGGCTCAGTGGTTAGAGTGTTGGCCTGAGGACTGAAGGGTCCCGGGGCTTGATTCCAGCCAAGGGCACATACCTCAGTTGCAAGCTCCATCCCTGCCCCAGTCGGGGTGCCTGTGGGAGCAACCAATTGATGTGTCTCTCTCACATCAATGTTTCTCTCTCCCCGCCCCCCTCCCCCCACACTCTGAAAAAGCAATGGAAAGAATGTCCTCAGGTGGGGATTAAGAAAAATTAAAGTTGCCACCTTAGGAAAACGAAGGCCAAATTAAATCCAAAGGGAGCAGAAGAAAGGAAATAAAAATTAGAGCAGAAATCAAATTAGAAACAGGAAATCAATAGAATTACCTAAACCATAAGCTTGATTCTTTGACCAGTAGATCAATAAATTGGTAAGCCTCTAGCCACACTAATAAAAAGGGCAGAAATTACTAGTGTCAGAAATGGAAGGGGGCAGCTCCACAGCCCCCGTGGACACTGGAAAGATAATGAAGGAATGTACGAACAGCCCTATGCCCATGGCTTTGATAACCGAAGTGAACAGACCAGTTCCTCAAAAGAACAAGTCTGCCAAAACCCACACAAGAAGCAGCAGATTCTTTGAGTAGACCTTTTGCTATTAAAGAAATGGGATTAATAATTAATAACCTTCCAAAACTGAAAGCGCCCAGCCCAGATGGGTTCACCAGTGAATCTACCAAACGCTTAAGGATGAAATTATACCCGTTCTCTGCAATTGCTTCTGGAGGGTAGAAGCAGAGCGACCGATTCCGGACTCGCTCGACGAGGCCAGCGTCACCCTAACACCAAATCCCAGAGACATTCCAAGACGAGACCTTTATCTCTCACGAACATAGATGTAAAAACCTTCAACAAAATAAAGAATCCAATGACATATAAGTGGACCTCCTATCGTGACCAAGCGGGGTTTGTCTCAGGTAGGCAAGGCCGGCTCAACCTCTGAGCACCCGAGGAAGAAGGCTCGGGGAATCGAGCAGGAGTTTTTACAGGCGGGGCTCGGGAGTCACCCACTCATCTACGGTGCCTGGCCCAGACTCCAGTCGTGTGGCACACCTAACCATGAAGGAGCGGGCGGGACAGTGGACGGACCGGCCACCCCTGTCGGCCACGCTTCACAGCAGGTCCCCTTGTGGTGCCGTTTCCACAGGGTCTTGGTCACCTGTAAGCGTGCACTGCTCATCGCCTCTGAAAAGCTGACGTGTGGGGAATTCTTGGAGCCTGGGGTGAGGGGCCTTTTCTAGGGAGGAGCTCAGTGGGGACCCCTGGATCTAGATGACCCACCCCAGCCAGGGCACACACCTGGGGCCTCAGTTAGTGCCCAGGCAGGTCTATAGCTCCCGCATCTCAGGAACTGGTTTTCTGCTCAGACTCCGCTGCTCTTAGCACCCAATCGGTCCTTCCTGCGCCCCCTGGGTTTGGAGTAGTGGGGAGGGGGGTTAATTCTGACCCGTCCCTATCCTCAGAGCACAGCCCTTCAGGTGTTCAGTTTAAGTTGGGGTGGATCTTCCATATACCCCCCCCATCCTGGGCAGGACGGTCCTGACCCCCTTCTATCCCTTTACCCCAGGAGGAGACCAAACAGGTATTTGATGGAAGGGCACCAGCCAATCAGAATGGACTTTGGCTGGTGTGCCCAATCAGGGAGCAGCAGCTGAACATCAGCACTGTTGCTAGGCAGATTTCCCAGTGAAAGGCGCTGGGTCAGGTGGGTCACCCATCTCCCTGCAAACAGTGAGACCCGCTGGGTGACATACTCCCACCGTCAGTAAAGGAACACGGGTGCTAACAAGAGAGCGGGGAAAACGATGCCAGAGGGGCCCAGTGGAGCCCCCGCGCTCAGCCCAGGGAGGAAGGGGACCCTGCCCATTAGATGCCCCACCAGGCAGATGCCCTGAGCCACAGTCCTCAGTGAGTAGGGACCGGCCCTGGCTGGGATGGCTCAGTGATTAGAGCGTCGACCCTTCCACCAAAGGGTCGCAGGTTCTAGTCCCGGTCAAAGGCAGGTACCTGGGTTACAGGTTTGACCCCCTGCCCCGGTTGGGGTGCACACTGGAGGCAACCAATCGATGTGTCTCACGCCAATGTTTCTCTCTCTCCCCCTCCCTCCTCCCTCCATCCCTCCCTCCCTCACACTCTCTCTAAAAATCAATGGAAAAATATCCTCAGGTAAAGATTCACAACAACAAAAAAAACCCGAAAAAAATCAGGGACCAAAGAATCACACAGATTTTGACCTAATGCATGCAGTTACCCGGGAAGTGAAACAGGTGTCCACAGGGAGGAAAACAGTGAAAAGCTCTGATGTAGACGCCCACCTGTCCCTGTGTGTCCTGAGCCTTGAGCAGGTCACGGACCTCTCCCACCTTGAAGCTGGGACTAGGAAAGCCACCTCAGCACTGAGGCTCCCAGAAGGAGAGGCGGGTCCTATACATGCATGTCCATCCTGGACTCCAGCACATAGTAGGTCCGTGTCCTCAGCATCCAGGGAAACTTAGTGCACTTGGCCTGCGCTGACTGCATGCAGTCAGGTGGTTGCTGTCCAGGGCCCTTGGAAGAGGCTGTGTCAGCTACAGTCGTCTAACAAATAACCGTTGAGGTTCCAGGGATTTGAAACAACTTTTTATTATTTCTAAAGGGTCTTGGGGCCAGCCAGCTGCTCTGGGCTCACTCTGTGCATCCGTGGTCAACATGGGAATAACTGGTCTAGGGAGGCCTCTGCCAGGATGACCTAGTGGACAGCACAGGCTTGTTTGGACACCGCTGCGGGAGTCCAAGAGAGCAGGCAGAAGCACACCTGTCCCTTAGGCCTAAGCTCAGAACCGGAGAGGGTCCTTCTGTCATCTTCACTGTCCAAAGCAAGTCCCCAGACAGGCTGGACTGAAGGGTGGGGCACAGGTGATCAGGGAGGGTGGGAATGGGGTCGCTTTCGCAGTTGACCCACCACAGAGAGGGAGCCCAGTGTCCATCCCACGGAGCCAATCTCCCCGAAGGTGGGCGGCTGGGCCTTGGTGCTCGGGGAGCCACTGGTCTGCCTGGGATGGGCTTTCAGTGGGGCAGGGGGACAACAGACCAGTCTCAGGACACGACCATGAGCCCATGTGAGCCAGGCCCACGTCTCAGGCACTTCACAGCCAGCCCAGGTTTGTTGAGTGACTGAGTGACCTAAGGGAACTCCTATAGCTGGTGGCCCAGAGGAACCGTCCCAGAGCTGCCCTTTCAGGGCGCCAGCCGAGATCAGGGTGGGGAGGGGCGTCTCTACTCGTGGGAGCCCGCTCCCTGCCTGCCCAGAGACCTCGCGTCCCCTCCGTGGAGACCGGCTTCCCTGCACTGTCTGTCCCTGTCTGAGCCAAGATGTGTCGCCATGGAAACCACTTGGCAAACACAGGGCAGGCAGAGGCAGTGCCCGCTGGAGGACTGTGGTGGCGCTGACGTGGGCACATACCTGTGTGTGACCGGCTGTGTGGGGAGTGAGTCCCTGGCGCGCAGTGTGACCGGGGGAGTCAGCATGTGCACGTGGGCGTGCTCAGAGTGGGCGCAGGGAGGGGTGCTGTGCGTGCAGCCATGAGGCTCACGCGCCATGCTCCAAGGCAGGGCGGCACTGCCACCTCGGCTGAGCGCTCACCTCGGGAACCTGGCAGATGTGGGCAGCGATGGGCCAGCACAGCCACTGACCAGGTAACTAAGCATCGCGGGAGGGCTTTGGGAAGAAGCGGCTGTTGGACCCGACACCTGTGTGCGGTGGGAGTGGTCCAGGTGGAGGCCCGGAGGCGAGGTGGGAGGAACTGGGTGGCGAGGGCGGAGCCAGGGTTCGAGGGGGCCCACAGGAGATTGGGGCTGCCTCCCAACTTGAGAAAACCCAGCTGGGGTTACAGGGTGCCAGGGGGGTGCCCTCTAGGAAGAGGGACCCACAGGTGGACAGTGTGCGGCTGGGACAGCCAGTCAGGAGGGCGCTGGCAGCGGGCTGGATGGGGTGTAGTGGTCACAGTGGTCAGGGGCCTTGGACCCCGAGGGCAGGCTTGTCATCTGGCTGCAGGGTGTGGCTTGGAAGCAGGGAGATATGAGCGGTCATCAACTGGGGCCGGGTGGCCTGGCTTGAGGGGAGGGGTTTGACCAGAAGTTCCCTGGTGATGGGGGTGCACAGGAGGGGGCAGGGATGATGCAGTTCCGGTCGGGATGCTGAGGCCAGAGGGGCCCGGGAGGGAGCTTTGGGTTCCCTAAAGGTGAGGTGCTTGAGGCCCCCCGAGGCTGCCCACCAGGAACTCCCATGACAGATGCTCTGTTGCCTGAGCTCTGGGCCAGGCCAGGCCAGGCCCCACAGCCGCTGAGTCTCCAGCCCCTGCCAGCTCCCGCTCCCTGGCTGGGCCTCCTGCGGGACCCCAGCCCCTGCGGGACTTCCAGACTCTAGGGAGGAGCAGGAAGGCCAGGCCCGGGGCCTCAGGGGCGGGCGTCCATGGCCCCTGGCCCACTCTTAGCTGCCTGCGGTCTCGGAGGCCGGGTTTGCCGGCTGGGGCGCAGGGAGGAGAGGCAGCTTCCCCGATCTGCCCGGTCAGAGGTGGGGGCGGCACCCTTGTCCACCTGGCTGACTGGATAGGGGCCCCACGTCATGGTCCGTTTCTAGAATTGACTAGAACAAGGCGGCTTTACGAGAGAGGCCGGGGGTTTGAGGCGCAGGGGTCCCGGGTGCCGGGGTGGGGTGGCTGGCAGCGTTGGCGGCCTGGAGCCCCAGCTGGCCCTCTGCTCTGGGGCCTGGCACTGGGCTCCCCACCTCCTGGACAAGCAGCTGTGGGCACATCTGGGGTTCCAGTTTCACGGGCTAACCAGGCAGCAGAGGAGGAGATGAAGCCCCAGGCTTGACACCTAATTACTGTTCCAGCTGCTCCCCCCCTTCCCAGCGGGGATGCTGGGGCGGAGGCGGCCACCCCAACCTCTGGGCAGGGACCAGACCTGGGGCAGGACGCACAGCCTGTCTCAGGTTCAGGTTCTCTGTCCTCACGGTAACAAACCAAAAATCCTCGCAGCTACACGCGTCCAGGGTGAGCCAGGACCTCGCTGTAGGAATTCACCCCCAGGGGGAGACGACCTGGCATAATGCCGACAGACTCACGGAAACGGGTCACCACGCGCGACACACCTGTGAAGCAGCGAGCGGCTGGGAAAACCCGACTGTCCCCAACCGGGCGGCTTGTCCATGAAGCAACGCAGGGCACAGACCAGCGTGGGCGCCCGGGGCCGGCTCCGACGGGAGGGTGTCAGGGGACGAGAGGGGTAGGATGGGTGCGGTGCCAGGCCGCGAAAATAGGCTTCGCTGCGGAGGAAACACATCTGAGGGGCGTCTGGTAAGAAGTGAAGAGGGGTTTCCTCCTTGTGGCTGCGTCATGGGCCCCTCTTGTTTGTTCGGTCAGTTTTCAGAATTTTCCAAACCTTCTACAGTGGACGTCTGTCGTAGCATCACCTCCCATCCCTTGCAGCTCTGGGGACGGTGGTGACAAACCCCTCAGCCATTCGTGGGGCAAGTCTCCAGGACGAGGGGGCGGGCGGGGGGTGGGCGGCTGCCCGGGCTGTGAAGGTTTTCGGGCAAAGGGCAGCTTGGGCAGAGCCTCCACGTGGGAGCTGCCTGCAGGGCTGGGCTCCACCCTGAACTCCGTGTACTGTCCTGCTTGGGGCGGTGGCACTGGGCCGGGGCCCCACTCACAGTGGCCGCTGGCTGTGGGGCCTGCACAGGAGGCCACTGACCAGCCATGCTAACCTGGAGACAGGAGGATGGTGGCCCTCATTCCAGGTGTGTGTCCTGAGATCTGAGCCCTCCCTCCCTCTGGCCAACGCCCCCAGCCCATGGACCCTAGACAGCACCCCCAGGGAGGGACAGAGGCCTCACTGGAGCTGGCAGAGGCTGCTGGGTGGAATGCCAGGGAGGGGCAGCTTCTCCTGGGAGGCAGAGGGGACCAGACGCAGGAGATTCTTCCTGGCATCCCAGCCAGGTGACCTTGGGGATGGTAGGGTGCCTGTCCCCCCATCTCGTCTGTGCACTGTGCCTCCTGGGCCCTAACCTGTAACCCAGCACAGACCCAGGGCTCAGAATAGTAGCTGCTTGAATGAGCACAGCCATCTGGGTCCCACAGACGGAGGAAACCAGTGCTAATGGCTCTGCTCAGCTTTAGGGGCAGGGGACCCTGGGCCCTGCCTACTGCTCTGTCCACCTCCCAGTAACAAAGAGTTAATTTCCCTCCCTGGGGCCAGCCAGCTGCGCCTCGTGTGGTGGGCACACCACCAGCCTGGGGTCCTGGGAGTCGGCCGTCAGGAGGGAGGCCTGGTGACCCTGGGGCTGGGGGAGGGTCCCCACCATGGGGCCTATCTGCCCGTTGCTGCTGGGCTTGGGGGCCAAGGAGTCCTAACCCCAGAAGGGGTCTCTTGGCCTCTTGCCTCACCCCGTGGGAATGTCGCCAGCACTGTCCCTCGGGGTGCCCCCCAGCTGTGCAGGGGTTCCTTTGTGGGCTCCCACCCAAGTCCAACCCCAATTCAGCCATCAGGTTGGGAGGGTCTGAGGCCAAAGGGCAGAGCTGTTTCCAACAGGGCCCCACCCACCCGGGAAAGCTGGCCCCTCCTGTTAACAGGACGCTCCCTGGTGTGTGGACCAACTCCACCCAGGAGCGAGGGCACCCCCATCCCTCCTGCCCAGGCCCCACCCAACCCCAGCACGTCTCCCTCTGCTCCTGAGCCCCCTCCGTCCTTCATTCCTCCCAGACACCAGGCCCTGAAGCGCAGTCTGGGCTTCCAGGTTCCCCCCCAGTCACCCTCAACCCTTCCCACAGAGCTTTGCCCACTGCTCTGCAGGGCAGCTCCGTCCAGCGAGGACCCCAGACACCCCGAATGCCAAGTCTGGGCCTCTTCCCCATCCTGCCCCTCCTGGATTCCCCTCCTTACACAGCCGCCCTGACCCCTCCACCTGCCCCTCCACCGGCTTGTCACCGCCCCTCCTGGATGGGTGGCTGAGTAGGCCGGGCCTGCAGAGCTCAGGGCCCACCGGCGGGGCTCCCGGTGAGGGTGTCGGGGACAAGAGAGCTAATGACCTCACAGGCTTGTCTTGAGGCTGAAGAGACAATGCGTGTAAAGCGTTTAGTATGTGATGCCGCATAGAAAAAGTTCTGTTCGCGGGACCACCAGACAGAAGGGAAGCTCCCAGGGGCCGGTGACAGGGCCAGGGTGTGCGTCAGAAGTTGGCGTTTTAACCCTGCGCTAGCTCGGGCTCGCCTCTCTCACCCGGGCCTCGCCCGGGGCCTCCCCTGGGCAGCTGGCTTACCTCCCTCACCTGCTCAGCTTTAAGATCTTAGGTCCCACTTCCGCTCTCCCTCAGGTGTTTCGGGGATCAGGGGCGTCCACACGTGCTCGGCACGGTCAGCAGAGGCCGAGGTCTGTAAGCCAGTCTGGGGACGGGGCTCCTGCCAGCAGGCTGCCCTGCGGTGGCCCTGGGCGCGGGCGCGACAGGCAGGAGGGGGTGTGGCTCCGAGGAGGAGCCGGCCCTCCGCTCGCCCGGCGGCCTCACACTGTCCACCGGTCCCGCCTCGGCCCCTGCCCCTCCGTGCTGACGTCACGACGGGACCTCCTCGATCTCCGCGTCCAGGCCGGGCGCCCACGCGGCTCTCAGCAGCGGGGAGGGTGCGCGCCCAGGGCCCGAGCGCCGGGGGGAGCGGCTGCGAGGTAGGAGAGCGCAGGGCCGGGGCGCGTGGCCGGGAGCCCCGGGGCCCGGAGGGACCGCTGGCCGCGGCGGGGGGCGGCACCGGCCCCCCAAACCGAGCAAGCCCCAGGATGCCCAGGCCAGGCGTCAGCAGGGGCGCGGGGCTGGCGGGGACACGGAGGCAGCACCGAGGCGGGCGGGCCGAGCAGGGTTTGGCGCAGCCTGGAGAGCTCCGAGCCAGGTTGGGGCTTCCCGGTCGGACCCCGCAGAGGGGAGGCCGGGCAGGGGAGCCCGGAGCGAAGTAGGGGGGCTCGGCGACGCCTCCCGGCGGTGGGCTCCCTGGCGAAGGCCACCTGGGCTCTGTTTGCTCTCCTGGCCACGGGAACCAGCAGGCAGTGGGGGCCCCGGGCAGGCGCAGGCGGTCAGAGAATCTCCCCTAAAACGGGGCTCCTGCCCAGCCTGCGAGTGTGGGGCGGGGCCTCAGAAGGGGGACAGACGCGGGTCCTTCCCTGCCCGGCACCGGGAAGGAAACTGTGACAGTGGAACTGGGGCTGAGGGGCGAGCACAGCCTCAGCAGGAGCCAGGGGTCCGCGGGTGGAGAGCTTCTGAGGCCGTGAAGCCTCAAACCCGCCCGGCTCCTTCTGCGAAGCTTCCACCGGCGGCAGCGCATGGATAGCTGGGTCCAGCTGCCGGGATGTTTGCGAAGCGCACCCAGAGTAACAACAGCCCGAGTGTCTTTCTCCACAGACGCTGGGGCGTCTGTCCAGGCAGACGGGGGACGTGTGCCCAGGGCCGCGGGGTTCGGGACAGCAGCCCGGTCGCCTGGCGGGTCAGCCTGCCCTTCCTGCTGGGAGACCCTCCAGGGGGGCAGTGGCCAGGACACGCCCTTTCCAGGCCTTTGGGCAAAGGGGGGCGGGTGGGGCAGACGTGAGCGCCTCCGAGGAAGGGAGGCTGGCTGGAGTCTGGCCTCTGCCCCAGCGTTAATAGGGCGGCACAGGGACGTCAGGGGTCTTGGGAGAGGGGACATCCCACCTGCGCGCACGTTAGGCCTTCCCTGCGTCTGGAACCTTGCGCAGGGTGAGAGTTCGGGCTCCAGCGTGAGGCACGGCTTCGAAACAGGCCGCCTACTGCCCAGCTGTGGGACCGAAGCCTCGGTTTCCCCATCTGAGACACGGGACCAGCACAGCACCTGCGGGGTCGGGAGGTTGTGAGGCTCCAGTGAGACGACGCAGGCGCAGCTCAGGTGTGTGGCAGGCGTCCCGTGTGCCTTGCGTGGCCCGTGTACCTTACTGCGGTCCGGACGTGCGGGGGAGTGTCACGGTTGGTGACGGTCCCCCGGAGGAGAGCCAGGAGCCCCGTTTTGAAGGTTTCCCTTCGGAGCGCCCACCACTGCCAGGATGAACGGTTGGCAGGCGTTGGGGAGGGCTGCGGAGAGGCCACGTCCCGTGGCACCGGCCTCTGCCCACATGCAGGGCACCCTTAAGGTCAGAACCACTGAGGGTTTGCCCTCACCAGGAGCCCGAGCGCGTGATGCGACGGAGGCGGCGCTCTGTGTGCTTGTTCACACGCTCCTCGGCTGAGGAGCCCCGATGGGGCACAACGGACCTGGGCCTGGGCTCCTGCCGCGTCCTTGGCAAATGCCGCAGTTTCTGGGGTCCTGGCGGGCAGGGTCTGTCCTCACCAGTCCCCTGGGAGCGGGGGCCACCGCGGCCCCTCCCATGCCGCGTGACCGGTCCTCTTAGAGCCGCTGAGATGAGCCTGAGTTTCCACGTTGGCCCAAGTCACACCTGGGAGGGACGTGGCAGGCCCTTGAACGCCTGGTAAAAGGGCATCTTCATTCCCGAGGCTCTGCCTGGGAAAGAGGTGTTTCCTGGTAGTGGGGCACCGGAGCGGGCCTGTGGAGCGGTAAGGAGTGGGGCTGCTGGCAGGAAAGACCCCTTGGGGTAGGAGAGGCTCCTGCAAACGAGGCCCAGGGTCAGGGGCACTGTACCGGGAGTCCGGAGAACCCTGGGCACGCGGCCTCCCCTCTCTGAGCCTGTCTCCTGGGCTCTAAGACGGATGGACACTGGGGGCCACGGTTCACATAGTTGTGGGTTCAGACGAGGTACTGGGTCAGAAAGTCATGTGGGGGTTCATGGTGGACCTGAGGGGACGGCGACAGGCTGCTTCAGGCGCCTGACCCGGCTCCATCTCCTTTGGAAGCTGTGACACAGCCCTTCCTGGGCATCCAGGAGCCTCCGGGAGGCTTCGGGGAAGCAATTTATGGGCTACTCTCAGTTACAGGAAGGGGAACCCCGAGGTGCTGTGACACTTGGGAACCATTCAGAGGTGACCGTGGGCAGTAGAGCCTCTCTCCAGCTCGGGGTGGCGAGGGTGCTGGGAGAGCGTTGGTGAGCCGAAGGTGGGGTGGTGAGAGCCCTGCATAAGCAGGGCCACGCGACCCACATCCAGACACAGAAATAGGCTGGTGACACGCACGAGGCGGCAGGTGCTCCAGGCCGCCGTGGGCGCAGGGCTGAGGTCAGGCAGGAGCTGGCCGCCTCCGCCGGGCTTGGTCCCGCTCCCTCCTGGCAAGCAAGTCGGGGTCCTGCCCTCACACCGGGAGGAGACGGCTCCCCGGAGCCCTGCTTTCAACTCCTGCCCCCAGCTCAGCATGAAGGCCAGCGCTCTCAGGGCCTCGGAACAGCTCTGAGTGTGGCCTACGGGGCAGTGCCCCTCCTCACCCCACTGTCCCCTCCCTCACCCAGTCTGCTCAGATCTGTTGGAGAAGTTCTCCGCCCCCTGGACCCCACCCTCCACCCGGCCTGTTCTCATCAGCAGCTCGATCGCCCCTCACACACGATGAGACACTATTTCTTTTCACTGCCTTTCGCTGTCTGCCATACAGCCTAGAATTCAAGCCCGCAGCCAGGGTCCTCTGTCTGTTGTGTCCATGGTGTTGGCCACGCTCCACGGACGAGGGACGCCCGTTCCAATGGATGAATGAGGGAGCTCACATGGCTCTGCCCCGGCCCTGCCCAGCCCGCTTTGGGTTTGGAGGGTTGTGTGCCTTTGGGGTCTGTCTTCAGCGGTTCCTCTGGACCCTGGATCCCTTTCTGGTGCCACGTGACTCGGTCCACAGATTGATGCACCTGACGTTTTCTCTTGTTGTTCATTCCGTATACGTGGCAAAGCGCCTGGAGTCGGGCTGTGGGCACAGGGGCTCCTTGGATGGCAGGACCCACTGCTCCCAATGCTGGGAACCTGGCGCTTGAAATAGACGTGTTCCAGTCCCACCTCTGACTCTTGCGAACCGCGTGGCTTTGGTGAGATGGGGTTTAACCTTCCTCTGCCTCCGTTTCACTCTCTTGAAAGTGGGGACGACTGTCCCCGCTCCCCGCCTGCCAGTGCTCTCGGCAGTTACTTTCATTTGCTGCTGACTAGTCAGGACTTCAGGTTGTACGTTGGTGCGACCTTTCTGGGAAGCCATTTGTTGATGCAAATCAAGATTCTTTAACCGGCCCGGCCAGCGTGGCTCAGTGGTCGATCGTTGGCCCATGAACCAGGAGGTCACGGTTTAATTCCTGGCCGGGGTTTCGGCTCAATCCCCAGTAGGGGGCGAGCAGGAGGCAGCTGATCGATGACTCTCTTTCATCACTGATGTTTCTGGTTCCCTCCCCCTTCCTGTCTCTGAAATCAATAATAATAATAAAAAAATTCTCTGAATGCCTGCGCAGTGTCTTCTCTCCTGGAACCTTCCCGAGGAAAGGCAGGCACAGAGCTGTGTACAAAGACGCTCGTCGCGGCGGTGTCGGGACGCTGTTAAAAACGGCATGTTAAAAAATAGAATGTTCAAGGAGTTGGGAAAATGCTCATAATATCCTGCGCCCAAAGGATGTAAAGTTGCATATGGGACTGGGCCTGACATTGGTGACGTATATGCGTTGACCACGAGCCAGCGCCCCGCTCCGGGGAGACCCGCGTTCACAGGCCGTAGGCCCGCACGTGCACATAGTGTATCTGCGTCACCCCCCAGAGTAAGCGATAAAGGACAGAGGCCGGGTTTTCCTGGCCCCAGGTGTGCAGACGCACACGGCTGCGTCCCCGCGGACTCCCGTGTGAGTGCGTCCACGCCGAGTGTTCTTCTGGGCAGACGCTGTAAGATCGTGGTCGGCTGCAGGGGGCGTGGGCTGGTTTTGCCCTTTGTCCCACGAAACAAAGCGGGGTCCGGTGCTAGCCCTGCTGGGCCCCACACCGTGCTCTGCGGGTGGCACGGGCACATCGGACTTGGTTTTCTAAATTAGGCACCAGCCACGTGCTGTCCCCTCCTGGGCTCTCATCTCCCTTCTCCCTGCAGTTATTCGTGGTCATCTTTCTCTGCCTCTGGCCTGTTCTCCCTCCCCCACCCCGCCTGCGAGGCTCCTCCCACCCAGGAGGCCCCACCCACAGCCGGGGCTGTGACCACAGCCAGCTGCTCACCGGGAGCTTTCGGGGTGTTTCCCATCAACTCGGGGATGCACGGTCCTTGCTCCCCACTGGAAGGTGACTGTCCCCGAGCTCCCAGCCCACCTCCTCCCCTCCCCAGCGCTCCTCTTCCCCGGTCTGCCCTCGAAGCTAAAGGGCCCTTTGTTGGTTGGACACAGCCTCTCATTTATAGCTGTCCCCGGTCGGCGCCAGTGCCCCTGAAGCCTCTGGTCTGGGCACCGACGGGGCTGCACCATCCCCGTGGGCTTGCCCGCCCCGGCCTTCTGACCACATGGGCTCAGGCATGGTGGGGTCCTCCCTTGGGCACAGGGCCCTGCCGGGACAGCTTGGTCTGAGGTGCTGGGGCCCCGGGGTGACGGATGCACTTGGTGATCACGAAGGGGCAGAGCGTCCAGTTTCCAGCCCAGAGGGGCCCGTCTGAGCACGCAGGGCTTGGGCTGGCACAGGTGGGGTAGTCTCCCTGCTGGAGGAGGTCTCGGGGGAGGCAATAAACAGCGTCCTTCTGTCTCCCATGGGTGCAAGTGTGGTGTCGGGGATGCCCAGGCTCCCTCTGACGGCACTTATCCCTCACGAGGCCCCTGCCCCAAGGCCTCCTCCCACCTCAGAACAGGCCCCCGTGCTCAGCTGTGTGTGTCCCCCACAGGGTGCCCACGGGCCGCGAGGCGTCCAGGCCACCCCTCGCTGTTGCTGACAAGGCTGGATACCAGGCAGAGCCGGGCCCAGCATCTGTCTGCAGGGAGCCTCAGTAGCCACTCTGAACAGCCTGTGGGAAGGTTCTAGAAGAGACTGTGGCCATCCCGTTCCCAGAGGTTCATGGGCAGCAGCAGGGCCCACGGCTTGGCCCCCAGACTGGCCGGGCACCATGCTGCAGTGCCGGCCGGCCCAGGAGTTCAGCCTCGGCCCTAGGGCCCTGAAGGACGCTCTGGTTTCCACGGACCCCGCGCTGCGGCACCTCTACGCAGTCACCTTCTCCCCGGCTGAGCGGCTCTTCCTGGCCGAGGCCTACAACCCCCGGAGGACCCTCTTCGGCCCGCCGCTAATCCACACGGCCTTCGACTGGCTCCTCAGCCACCCCGAGGCGCCCGAGGACTTTGAGACCTTCCAGGCCGCCCTGCGGATGAGAAGGCTGGACCTGGCTCGGAAGCACATCTACCTGCAGCCCATAGGTATGGGGGGGCAGGAGGGGAGCGGGCCTGCACCCTGTTCTCAGAGGGGGGGCGAGCCGCAGGGCCAGCAAGGGGTGAAGAGCTGCAGGGGGTGTCCTGGAGCCATCAGGGCCCCGCAGTAGGGACAGGGGCCTGAATCGAGCCCAGGGGGATGTCTGTGCCAGGACCCCAGGCAGGACCTGAAGTGCAGGGTAGGGCGCTGGTGGGCTGGGGGCTGGGGGGCTCTCCACCCATCCATCTCCGCTCTGACACTGTTCAGCAAGCTGGGCCTCTGGGCCGCTCTGGTGCTGAGGGCAGGTGGCCCAGTCGGCAGAGGGCCTATGGGACAGAGGCGGCCCTGGCTTTGGAGAGAAGGAAAGGCCCAGAGCAGAGCTGAGAGGTGCCCAGTGTCCCACAGCCCCCTCAGTGGCAGGAGCCAGGGGAAGGCCGGCTTGTCCCTCACCGCTCACCACCAGCCCCACTGTCCACAGGGACCCCCGTCGGACTGGGGCCTGCAGGCAGCCCTGTTCCCCTCACTCACAGCCACTCCACCACCCCAGCTTGCAGGTCTGCCTCCAAGCATCCTCAGAACCCACGTCCTGCTAACAGCTCAGCTGGTTAAAGTGCAGGCTCTGGTTCAGGTCCGGGCGGCCCAGGGTCATGGCGGCCACTCCCAGGTCCTGGCTCCCACCCTCGGTCCATGTCCCTTGGCCCTCTGCAAATGCCGCCTGGCTGTGCTCCCGCCCCTGGGTTGGCCTCCCCCACCTGAGCCCACCTGTGTGGCCTCACTTGGCACCCTCCCTGTGCCCCCTCCCTGTTCCTGCTCCTGCCAGGCTGGCTCTTTGCAGGATCAAACCCAGCAGGGTCGCAGCTGCTGGCATCTGCCCTAAGCTGGTCAGCCTCAGGGACGCTGGCTTGGATGACCCCTCCCCCTCCCCAGCTCCCGCCTCTGCCTGTCCTATTGGAGTTGTGATCACTGGTCTTTTCTCGGCGCATTGGCCTCTCTCCCATTTTCTTCCTCATTTTGCCTTTTTATAAATGACATGCACACGTCTCCTCTGCCTGACTCAGCTGTGAGGGCAGGTCCCAGGCAGCCTCATTGGCGCAGAAGCTGGTGGGGGAGCCCGGGGTGCTGGGGATGGGGGGTGTCCCAGGGTGGGGGGCCCAGGATGGAGGATCCTGGGGTTAGGGGATCCCTGGGAGTGGGGGGATCCTGGGTCCCAGGGTGCCGGGGGACTCCCAGGGTGCTGGGCCCAGGCAGGCGGGCTCACGGGGCTGCTCTCCCCAGACGTGAGCGAGGGCCCGGTGGGCGGCGCCCTGCTGGACTCCCTGCGGAGCTGCACCGAGGCCTTCTTCCTGGGCCTGCAGGTCAGGTGCCTGCCCGCAGTGGCCGCTGCATCCATCCGCTGCTCCTCCCGCCCCACTCAGGACTCTGACAGGCTGCAGCTGCACACAGGTGAGTGGGTGAGGCCGGGCCCAGGCTCCCGTGCTGAGCAGAGGCCCCTCCTGAAGGCAGAGGGCGGGAGGAGCCCAGAGGAGGAAGGAGTCTCTCCCCTGCTCTCTTTTTTGGTGGGAAACATCTATTTCCCAGCCTTTTGTAAAGGAAGACTGAGCCAAGTGCCCCTTTCCCACCCGAGGTGTTTGCAGACTTGGTCCCACACAGCCCCGCGTCTGCAGGGAAACGCGGGCACCCCGAGCAGTCGAAGCAGGTCCGGTTCAGGCCACCTGAGGTGTCTCTGCAGCCTCTCGTCTTTGCTAAGCACTTTGTGTCTAATGACCTCCCTCTCTTTCGGGTACTGACCTTTCTGCAGAGGAGACACAGTTAAGGGGGGACTTGCACCCCGCCCTGCCCCACAGCTCTGTGCCCCCCACACTGATGACCCAGCTCCTCGAGGTCTCGTCCATCCGGCCCTCCTGCCCCCAAACCTTTCCAGTGTTCTTCCTGCTCCTGCCTTGGACCAAGCTGCCCACGAGCCCTCAGCCCAGCGCTTCTCCGCTCCTCCGACAGTCCCTCCCCTGGCCCCTGCTAGCTCCGGGAAGCCGCCTGCTCAGCCTGGCCCCTCCTGCCTCCCTCCCTCTTACAAGGGCTCCCGCGGTTGGGTCCACCTGGGGGCTCCAAAGCCACCTTCCCCTTTGAAGGTGTTTAATTTCGTCACCTCTGCGAAGTCCCCTGTGCCACGTGGGGAGCACACTCACAGGCCCCAGGGACGAGGACGCGGGAGTCTCTGGGCCACCCACCCTGGTGACAATGGCACTGTCCCTCTGAACACCAGTCTCGTTGGCCTGTGGCCTTCCAGGTGTCCCTACTCGGGGGTCACTGGGGATCTTGGACCATGTACCATGTCCAACCCGGCTGTCCTGACAGTCAGGAAAGGGAGGCCCCGAGGTGTCACTTGGCCCCCATGACCCAGGCTGTTGCCCTGAGGCCTAGGCTTGCAGCCCCCCAAACATGGGGCTGCCAGATGCTGTGGTCCTCAGGCTAACGGTTTCCAGAGGCACCTCACTCCCTAGCTGGTGTTAGACTTTGGGAGGGGCGGGTCCCAGGCGGAGGGCCAGTCGGACAGGGTGTCTGCCTCGGGCTGGCAGGGGCTGGGAGATGAGATTGCCGCCACTGCCTCATGTCCCCTCTGGTTCCCCAGATGGCATCCTGTCCTTCCTGAGGACCCGCAAGCCGGGCGACGCGCTGTGTGTGCTGGGCCTCACGCTGTCCGACCTGTACCCCCGCGAGGCCTGGCGCTTCACCTTCGGCACCTTCCTCCCCGGGCAGGGTGAGCCGGGCCGCCCCGGCGCAGTGAGGGTGTGGAGCCCTGATGGCCACCCTGGGGGACAGCGTGCACGTCCGCGTGTTGGACTCGCAGCCCCTGTCCCCGCCCCTCATGCTGGGGCTCTGCCCCTTGGCCCCTGTACGGGGACACCCTGGCAGGGTGGGGCCTGCAGGACACCTTCCTGCGGCCGAGGCTGCCCCTGGAGCTCCTTCTGTCCATCTCTTCCCAGAAGTGGGCGTCTGCAGCTTTGCCCGGTTCTCCGGGGAGCTCCCGCAGGGGTGGCCCGGAGCCCGGGATCCAGCCCCGGCACAGATGGCAGCAGAAGACCCGGAGACTGCCCTGCAGGACAGAGGCCGCGCCCTGCGCTTCAGCGCCCTGGGGATGGTCCAGTGCTGCAAGGTGGGTGGGAGCCGAGGCAACGGGAGGGCGGGAGGGCCGGCGCTCGGGGCTCCGGGGGGCTGCTGGGGTGGAGGCGTCCAACAGAAGGGCACGAGGGCCAGCGCTGAGCCCCTCTGTGTCCGGCCCCACTGTCCTGTCCTCACAGCAAGGATGAGCCTTCACTGTCCAGATGCCACGTCCCTGCCCCGGGTCACAGCTGTCCAGTGGCAGGGCTGGGACTAATCCTGTCTGGCTCTGAGCCCCACGCCTGGCAGCCCCAGTGCCGGCCACGGCAGCCTCCCTCCTCCCCGCAGCTTCGCCGGCCTGGCTGCCCCACCACAGCCATCAGCCGGTGCCCTGGCCGTCAGGGGGAGGGGGAGGCAGGGGGGACACTTGGGCCACATCCTGCCCTCCGGCCTCACCCAGGGCATTCAGGGTTCCCGTGGGGCTGCCCGGTGTCCCAGGGCTGTGCCGGGTGGTGGTCGGGGCTGCGAGGACCGCGGTGGGCCCCCCTCAGGTCACGTGCCATGAGCTGTGCCACCTGCTGGGCCTGGGGAGCTGCCGCTGGCTGCGCTGCCTCATGCAGGGGGCTCTCAGCCTGGACGAGGCCCTGAGGCGGCCCCTGGACCTCTGCCCCATCTGCCTGCGGAAGCTGCAGCACGTCCTGGGCTTCCAGCTCGTGGACAGGTACAAGGTGAGCTGAGCCCCTGGGCGCTGGCCCCGGGCAAGGAGAGGGGAGCACTGTGGGGCGCAGGGGTGCAGAGCCCAGGCCGAGTGAAAGGCCTGCACTGGGTCCAGCTCCTGGGTCTCACTGATCTTGCCAGGGGGCAGCACTCTGTATCCTCAGCCTGGAGCTGGGGCAGGTAGGGGCAGGGACCAGGCGTCTGTCCGTCAACAAGAGCCAGATTCAGGGGGTGCTGTGGGATCTGGCCCGTGTCGGTCTCACCTGGGTTCTTGCACCCCCCTGCTCTGTGGTGATGGCGTGGTGCCCACATCACTGCCACCCAGAGGAAGGGCAGGCCCCCCAGGAACGGGGGAGCCAGGCTAAAGGGCCCTGGCGGCAGGGGCTCCCCGCTTCCAGCCTGCTCCCTCCAAGCCCGCGTGGCCGCGCTGCCCTCTGCTGGCGGCCGGGGGCACTGCAGGCGGTGGAACCCCCCTGAGCAGCTCTGTTCAGAAACTCAGACATTTGACCCCGAGCCGAGTTCAAAGGCACAAAGTGTTTATTTTCCCTTTAAGTCCATCTCTGGATGAAAACACTGAGTTTAAAAAGTTTTCATCTGAATAAAAACAAAAGCCTATCAACCGACTAGCTTTGGCTTCATTTTAAAACCAGAAGTTTTGGGCCAACAGCTTTACATGAATCTCGCTGGGTTTGCGTTTCCAGGGGGGCCGTCCTCTCCCTGGGTGCGGCCGCCTGGGTCACAAAGCACGTGGTTTCGATGGTGGCCCAGGGTTGGATGGTGCTCCAGATTTCGGTGACAGTCCGGGTTTCGGGGACAGTCCAGGTTTCGGGGACAGTCCAGGTTTCGGGGACAGTCCGGGTTTCGGTGACAGTCCGGGTTTCGGGGACAGTCCAGATTTCGGTGACAGTCCGGGTTTCGGGGACAGTCCTGGTTTCAGTGATGGTCTAGCTGGTGAACTCCGGCACAAGGCTCTTAGACTGGGCATCGCCGGGCTGGGTGAGGGTCCTTGGTGATGCTGCTGGTTGGGGACCCCACCTTGAGGCCCCTGACTGGGGGCGCCGGGCATCTCCAGGTCCCAGGCTGCCTCCCTGCCCGATTGTGGTAAATAGTACAGAGGGCAGGGAGGAGGCGCCTGCCCTGCTGGGGAGGGGATCCCACCGGCCGGGCCTGGGTGGGTGCCGGGCCTCAGCGCCTCACCTGCAGAGTGGCTCACAGTGGTCCTTGTGTGGGCGGAATGGCACGGTCACCGGTGTCCTCTCAGGCGGCTGCTGTCACATGCAGGGTCACGGGGAAGTTGCTTAGATTCCTCTCGGTGTGTGGGGTGCAGGGAGCCAGCTTGGGGCTGATCCTCGATTACGCCCTTCCTCGGGCCTGATCACCCGTCTCACACGAACCCCCCACCTTTTATCCCCTGCCTCCCCCCCACAGCCAGGAAGCTGGCCTCCCCTGCCCCCCCAACCTGGTGAAGTTCCTGGACCCTTCTTCCTACCCAGAGAACCCCCTAAAATGTTGGCCCTTTTTCCCGGGGCATCATGACTGGAGGGGCTCAGCAGAGGAAGGGGGCCCAGCCCCGAGTGGGGGAGAGGGGGCCCTGCGGTGCCCTGGCCTTGCTGTGGGAGGGAAGCTGCCTCCATGGTCACTGGGACAGCGGCTGAGGACTCTGGTAGGTGACACAGTGATGACAAGGGCCTGGCCAGGAAGGGTCTCCGCTGTCTGTGGTACCAGGTACCACCCTCTAAAGAGAAAGCCTTGCTTTGTGGAGTCCACCCATTTCCACGGTGCGAGGACCGTCCCAGTGGGCCATCCCAGCTGTCACTGAGGGCGGGCGCCCCGCGGTGCAGCACTGGGGGGTCCACCCCAGACAGGATGGGTGGGGCCGTGCAGAGCAGCAGTCGGAGTGAATGTAGCACAAAATTTAACGTAACTTTAAGAGTTAATTGTGAGCTCTGTGTGATGTGACCTTGAGTCACCATGAAGTTGAACAGCAGGCCCTGGCAAGGTGGGTCTACTCCAGCCCTCCAGGGCGCCGGCCAGGACTCCATGTCGTGAGCCTGTCACTTGCCCTGGGCGGCTGGGGACCATGGGGACCCCTTAGGTAAGGGGCTCACTGGCTGGTAAGTGACAATAAAGAGAAAGCCACCTGTGTCTCCCTCCCAGAGACTCTACACCTGGACCCAGACCGTGGCGGGGAAGTGGCCGGGCCAGGAGGCAGGGGAGCCGTCGTCGGTGTGGGAGGACACCCCGCCCTGCAGTGCCGACTCGGGCTTGTGTGGTGAGAGCGACGTGGAGCCAAGCACCAGCCTGTCGGAGCCCCTCACCCCCGACACGTGGACCCCCGACAAGTGGACGCCCGCCTGCTTGGCAGAGCTGGAGCCTGAGGACGGGCTGGGCTCCCTGGCGGTCTCGGAGGTCCCGCCGCAGCTCGGAGCCCCGGCGGATGCCGTCTGGGAGCACGAACAGTGGCTGGAAACCTGCATCCGGGCCCTGGAGAGGGAGGTGACTGAGGAGGAGCTGGCACAGGTGGACAGGGCTGTGGACGCCCTGGCGCGGTGGGAGATGTTCACGGGGAGGCTCCCAGCCCCCAGGCAGGACCTGGGCTGTGGCAGCGAAGCCTCGGGCCTGCGCAAGGTGCTGGGGGACAAGCTCTCCTCCCTGAGAAAGAGGCTGTCCGCGCGCAGACTGTCCAGGGCAAGCCCTTCTCCCTGTCGCGGGAAGGCCGGGGACAATTAGTCCAGCAGTGTGTCCTGTCCAACACCTGGCTTCCCCCAGGACACCAGTGCCCGGAGCCATCCAGTGACCAGGGCCCCAAGGGTCAGGAGGAGGGTCCCTCAGAAGCCGAGGAACATCTGTCTTCAGAGGCTATTCAAGCCCTGTGTCCTACTGACCATGCGCTCCCAGGCCCCACTCAGCCTGGCAGGGTCCCCAGGGTCCCAGCCTGGACCTCACGGTGGTGGCGAGTCTCTGGGCCCGTGAGCCCCTCTGGCATCTACCGCAGCTCCTGAGGACCATCACCAGGGCCCCTCTCTGAGGGACCAAGGGGCCTGCTTCTGTTGACAGTGTCCCTCCCCACAGAAGGGTCACTCTCTGTGGCGCTCACAGCATCGGGTCCTTTGGGGCTTCACACAGGCGTCCCGCGCCAGTTCCGGATGCCACCGCCCCCCGAGCACAGGCCTCCGAGGCCTGCCGTGTCCTGTGACAACGCTGCAGGAGGCGGGTATCTGACACAGGCGCTGGGACTGGCCAGTCAGTGTTCCTGCGACCCTCTGTCTGCACTGACTTTGTCCAGTTCTGTCCATCACCCCCGTGGGCATAACAGTCTGCACCTGACTGTGGACCTGCTGGTCCCCCCAGTGCTGTGACTTCTGTTGTTATTAATTCTCACCTGAGGACATTTTTCCCATTGCTTTTCAGAGAGCGTGGAAAGGAGGGGGGGAGAGGGAAACACCGACGTGAGGGACACGCACGCTCCTGTGATGCAGGCGGGGCCTGGTGCAGGGTCTGACCCCCGGGGTGGCGGTCACCAGGCAGGGCCTTGGCTCTGTCCATGTGGCCCCGGCTTCCAAAGGCAGGACTCTGACCCAGGCGGAGGAGGCGCGTTTTCTTGACGAGGCCAAGGGAGCCTGGGCGCGGAGAGCACTGTCTCGTAAGGCGGGGGGAGGGCGAGGCTCCCCGCGCCGGTGAGATGGGGGACATTTAGGAAAGTCCGCCCCGGTGTCCACCGCTTGGGGTGTCCACGCCCCCCGTGATCTAGTCTGACCCGCTCTCCAGTTTCCTGTCTTCCACAGACGGTTAATCCCTGGCATGCGGTAAGGTTATCAGGACATTTGAATGAAAACTTTCCTTAGGGTTTTTGTGTGGCCAGGAGCCAGGCTGACCACCTTTCTGGGGGGCCGCAGGCCTGCTCCCCCGAGGACAGGCCACGGACAGTGAGGAACACAGGGTTTCCTCAAACCGCCCCCCCCAGGCCTCCGTGCTGTGGACTGAGAAGCGATGGCAGCTCCCGAGCTGCGTGTGACTTAAGAACGATGACTCGACTTTTAAAGAAATCCTTTCCCTTCACACGGGACATGTTCGCGTCACTCGTAATAACCTGAGTGTGTCTTGGGGACCCAGGGCGGGAGTGCAGGGTCACGCACGCGCCATGGGGGTGACGGCCGCATTCTCAGCGCGTCTATCTGTGCCCGTGGCCTTTGGCTCTCAACTGTGACGAATGTCCCAAAAAAGCATTCTAAAGGGGGCAGGGCCCAGCCACGGCAGCAGAGCCTCCCCGCAGCTGCAGTGTGGCCCTGGGATAGCTGCTGGGAGAGACGTTCTGAAAAGGAACATTTAGGAATGGAGATTTTTTTATAAACATGCAAGGATGACTGCTCCCTCTGCTCCTTGTCTGTCCCAGGCCCCCAAGCCTGGCAGAGGGACGGGAGCCTGCCGAGAGCCCGCCCAGCTCAGAGCCCCGGCGAGGGGCTTGAACAGAGCTGGACAGTCCGGGGACACTCGATTCCCTACTGCTGCTCCCGTGTGGGATGCGGCCAGCAGTCCAGCCCGGAGCGCTTAAACACGCACCCAACTACATCCCGATTAGGGGGGATGAGCGGCAGGGTCCCCGATCTAGGATCTAAGAGGGGCACATTCCCTCCCACCGCCTGGGCTTCCCGCTTCCCGGCCTCTCAGTTCTCCCTCTTCCTCCCCAGGGGCAAAGTCCGGTCAGACGAGTGACGGGAGAGTCACCCTGAACCCGTCCTCCCTCCCCCACCTCTAAGCCCCACCCCCACCTAAGCCCGGAGTGTGGGGCAGGAGGAGGGATGTGGTCCCGCTAGCACTGGCCCCTGGGACATGTGATTCAGACCTTTCTGGGAGGAAATAAATCTCCAAAAGGGCTTAAAGAAAAAAGATAAACACACACAGGCTTAGCCAAGTGGCTGACGTTACAGCTACCAGTCCAAATTTAGATCCCACCGAGTTCAAAGGAGAGGCCACGGCGCGTAGGGGACTCGCACACCACACACACAGAAGGTCCACGCACCGGGCCACAGGAGCCGCTCTTCAGACCCAACAGGCCAGGCGGCTGCGGGACCCCAGTCCTGCGGGGGGACCGACACCTTCCCTACAGGGCACTGGCCTGAGCAGGCCGACCTCCACCCTGAGAGCTGTGACCCAGCTGGCCTCGCGTCTCAGGGCCACCCTGCCAGGCAACGCCCTCCTGTGGCCCAGGCGGCCCCGGCTGGCCTGGGTGCTCTGCCCCGGGCTGCAAAGCTTTGGGGCCGACGTGCAGGCCGTTTGCTGTCGGCCCCCCAGCTCTGGCTCTTTCTTAGGAAAGCAGCTGGTCAGTCTGAGCAGCAGGGAGGAGACGCGGCTGGTTCCTGCGCAGCCCCTCAGCCCTGCTCGGCCCGGTGAGCTCGGGCCGCCGATGCACCTCCACCCGGAGTCCTTGAGGTCCCAGTGGCCGGGTGGGTGGCCAGCACTAAGGTGAAGATGCCAACATAAACAGGCCCGAGCCACCGGGGCTGGGCTGCCCTGTTTGTATAGAGAGGGCGAGTCCCTGCCGGAGTATTTTTATCCTGGGAGGACCGGGAGGCGCAGGGACCTGAGCTGCAGCCCGCAGGCCCTGGAGCCAGCACAGGCCTGCTCTGGGCCACTTGTCCCTGCGTCCAGCATGCTGGTCTCCGGTGGAGCCGGATTAGTCCTGACCCCCGTGGGGCGACTAAATACACAGAGGAACCGGTTTCAAGGAAACCCAGGGAAATGGCCCATTTACAGCCCTCGGAACGACAGGCTGGGACGGCTCAACGCTGGGGAACAAGCCAGGAAACGCCTCCCGCTTTGCAGAGAAGACCGAAGCTCGGAGAGCTGTTGAAATCCTGTAAATCAGGGGAGAAATGGCCAACAGAGCCCCCGCCCCCACCCCAGCAGCACCTTGATTAACGAGAACCCAGAACAACGGAGGTTTATTTTTGGACTTGGCTTCTTGGATAAAGAGGCAAATGAAAACAAGCTCATGTCAGGGGTTATTTTAAAAAGTAGTTTCCAAGAAATATCCACTACGGGTTTAGTCCGGTCCCCCCACCTCGATGACCAGGGCCACCCAAGGACTTGCTCAGCACAGAGACGCTGGAACGCGGCAGCCCTGCTCCCTCGGCCGCCGGGGAACAGCCCTGTGAGGGTCGGCAGGGCCGGGCCACATCCCACCCCCTCGGCAGTGCTCCCGGGGAGGGTCAACAAGGCCGGGCCACAGCCCACCCGCCCTTCCCTGGCCTTCCCCTGGCCTCCCGACAGGCCCCGTGGCAATGGCGGGGGCTCCCCTGCTTCCCGGGTCCCAGGGCAGCAGCAGGCGGTTGGTCGCCAGCCGCCCTTGGGTGTCTTTCGCGCACACGCCACGACTACCTGTTTGGAAGTTGTGCTCGGAAGCCTTTATTCAAAGCAGGATCCGTGCCAGCTGCCCTGTGCGCCAGGCTTGTTTACCGCGTGGAAATAAAAACTGCTTATCAAACAATGAACCTTCAAGTACAACTAGGATTAGCGTCACTGGCTCTGAATTTGTGGGTCTGAAAGCTGAACTTGGTATTGGTTGAGTGCTGACTGGTATTTTCTATTAAGCAAAGAAAAACGAGAAGTTTATTTTAATAAGCACCCAGTCAGGGTGACCAAATCGCAAACCAGACCCCCCTGTCCGCACTAATCTGGGGCGGGGTCGGCTGTGAGCGGGTGTGGACGCTCCCACCCTAATGGCCCTTATCTCCCACCAAGGGAGCGACGGCCCTGGGAACAGACTGGAGTTAATCGGCACAGTTAATAACCCTGTGTCAAGATTTAGCTCTGGTCCTGGAGCTAAAATAACCCGACTCATTTGTTTTTATGCGAGAAGTAAAAAAATTTACAAGAATGAGAATGCTAGAGATCCCTGTAAATTACAAAGCTGTAACACTCAACATCTTTGAGACGATTTCTCTACAGACAGAACAGTTAAAAAACACTTCAGCAAAACACCCACGTGTCCTTCTGTGTAAACAGTGTAACAGAACAGCATGTTATTTGAGGAAGTTTATTGTTACATTTTTGCAATAATAGATGAGGCACAACTACCTCCTGCTCCTGCAACATCTCAATACAAAAGACAATCATCAAGGGCAACAGTGAAATTAAGATAAAAAAATTACAAAAGCTGAAGGTTTTAGAGACAAGAATGACTACAGTCTACGTGTAGGAAAGTTGTAAATGGTCTAGTTCAGCCTTGCGAACAGTCACCTTCTCCGGCTATGACGAATCCAGAATTTAGATGGGCGCCTTGGACGCCTTCCTCTCGGGCTCCGGGGACGCCAGGCTCAGTGAGAAGCGCACGGGGGTGGTGCCCGAGCTGGTGGGGTCCCGGCCTCTGGGCCGTCCCACCTCGCATTCCCGTCAGCCTCACGAGGTCACAGTCCCTCACACTTACAGGAAAGTGAACGAGCATATGGACCAGCCCGGCCAAAGACGAAGCGTTTGGACAGGGCGGCCCGCAGGTGCTCGGGCCGCGAGGCGGCGGCTGACCTGAGCCACGCTTCCAGGTGGCGAGGAGCGGCCGAATCCCTGCACACCCACGAGACCCGGCGCAGGAACTGGGGGTGCGCCCCCGGGTCACCAAAGGTGAGCGCGGTCTCAGAGCAGCCCTGCCCTCCTTGCCTCCAAACCACGCGTGGGCGCTGGTCCTGGTCACTGCCCCTCGGCTCACGAAGAGCCACAGGAAGCAGCACACAAACAGTCACTTCTAACCGAGAAAAGAGCTGACGCCTCAGCGAACACGCCACAGCCTCGAGCACCGAGAGAAAGAATTTCAGATTGTCTCCCCATGAAAACTCGCAGATAAGGGTCACCCAGAGGCGGGTTCCCTTCCTTTTCTACTGGGTCAGCCTCTGCCAGATTCAAGTTTATCTGGCCTGCTGACACAGAGCCAAGAGACACACAAAGGACACAGGAGGGGACAGTGTGGCCTTAGGGTATGGGATTAAACCAGTGGATTCCGGTGCCAGCTACAGAGGAAGCTCTTTCTTTTTTTCCCAAATGCGAGGAAGCTCCTAACCTCCGAGACAGACTCTGCAGCAGTGACACCCAGGGGCAGTGGAATGCAATGTGCTTTTACGTAGTGTGGCACCTGGTGGGTGAACCCTGACTGGTGCCATGGGCAGCCCTGTCCACGCCCACAGCTCCTGCTCCCCCAGCTGGGAGCCAAGGCGGGCAGTGTGTAGTGTTGTATGGACATTCTAGAGGCCGGAGCCCTGGGCAGGACCCTGGGTGGAGAAGGGGCTGAGATGGGGACGGGCGTGAGAGGCACTGGAGTGGGTCTGCCGGGACTCAGGTCTGTGCAGGGTCCGGGCTTCCTGAGGCCAGTGTCCACAGCGCAGCGGGAAGCCGTGAACACCGGCGGCGCTGGTAACCCTGCAGCTTCTGGAGGCCCGAGGGCTGGAAACCCTCTACTGCTCCCATGCACCAAGGGCAGGCACAAGAAGGTGGGGCGCAGGAAGGGAAGCCACCTGCAAGGCCAGCTGGTGTGTCTGCCAGTGTGGGGGGGGCAGGGCGATCTGGAGCAATAAGCACCGCTGTGTGCTGTGTGGCGGGGGAGAGGGGCGAGCCCTGTCCCCACGACCTGGGCAAGGTGACAGGCAAGGACAGCGCACGTTGGGGCATTAAGGCACCACCGCGCCCGTGGAGCCCCACCCCACCTCCGAGGCTGGGGCCCAGGCTTTGTCTAAGCCTGCGGGGCGCTCTCAGGAGACTGGCACAGGGGTTTAAAAGGCACCTCGTGCGCTCTGGGAGGTGGCAGAGACCCCCGGGCGGGGCGGGCGCTGGACCGCGTTTAGCAGCATCAGCGCGTTGGGCTCCTACAAACTACCGTCAGGCAGGGCTTTGGATTAGTCTCTCGCGGAAGACCCGCAGTTAGAGGGAGGCCGTCCGCAAGGCCGGAGCGCGCGCCCGCACAGGCACACACGCCCATACATGCGCGCGCACGCACGCACCTGCACACGCACACACGCGCACACACCCACACATGCACACACGCGCGCGCACACATGCACACATGCACACGCACACACCCACACATGCACACACGCGTGTGCACACATGCACACATGCACACGCACACACCCACACACGCGCACACGTCCTCACATGCAGTCGCGCACACGCACCCCCTGCACATGCCCTCACATGCAGTCGCGCACACGCGCACACGCCCTCACATACAGTCGCGCACACGCACCCCCCGCACATGCGCACACATGCAGTCGCGCACGCGCACACCCCGCACACGCCCTCACATGCATTCGCGCACGCGCACCCCCCGCACATGCCCTCACATGCAGTCGCGCACGCGCACCCCCCGCACACGCCCTCACATGCAGTCGCGCACACGCACCCCCCGCACATGCCCTCACATGCAGTCGCGCACACGCGCACACGCCCTCACATACAGTCGCGCACACGCACCCCCCGCACACGCCCTCACATGCAGTCGCGCACACGCACCCCCCGCACATGCCCTCACATGCAGTCGCGCACGCGCACCCCCCGCACACGCCCTCACATGCAGTCGCGCACGCGCACCCCCCGCACATGCACACGCGCGCGCGCACACTCCCGGCGAAGGTCGGAGCGGGAACGGCGTTCCTGCAGGAGAAGGCGCGCTGCTCGCGGGGCGGCCGCCGGGGCGCCGCGGGCGTCAGTAGTGCACCTTCCCCGGGATTCAGTAGCTCGTCGCAGGCCCCGGTCCCCGCCGCGCCGGGCGGGCCTCACTGCAGCATGATGTCCTTGAGGTTCTCCTGCAGGATCGTGTCCTTGACGGCGTGGAACACGAAGCGGATGTTCTCCGTGTCGATGGCCGTGGTGAAGTGGTGGAACAGCGGCCGGCTGCGGTTGCGGCGCCGGCGGTCGAAGCACTGCACCAGGTAGCGCTGCACGTCCTCCAGGCGCCGCGGGTCGCCGCGGAAGTCGGGGAAGTGCTTGCGGATGCTGACGCTGCGCACCTTCTCCACCAGCAGGTCCGTCTTGTTCAGGAACAGGATGGTGGACACGTTGACGAAGAGCTTGTTGTTGACGATGGTCTCGAAGATGTTCATGGACTCCACCAGCCGGTTGGTGCGCCGGTCCTCCATGAGCACCTGGTCGTACTCGCTGGAGGACACCATGAACAGGATGGACGTGATGCCGTCGAAGCACTGGAACCACTTCTGGCGCTGCGACCGCTGGCCGCCCACGTCCACCATCTTGAAGGGGATCTTCTTGATGACGAAGTCGTGCTCCACGATGCCCTTGGTGGCCTTCCGCGCCAGCAGGATGTCCTGCTTGCTGGGAAAGTAGTTCTGGAAGAAAGGGGGCGGTCAGGCGAGGCCGCGCGCGGGGCGGAGACGGGGCAGGAGCGGCGGGGAGGCGGCGCCGGCGGAGGAGGCACCGCGCGGAGGGGGCACAGGACCGGGGGGGGTGGCGCAGGGCCCGGGGGGCGCAGGACTGGGGGGGGCGCAGGGCCGGGGGGGGCGCAGGGCCGGGGGGCGGGGGGACGCAGGACCGGGGGGGGCGCAGGGCCGGGGGCGCGGGGGCGCAGGGCCAGGGGGCGGAGGGGCGCAGGACGGGGGGGGGGGCAGGGCCAGGCGCCGAGGGGCGGGCCCCGGGAGGCGTCGCCAGGCCGGGGAGGCCTCACCCTCACCCCGGTCCCCTCGGGAACGAGCCGCCTGCCCCGCGCCCAGCTAGTGCCTGACCTCAGGCGGCCAGCGCGGCTCAGGTCTCCAGTACTTAGTGTTGTCGGGGGCGCCACGCAGGCGGGCCCAAGTCTCACGGGCGCCCCATTCCAGACCTCCCTCCGTGACCCTCACACCCGGGCGCTCAGGCTGAGGTCTCCCCAAACCCAACAGGGGCGACGACGCCCCAAGACCAGCCCCCAATTTGCAGGGTGGCCGGGACAGAAAAAGCACCCCCCACGCCGCAGGATGGACAGGGGACCCGGCGGGGAGACAATCCGGTGACTTCAACACGGGAGAGGAAAGACCAGGGAGAAACTGCGGGAGAGAAGAAACCTCGGGGCGGGACCGACCGACTGGACCGGACGGAGCTGACCAGCGGCCAGAGGGCAGCGGCTCCGCCGGCGGGCTGGCCACGGGCTGGCGTTAAGGTATCGCTGCGATTTCCACGCGCGACAGTGGGGTTGTGGTTTGAGGTTTGGAGTCTCACCTTTCAGAGACATGCTCTAAAATATTATTTTAAAGTAAGTTTCTACTGATTTCAGAGAGGGAGGGAGAGAAACAAGCATCAGTGATGAGAGTCACTGATGGGCGCCTCCCGCACCCCTGGGGCCCAGCCGCAGCCCCGCAGGTGCCCTGACCTCCGGGGTCACGGGTCAGCGCTCAGCCCGAGCCAGGCCCGGCTGAAGCATTGCTGATGAAGTAATGTGAGGACGGGTTTGCTGCTGGGAGCGGGGGCGATGAACCGACACGGGTCACCAATGGTGACTGTCCACCGTTACCTTCCTGTTTGCACGTCTGAATTTTCCGTAACGGGGAGTAAAATCCCGTCTCCTCTACGGGGACCGGGCGGGGGCTCCTACGGAAGCACGGCTCCCACGTTAACCGGCCGTGGGCGAGGGTCTACGGACAAGACGGGAATCGCCTCCACCCGGACGAAGCCCTCGCCCCAGCACGCAGGTCCCTCGGCCCTGCCCCAGCGGCAGCAGGACACCGTCAGTCTCCGGGCGCCTGATGCCAGGAGCGCGCCGAGTCCCCAGCCGCTCTGCCCACGCCCGCCTTCCCCGCGGCGCGGCCGGGCGGCCGTACTCACCAGCTGGCCGATGCGGTCCAGGTTGTCCAGGAAGTACTTCACCGACTCGCCCTGCGGGAAAAGCCACAGCTCAGCCTCGGGCCAGTCGCCAGGGCACGGCGCTGCTTCACCTCTGCGTGGACAGGGCGGCGCCCCAAGGGGACTGAGTGTACAGAGGTTTGTAAAAACTAATAACACATTTTTTTAAAAGTTAAAAAGTACAGCTTCTCTAGCTCCGACCCCGAGACTTAAACTCGGGCTGCCTTTCGGACAGTCTGCTTGACCCAGTGACGCGGGGGGACAGGCTCCGTCCCTGTGCCGGGTTCTGCTGAGGACCCGCTCACTCCAGGCACTGTCCTTGGAGACGGAGGCTAAGGGAAGGGGCATCTGAGCAAACGCCCCGGTGCCCGGAACACACTCCCCCTCACTTCACATCTGTAGAATGACGGGCCTGGCAGCCCCTTGTCTAGATTCCCCGGGTGGACCGATGAGTCGTCTTCGTCCTGCAGATGCCCTCAGGACTGAACCCCTGTGGACCGCCCCTACCTGGACAGGCACCCAGGTCCTGTTCTAGGGTTTGCTGAGCCACCACATGCAATGGCTCCCACAGGGTACAGGACACGTCTAGGGGGCTTTCAGACGCGACTTCAGTGGAGTGGAATAGAGGAAGCGGGCAGTGAAAACCGTGCAGAAGCTTCCCTTGAGAGCAGGACGGTGAAAGTTCACCCCCCCCGGGTCGAGGCTCTGAGCCCTCCCTGGGCTCTGACTCTGACAGACAGGACAGCCCTCGGGTCGCGTGCTCCCCACTGAGGCTCTGAGGAGGGAGGGGACCCATGGAGAGCCCTCAGTACCACGTCTCAGAAAAGAAAGGGCAAGGCCACGCCCGCGCAGGCTGATGTCCCAGACCTCTGGGGAGGAGGGGTAGGGAGGTAGGTTATACACGAGCCTGTGACTTCACGAAAACCAGAGAAAGGGGTGAGGAAGGGCAGCACCCAGCTACCGACTTCTCCTTCCCCACTTGTCTCCAGCAGGCCCCGAGGGAGACACCAAGGAGTCAGTCCCCTTCAGTGAAGAACCAGCCTTCCCGTTTTAAAATGAAGGCCTTGGAATGATTTAAGGGGTGGAAACAGATTCTTCCGGTTAGAGCGCAGAGGATGACGACATCAGGGTGCTGTGGAGGGGGTGACTCGGGACCGTCCACTCTGGAGAGGTCAGTGGACACCGTGGAAATGCACCCACAGCTCCAGGAAGAAAGAACCCTCACTCCCCACACCCAGCCTCTGCCACGGACTGAAGGCCTCTCCCCTCCCGCACGGGGACTCCTGGAGGTGGGAAAACCGTGATCTGGGAGCAGGGAGGCGGCACATCCCGCCTGCTGTCTGTGTCCTTGCTTTGTCTGCACATCCTGTCTCTCTCACGCCGGACAGGAAACAACTGGTGAGGGAAAGAGTGGCTGGAACCACAGAAAACCTGCCTGGTTTGATGACTCTTTCCCTGAAATTCCCCTCTCTCACCTCCTGCTCCTCTCACTCAGGCCCTTCGGAGCTTACAGGAATCGAGGCTGACACGCCGCACACTGGAAGCAGTCTGAACTGAGATCTAAGCCACCGCCAATGCCAGCGGGACAGAATTGGAAGCTAGTCTAACCAGGTTAACTGTCTGCTAAAGCAAAACCACTATTAGTTGGTGAATGTAAGATCTAGAGTCCCTAAACAACATTTGTAATGTCTAGGATACAATCCAAAATCACTCAATATATGGAGAGCCAAGAAAAGGGCACTTATTCTCAAGGGAAAAAATAGTCAACAGACACCAACTCCAATAACTGATACTGGACTTACTAGACAAAGACTTTAAAGCAACTATTATAATTATGTTCAATTAGGTAATAACATGCTTATAATGGATACAGACATGAAAAAAAATCTTGGTAGATAAACAGGAAATACAAAGAGAGTCAAGTAGAAATTTTAAAAGTAAAATGTGCAATACCTAAAGAAAAAAATTTAATGGATGGACTTAACAGACTGGAGATGCCACAGAAAAGAATTAGTGAGCTTTGAAATGGGGAAAATAGAAATGATCCAATCCCAAGAGGAAAAAAAAGATTAATACAAGACAACACCTCTGGCATCTGTGGGGCAATCTCGGAAGGGCTACTGTACCTTAACTGAAACCCAGCAACAGAGAATAGGGAGAATCAGGCAGAAAGAATTTTTTTTTTTAAAACAGAAAACTTTCCTAATTTGGTAAAAGACATAAATTTACAGATTTCAAGAAGCTTCACAAATTCCAAACACAGTAAATCTGCAGAAAATCATGTTCAGGATATTAGGCAGCACACTTCTAAGTAATCCACAGGTCAAAGAAGAAATGACACTCTTCTGCTCCAACATGGAAAGAGCTCTCATCCTCAAGGAAAGAGCTGAGGAAACTGAAAATCAACACCTTTTCTTAGATTCATCAGAGCACTGACATTAAGAGGACAAACTGTACCCCTTCCCCCACTAGAGACAGGTGAGTACACGGAATTACAGCTTATCGGGAACCGAAGATGTGGCTGGAGCCAGCAGCTGACACATGTCCAGCTTTCAACAGAAAATTATAAGACACTAATACGCAAAAGTCAGTGTGAGGAGACAGCAAGCGTCAGAACCAGGCTCTTCACACTGTGGTTTCTGCCTTTTAGGGGTAATTTATTTTTCTTTTGCTATGCATTTTACATTTTGGAATAATTCTACATGCACAGGAAGTTGCAAAGACAGTACAGAGAGGCCCAGTGTATCCGTCACCCCGTTTTTCGACGGTTTGCCTTACGTAACGATACTACAACGTCAGAACCAGGACCTGGCCTCGGTACACCGTGTGCATCCAGTTCCACTCACCTCATCACAGCTGCAGGTTCGCGTGGCCCCCACTCCTCGCCATGGAGACAGAGCAGCGCTCACCACCGCCGGGGGCTCCTCCCAGCCACCCCTTCACTGTCACACCCACCCTTCCTCTCTGTCCCTCTCCCGGGCAGGCAGGCACCTGACGGCCATCTCTCGTTTGCAGTCACCGCTCTGCCAGTGTTTTGCCGGTAGAGTTTTGCCTTTTCTAGATGGTACTTTAAGTGGAATAATATAGTGAGTGGCCTTGGAGACGGCTTTTCTCACTCAGCAGGATGCCTGAGGTCCAACTGCTGTTGTGTGTTTCGGTAGTTAGTTTCTTTTGATAGCTGAGTAGTAGTCCCTGGTACGGATGGACCACAGTTTAGCCATTCACCAGTCCAGAGAGAGGTTTCATTTCTCTGGGATAAATGGTCAGGAGTGTGATTGCAGGGCCATATAGTATTATGTTTAGTTTTTTAAAAAATATTATTTTTATTGATTTTAGGGAGAGAGGGAGAGAAACATCAATGAGAGGGAAGAACCTACCGGCTGCCTCCTACACGCCCCTACTGGGACTGAGTCCAGGACCCAGGCACGTGCCCTGACCGGGAATCACACCAGAGACCTCCTGGTGGACCAGGTGGTGCTGACACCAGCCAGGACTATGTTTAGTTTTTAAAAGAAACTCTCACACTGTTTTGCAAGATGACTGTACCATTTCACATTCCCTAGCGCGAGAGACCTAGTTTCCCTGCACAACAGCCAGCCTGTGGTATTTTAATCTGATCTTGGTAAGTACTTCAATATGGTTTTAATTGGCATGTCCTTAATGGCCGGTGATACTGAACATTTTTTCATGTGCTTATTTACCATCTGTACGTCCTCTTAGGCGAAATCTCTTCAGCTTCTGTGCCCATTTTCTACCTGGATGATTTTATTATGGTTGAGTTTCAGTTCTAGACAAGTCCTCCGTTAGGCTGTTGGCAGGTATTTTCTGTAGCTTGTCTTTCCATCCTCTTAAGAGGGTCTCTGGCAGAGGAAAAGTTCTGAATTTAGACGAAACCAAAATGGACATTTTTTCAAAAATGATTTTTTTTGCCCAGCTGGCATGGCTCAGTGGTTGAGCATCAACCTAACCAGGAGATCGGGGTTCGATTCCCGGTCGGGGCACATGCCCGGGTGTGGGCTCGATCCCCAGCAGGGGGTGTGCGGGAGGCAGCCGGTCAGTGACTCTCATCACCGATGTTTCTATTTTTCTCTCTCTCCCCCCTCTCCCTTCCTCCCTCTGAAATCAATAAAAATATATTTTTTAAAAATCATTTTTTTTAACGGACTGTGCTTTTGGTGTCACATCTAAGAGCTCTTCACCCAGGCCCAGGTCCCAGAGTCTATACAGTGTTATCGTCTCAAAGTCTTACATTTAAATCTATGATCCAGTTTGACTTAATTTTTGTATAGAGTGTGAGATTTAGGCCAAGGTGGTTCTTTATTTTGTCCTATGGATACTGGTGTGGCCCCCACCCCGCCCGATGGAAGTGACGGGGATGGTGGTCCCCCCCAGCGCCGCCTCCTGATGAACAGAAACAGAAGCCCTGAAAACCCAGCCAACCACGAGCGCCCCTGGCGTGGGCCTTCCTCCCTGGCCGGCTCCAAACAGATGGGGTGCGTTAGGGCCGGTGTGCTCGGGCCCTGGAGGGAGAGCCGGCATCTGTACCGACTCCAGGAACACACGCCCTCCACTCACGCAGCGTCTCCCGACATCAACGTTCACGTATCAGAAGTAAAACCGAGAGCAAGGAAACAGGGCTGTACGCACAGGCGGGCACCACCACAGGGATGTCACGGGCCTCGTGCCTCGGGGACCCCACTGCGCACCCGGGGGGCACGAGCTTGGCGAGGAAACACCCTTGGGCCTCGGAGAGCCGCCGCGCCCGAGGGTCCAGCAGCGTCACGGTCAAGGCCGCAGGGCCGGGAACCACCCGCTGTGCTCGGGCCCAGTGGACGGACTCCTGGCAGTGCAGTCAGACACGGGGACACGGGGACACGGGGTGTGTGTGTGGGGGGGTGTAGGAACCAGCACCGGTTGACCACACGGTGACTCTCCAAACGCAGTGGTGACCTGAGACCGTCGGTGGCGATGTCTGCGCCCCCTCACCCACACGCGGTCACCATGTGCCGGCATCGCTCCGGGTGCTGCTCCCAGACTCAGTTAACCCTGGAAAGAATCCAAGGTGGGGCCCCTGCCACCCACGTCACAGACGCTGAAACGGGGGCTCGGGGCGGGCAAGTATCTGCACAAGCGGCAAGTTATAAGGCTCCTCAGTACGTTTAGGGGTAACAGGTGGTAAACACAGAAAGGAAGTGGAATAATTAGCCCGAATCGCACGGGGGCCGCGGGGAGGCGCGGGGCTCACCAAGGACAGGACGCCTTCGCCCCGGGGGGGTGCGGCGCGCTCAGCTCAGGATCCTGACCCGGCCCGTGTTCTCAGACCCGTCTGTAGTCACAGGTTCAGGGACAGTTCTGCAGTTTACAGCTTTAGGAAGAGCCAGGGAGAGACAGACGCAGTGCAGGGCACCACCCGACGGCCCAAGGCCGCCCTCCCTCCGGGGGGCCCTAGAAAGCTGCGGGGACCTGGGCGCCCTGCTCTTCCGCCCCTTTCCTCCAGCCCGGGACTGCGGTCCTTCCTCCCCTCCTGCCACACGGTGCTCGGGCCGGAAGCAGCAGCGGCTTTGTCCCAGGACCATGACACGTGACAATGACATAAATGCTCCGTCCAAAAAGTATTAAATGAAACAGACGGCTGGTACTCAGTGTTGGGGAGATAAAAGTCAAGAGGACAGTCTGGGAGCCGGAGGCGGTGGGAGCGCCGGGCCGAGAGCCCGGGGACAGCGGGGCTGCCCTCGCCCGATTACACCTCCGCCCGGGGAGTGGCGGGCACCCGGCACGGCTGCTGGTGAACGTGAGGGCTCCCCGTGAGAGCTCACTCGGCCCGCGATACGCAGGCTGACTCCTGGGCAGAGCTGCCCCGCGCGGGCCCATCTGTCTATCCCGCTCTGCACACGGCCCCGCGTCCACCCCAACGACCCGACACTGCAGGTCGGCCCGGCCTCCCCAGGCGGCAGGAAGCCCTCAGAGCTGAGCGAGCCCATCGCCCCGGTCGACACCGGCGGCCCCGCTGGGCAATCACACCTGTGACAGTGGCGAGTCCAAGGTCCGTCCGAGCGCCCCCCAAGGACCCGCAGGACGCTGTCCCTTTAAGTCCTCCCAGCCCCCACCCCCCAAGTCCTCCCTCACTTCCTCCCACAGGCAGCTTATCCGGGAGCTAAGTTTAGCTGCCGTCAGCCCCGGGACGTCCCAGCCCCCGCCCGGCACACCAGCCTCGCCTGCGGGACGCAATCACGGGGGGCTGTCGAAGCCCCGGGCACAGGGCCCCTCTTCACAGCAGGTTCTTTTGTGGGGCACCCTTCGGACGGGACCCTCCTCGCCCCTGACGAGGTCAGCCAGCCAGTGGCACAGCCGTGACTCGTTCGGGGACAGCCTGTTCCGGACCCAACACAATAGGATGGAACCGGAGTCATGACCAGCGCGGGCCTCACAAGCCCCCCGTTTCCTCCGGCACCTGGACCTCACGCGGAGCCCGTCCTGGCTGCATGGACGGGGTGTGGGGGGTGTGGGGGCGTCTGCAGGGGCCCCGGGCAGTGCAAGCCCGGCCGCGCTCCCTGGGGACAGGCCGCTCTCCGAGCCCCGTGTCCTGACTGGCGGCCTGGGCGGTGACAGGCTCAGGGCGGCCCTTGGGCTGGGACGCGGGGACAGAGCGGGCTCTCCACGAGGCCACGCCCCTCCCACAGGGTCCCGAGGATGCCCGGCGAGGGCAGGACCTGAGGCCGCGGAGGACGGAGAGGAAGCTTCCCCCGAACGCTGCCCGGCTGCGGGAAGGAGTCACAGCGCCCTGCGGCCACCCAAACTGTGCCCCGGGTCATCCCCCGCGCGTCTGTCAGTTCTCAGGACAGAAACCCTCCCACGCCACGTGTCCAGGCCCAGCCAGCTTCCCAGCCCCCCACTCGGTGCAGTTTTACTCCACGTGCACTCGGAGCTGCTGGTTCGTCCCTCACGGACGTGAGTTTGCTAACAGGCCGCCTCAGGAGCAGCTGCGAGGACAGGCTGCTGGGAGCAGGGGCGTCGGTGCCGCCGAGAGAAAGGGCGCAGCAGCGGCTGGAGGTGCCGCCTCCTCCCTCTGGTGGGTAGAGGTCAGCGCCGGCCGCTCCCCAGGCCACTGCTTAACATTCAGCCCCAACCGCCGCTCGCTGTCCCATCTGTCGCAGCCTCAGCGCAGCGGAGCAGCCCGGCTGCCCAGCGGGGGCCCGACCCTCCCCACCGCCTCACAAACACCAGACGCCCCGCAGCCACCACAGGCCCCACGCGGGCTCCCCTCGGCCCCACCAGGCAGCGCACACCCGCGCAGCCAACGGGCCGAGGCGTGACCCGAGTGCCAGCTCTGACCGAGGCTGGGCGCCCGCACGGTTCACCGCAGGAGGCGTGCAGGCCTTGGCAGTGCCAGCTGGTACGTGTCCACCGGGCCTTTGTTCCTGAAAGACTGAGGGGGCTGTGGCCGGCTCAGCACAGCCCACCGCCCAGCCAAACGACAACGCGAGTAACGGCTTCTCGGCAGTGGTCATGCCAGGCCGTGCCCTGCACCTGACGTGCGATGTCACGTTTAATCCAAACACGGCGCGCCATTCCCTTTCCTTCAGGAAACCGGAGCTTGGAAGTTGACTGGCCTGAGGTCAAGAAACCTTCGCATCTCCAGAGGCCACGCTCTTACGCACCCACGTGCAGGGCGGCATCCACTCGTGGAACCGACCACCAAAGACCACGTGCCAGCGATCGGAACACGGCCAGCAGCCCCGTCCCGACAGGCTCTCAGTGCCAAGGGGAGCAAAACCCGAGGACGGCAGAGCTCTGAGCCGACCGCCACCCCCTCGCTGGGGAGGACAGCCAGCCGAGTCAGGGTGCCCCTCGCTGGCCGCTCGCCTGCTGGCCCTCCCCCACCTCGAGGAACAAAGGGACAGCGCAGGGCTCAGCGCCGTCCCGTTGCCAGGATCTGAGTCACGGCAGTGTGGCTCCCTGCAGCAAGGGGAGGCGAGCTCTGCCCGTGGCACCAGGCAGAGCTGCGGCCGTGGGAGCGGGGGAGACGGGAGGCCAAGGGCGGGGATGCCCAGACACGGCTCATAAAGGGCTCTTGTGCTCCTGGCTGGCGCACGGGGCTCCGGCGCCAGGGCCACAGCCCCGCTGACTCACCCTGCCCACCACAGACACCCGAGGAGGGATGGACGGTGGGCGGCCTCGGGGGCTCCCCTCTCCTCCCATAACCGCCGCCGAGAGCGCTGCTGGCGAGGAGTTAGCAGGGGCTCAGAGGAGACACCCACCCCACCCCAGGAGCTCGCACCCCCATGACCCGGGAGGGCTGGGGGTGCACAGATGGAATCCCCTGAGCGTGGCAGGGCGGCCAGCCTGCCCTTGGCAGTTTGTCCGCTTCATCTGGTGGAGACAGCGGGTCCCCACGGGACTCTCCCCGCAGCCCTGCCAGCCGGCCGAGTGAAGGCCGCATCTGAGAAAGCCCGGCCTCCCCGCTGGCCACCGTGCAGTCCCGTTGGGTGGACGACCCCGGCCCATGTCGTCCTTTGTTTCTCAACTCCCAAAGGGCCTGTGATCTAAAGCCAGCCTGAAACCCAGCGCGATTCCACCCGCCGCTCCCGAGAGGCATCACGGAGGAGGTTCTGGAAGCGGCGCTACTGGCTCCTTCACGACTTCAAGGTGTGTCACTTTCACCCACTGCCCGTAATGAACCCAAACGGACCACGGTCGTCAACCCTGCCTTGAAACGTCAGAGCCGGGCCGGCCGAGCAGCGTGCTCTCGCCTTCGATTCCGTGCGTAAGGCACAGACTGAGGTGAGGGCCGCCTCATGAAGCTGCTTCTGTGACCCTGATCGGACGCACAATCTGGAGATGAAACCTCAGCCGGTCACTAAGGTCCCCGGCGCACCCGTCCTGTTCTCTGCCGTGGACGACGGGGCACGAGACAAACACCCCGTCAGCTCTTCCGTCCGGAGCCAGAGCCAGCAGAGGGAACTCGGACGCGGACCCTGCGGGCACAGGGCCACCGACGGAGATGCTGCCGGTGGAGCGCCCAGCGCCCGTGAGTGCACCAAACCCAACTCGCTGGGGCCGGGGAGCCTCCTTAGAGCAACACGGGTTTGCCCAGGAGCAGGGCCAAAGGAAACGTAAGCCGCCCACGGCCGGGCGGCAGGAGCCTCCGGACAAAGGGAACATTTGAAAAGTGTCAATAAATTAAACTGCTTCTCAAAGCAACATGTTTTCCACCTTCTCACACGGAGACTTCTGCTTGATATTTCCAAAAACTTGTTTCAAGCTCAGCAAACAAAAGTGAACTGCAGGCTATTCCACAAAACCTTAAAGCTCGGGGAATCGCAGTGTTTGATGACACTGCACGAAAGCTGGTGATGGGGCTGTTATTTATTCAAGGTATGTCTTTACTGATTTCAGAGAGAGGAAGGGGCAGGTAGAGAAACATCAGTGATGAGAGAGTCACTGACCGGCTGCCTCCTGCACGCCCCCCACTGGGGATGGAGCCCAAAACCCGGGCATGTGCCCCGACGGGAATCGAACCAGCGGCCTCTTGGTGCACGGAAGACGCCCAACCACTGGGCCGCACGTCGGGGCTGCACCTGCACTTTTAATGACTTAAGAAATTCTCCCTACACCAAGATAATGAAGGGCTGCTACATGAGCTCCTAAAAGATACATAGTTTTGCTTTTCACAGGTAAGTCTCTAACCCATTTGAAACTGGGGGGGTGGGGTGGGGGGTGCAATTTCATTGTTCTCCGTGGGGTTCCACCGATTTACTTATCTCACGCTGCACCAATCCGTCCATGGTATTAAAGTTTTGTTAAATAAATCTTAATATCTGGTTTATTAGACAAAGGAAGCAAAGTTTTTCTGGAAAGGCCCAGATGGTAAATACTTTAGGCTCTGTGGCCCAGAAACAGTGTCTTTATTGCACAGTCTTCTTTTTCCCCCCAAGGCTTTAAAAACGTGACAGACATTCGTAGCCAGGGGTCCAAACAAAACCCGGCCACATGGAAGCCGGCCTGCCGTCCGCTGACCTCCGCGGAGCGAGGCCCCTCCCACTTTCCTCTTCAAAGGTGTTTCCTGTCGCTGGTCCTCCGGGGAGTGCAAACCAGAGCCCCACGGAGAAAACCGAAACGGTGTGCGCTGGGGCTCACGCCTCCCGAGTGCAAAACTTACCACATAGCCAAGTAATCGGAGAGCGTGCTACCGGCGTAAGGATGACCTACAGACTAAGTAAGCAGAACGGGGAGTCCAGAAATAGACCCGACCACGCACAGGCCCGATTCCGTCAGGAGTGCCAAGGCCACTCCATGCGGAGGAACAGACGGTCCGCAAATGGTGCTGCAGCAGCCGGGTGTCCACACCCCAAATTAACTCAGAATGGCTCAGCCTAAAGACGAGAGGAAAACACAGGGGTACATCTTCCTGACCGGGATGCCGCAACGAATCCTCAGATTTGACGCCAAAAGAAAACGTGAGCAGCCAGGCTTGTCTTGCTCCGGGCCCCGCGCCTGGAACCACGTCCCTCCGGCCGAACTGCAGTCCCTGGGGTCCCCTTTGTGAGGGTTTGCTGACGACCAACTCTGTCTGAAAACGTCTCGACGCTGCCCTCAGTTTTACAGAATCTTAGACCCTCAGGCACCACCTCCAGGCTCTCACGCGCTCTGGCTTCTGTGGTAGCTTCTGGGAAGAAAGCTGTCAAAACGTCGCTCCTGGGAAGTTTCTCTCTACCTTTTTCTGTAGCCGCTTTTAAGGCTTTTCTGTCTTTGGTTTCCTGCAGTTTCATTATAATATGTCTAGTTATGGGTTCTTTTTTATTACTCTTGCCAGATAAGTTTTATCAGCCATTATTTCTTCACCTACGGCCTCTGCCTTTCTAACTCCTGCTTAAGTGTAGGTGACATCTCACCCCACACCCGCCCTCCGCCTCTCTCCCATTTCCCTGCGTCTGTCTCTGTTCTACATTCTTAATACTTTCTTCCAGCATTTCTTCCAGTTCATCAATACTCTCTTTTACTGTGTTCAAACTACTAACGTATCCGCTGAGTTTAAAATTTTGGTTCTTGTATTTTTTTAATTCTAGAAGTTCTAGTTTGTTCTTTTAAAGTACATTATGTAATTTTTCATAGTTTCCAGTTTTTCCTGAAGATATTTTCTAACTTTTACTCCTTTAAACACATTAAGTACAGTTGTGTTAATCTGAAGACTGTGGACCCGCTTCTGCCGTCTGTTGTTTCTTCTGATTCCGGGCTCTGTGCCCATCTCCTGTGACCTCGGCTCGCTCTGAGACACCCAGGACTTAAACACAGCGTCTGTGGGGATCCTCTGAGGTTTAGGGTTAAAGCGTCTTTTCCGGAGGCTTCCGTTTGCTCCTACCAGGCATGCGGCGTGCTCCCTGCCCAGTGTCACTCAGGACTAAAGTCACAGCACTGGGTCCTCGCACTGCCCTTGTGAATCTGGGCCACAGTCCCCAGGAGCCAGCCCCCAGGTGGCACTTTCCTGCTGCGGGTTTACTTTGGCTCCTCTTTCCCTCGGAGGGCCCACCTCACTGCAGGAGTGTCTCCTAGCAGATCCTCAACTTTGCCACCTTCCATTTCCACCTCCTCTTGACCCCAGAGTACGTTGAAGTTGGAGTGGAGGCTCGTGGTCCAGACCAGCAACGTCTCAGGCAGGGAACAGCTGAGGGCTCTGCTGACCTGAGGCTCACCCGGGATTTTCATAATCCTGTCGGAGCCTAGGTGCTTTCAGAGAGGAACTTTCAGCACTTAAAACTATTTTCAACATAAGTCTCTGGATAACTAGTCCCCGTAACTAGAAGTGGGAAATCTTACAATTACTACTTTAGGATAAACTCTTCAGAGAATGAGTTGCTGCCAGAGGACACAACACTTTCCATCTGACACAAACGAGATGGCGAATCCTTTACCCTCCCGCTACCCTCCTGAGACAGTTCCCCTCCCTGCCCAGCCAGCCCAGGGCGCTACTCCAGGCGACACCAAGTTGCCTCGCCGCTGCTTTAACTGGCTTCTGGGTGATTAGCGGCAGGCCAGTGACCTATTTCCTCCCCACGCCACGCTCTGCTGGGCCAGCCGGCCCCGCCGCTCGCCCGTGGTCTGCGCAGATGCGGCGGTTCACACGCCCCCTGTATCAAGCACCTTCGTCAGAGGTTGCGGGTTCCCCCTAATTGTCATTTGCCTTTTTAATTTTCTTTATGCCGACTTCTGCTGGACCAAAGCTAAAAATGTTTACTCAGTCAGATCTGTTATTTCCCCCTTAGCATTTCTGGCCTGGTTATCATGTAATATTCCATTATCGATCCCAGTATATGTCACTCCCACCCTGGGCCTCATGTCACCGGCTTACAAACCCCCGGACACAGGCCTACAGCAACGTTCCCGCGGGGTCTCTGCTGCACGCACGGCGCTTCTCCCCTGCAGGAGCGGTTCTGAGGTCGGTAGGCCTGTAGTGCTGCTCATGATTAATGAAGCCGAGGGGAAAGGCGAGGTCGCGAGCAGGCACACAGACGCTTCTCCGCAGACGGGATCCAAGAACAGCAAGCACTGCCACTTCCAGCTTCCGTCCTCAGGCAGGAGCCCCCCAGAGGACACTGAGTGCCACCCCCTGAGCCAGGACCCCCAAGCCGGGACCCCCCTGAGCTGGGACCCCCAGAGCTGGGACCAGGACCCAAACAAACCCATGTCTCCTGGTTCTAACCTTGGCCAGGAGCTTCGTCATGAGCTTCGTCCCTTTGGCAAGTGGTCTCACTGTCAACGAGGGTCTCTTCTCAAGCCCTCCCACGCCAGCAGCAGGTCTGAAGGCGGCTGAGATCCCCATTATCAGCGATGAAGTTCATTTAGTTTGAAAGGTTAAAAGCTCATACATACATGGTAGCAAACCCAAACTGAGAGAGTAACCTCTGATCTTCTAGCACCTGAAATATAACTGTATTTTCTCCAGAAATTATTCACTGGCTTCTGACATTGCTGACCTGTCCTGTAGGATAAAACAATGCACTCTTCATGTACATGTACACAGACATGTGCACACTGGTGCATGTATATCTAACTATATGTGTTTAGATAAAAACCTGTGGTACCTCCACACCATGAAATACTCCTCAGAAACAAAAACATACGTACTATTGGTATGTGCACCGACCTGGATGGATCTCAAGGGCATCAGGATGAGTGACAAATGTCAACCTCAACACATCACATACTATACGGCTCCATTTATACAACATTTGCCCAAATGATAAAGTTTCAGAGATGGAGAAACAGTGAGTGGCTGGCATGGTGAGGGATGGTGTGGGGCGGGGGGATCAGGAGGGAGGCCTCTGAGGTGGGGACACTTCTGTGTCTGGATGGCAGCAGTGGGTGCACAAATCCACACGTGAAGAGACACGCACACGCACATGGTACGTGGCTTCATGACGCTGTAGTCGTGCAAGATGCAACCACTGGGGAGACTGGGAGAGGGTGCAAGGGGCCCCTCTGTGCTACTTTTGCAATGTTCTGTGAATCTACAATTATTTCAAAATAATTTTTTTTAAAAAGGTGAGCGGCTCTTTCCCAGAACACTCTTTCCTCCCTCCCTTTCCCCCAGGCACCTAAAAAGCCTGCTCTCCCAGCTCCTCCAGGAAGCTTTCTCAGATGCCACTCGGGGAAGCCCCCCGAGATACGGCTAACGTCAGAGGCTTAGCCCGCTCGGGCAGGGGCGCCTCTGCACGTGGCTGCCGCTGTGGGCCTGCGCTGACTGCCCAGGCTCTCGACACTCAGCCTGCGGAAAGGAGGGAGCCGGGCCCAGGTGTCCCGTCACCGTCAGAGCGCGACCCAGAACTCAGTCCCACGGCTGCACCTAACCAGTGAGAGCAGGAAACGTAGCCTGGCTCCATGGCCGAACTCTAACCTTGGTTACCACACGAGAAGGGGAAACAAGTGCGGGAGAACCAAGGACCTGCTGCAAAACCTCTGCGACCACCTCACCTACCCACCCAGGCTGCCCTCTGTCCACCGGCCCCTCCCAGCTCCGTTTTCCCCCTCTCCCACGCAGAATGCACATGCTCATGTATACGCGCGTGCACACAGGCAAACGCACACAAGCAAACGTACGCGCGTACACACAGTATGCACATACACAAACACATGTATGCAGGCTCACACACACACAGGCAAACACATGCACGCACACAGACACACACGCACATACACAGGCACCCCCCCCCCCCGTTCACTTATTTACTGCCCGTCTCCGCCTGTCAGACCATCAGCTCCACTTGGGCGCAGACTTGTTTTTGTTTGTTTTCTGTGATTTCTGAGGATCTGTGAGTGTCTGACACATGGTGTCTGCTCCACAAATATTTGCTGAATGAATGAATTCCATGAAATTAAAGACACATGACCGAGAGCACAGTTGTGAGGTGTCTCCATTACCACATATAATACTTCTTCGAGTATATATTATGTGCTACCGTGTCTCCTTCCTCAACAAAGAAGAGTTCAAATCACTCACAAAACCCACTGTGCGCTCCCAGGGGCTGCACCCCTAAGGACCACCCCTGCCCCCTATTACCTCTGGCAGCAGCTTGCATCTGCAACAAGGCACCAGCTGAGACCTCCCCAAAGATGTGGCCACGTGACCACCCTCGGGTGCTGAGCTTCACCAGGACTGTTGGATAGTGCTGGCAGGACATCGCCCTAAAAGGAAGAGGGTAGACTCCTCCTCTGCACCCCCCTGCTGTCTGGGGGGCACCAGAGCGCCACGCCTGAGGGAGGAGCCAGGCAGCAGGGCCCTGGGGAAGGTCTGCAGAGACCCACCCTGTAGTCCCTGGACTATCTCTGAACGTCTTCACAGGGGAGAGAACAGTCCCTGCTGTTCTGGGTTTTGCATCACATGCAACCAAATCTCACAGCAACGGTGCAGACACCCGGCGCACTTCCATCTGCCACCGGCAGCAGCCACCACTGTTTCCAAGCAGAAAGTCTCTGGAATGTTCCAGACTGCACCATAAGAAACACCAAGGCTGCAGGCACCGTCCTCATCACAGTTCCTGGGGCTCTCCTGTCTTCTTTACTCTGAACCGTTAGATTGCAGTATTTTATAGGGAGAAAAGAAGAAAAAGATGACAGCTAAAGCCAGGGGCCTCGGTAAAACTCAGAGGGCAAGGAGGTGGCTAGCCTAATTAACACCCTCCAGAGCCAGTGGAAAGCTCTTACGTTACCCCACACAGCCCGTGGACAGAGCTGTCCTTTGCCAGGCAGGCTGCTACTTCCAGTCTTATTCCCAATCAAGCAGCTGCCACAGAACTGTTCCCAGAGTAGCTGAAAGCGACCACTACAGTCAGCGTCCCTCCTAGAAGCACAGGGACCAGGCACAGAAAGGGCACCGTGCCCTTGCAGTATGTTGCTTTGTTTCACGTGGCCTCCCAGGAAGTTACAGAACGTTACTGTCCTGCTATAAATCACCCCACTTCCATCTAGCCCGGCCCTCCAGTGTCCGAAAGTTTGGGGAGAGTGTTTGGAAACTCGATTAAAATAATAGCAAAAGCACAGGCAAGTTTCCAAAGGCGCGTTAACCTGCGAGTCAGGCCTGTTTGAAAGTGATGGGCTTGTTGTTTTCTAAGGAGCTGTAACCACCACACAGCGTGAGCGGTATTTGTGTCAGGAATGCAGAGGAGCATCTGGGGCACTTCACACCAGGGCCGCACCGGGAGGGGGGCCGTCCAGGCCAGAGCGCGTGCACGCCGTGCCTCTGTGGCCCCGACAAAGCCCAATCCACGGGGGTGAGGGAGGGGAGATGGCAGGGGCCGGGCCCAGGACAGCGAATGCGGTAACTGAGTGCTTCTGAAGCCTGGGCATCACTGAGGCTGGGCAGCACATGTGGACTCGTGTCAGGAGCCAGGCCACGAATCCCAGTGGTTCCTTCTGTAATGAGCCCGCTGCTCGTCAGCTGCAGGCTGATCTCACACAGCTTCCCACTCCCTGGGCCCTTCGGCAGCAGCACCCACCACCACGATGGGTGCCCTCCTCCATGCCCACAGCTCAGCCCGCACAGCCGGCCTTTCCTAGCAGTCTCTGGCAATGCCACAGAGGCGATTCCTTTGAACGCGATGGGAAAAATCACTAACGGCAGAATCACTTGATGTCAGAAATGAAGAGACACTGTGCTCTGAGCACAAGCATCCTTCTCTGCTGGTGTCTCCAGATCCACCTGCCTTTCCAAGAACACACCAGGCTCCGCCACCTCGAAATAAAAACTGAATGGATGTAAAAAAGGATTCACTAACATCCAAGGAGCATGAAGCACAGCATCAGAGGAGAGGAAACAAAGAGCTCACCTGCCCATGGGCACCTGTGCCAAGCCTCCCGACAGCTGAGCAAGTGAGCACTCAGCATGTGCCCTGGCAACGGGAGGACAGGTGAGGAGCGCTCCCAGGACAACTGTCCAGTCCTCTGAGCAGGGAAGGTGCCCTAACCCTCAGCAACGATGTTACATGGAGCTGATCCGCTTGGAAAGCAGGGTGAGAAGCAGCCCTGACCTATAGTGAGAAGCAACCCTGACCTACAGCAACAATGTTGTCACGTGGAGAGAGAACAGGGTGAGAAGCAACCCTGACCTATAGCAACAATGTTGTCACCTGGAGAGAGAGCAGGGTGAGAAGCAGCCCTGACCTACAGCAACAATGTTGTCACGTGGAGAGAGAACAGGGTGAGAAGCAACCCTGACCTATAGCAACAATGTTGTCACCTGGAGAGAGAGCAGGGTGAGAAGCAGCCCTGACCTACAGCAACAATGTTGTCACCTGGAGAGAGAACAGGGTGAGAAGCAACCCTGACCTATAGCAACAATGTTGTCACCTGGAGAGAGAACAGGGTGAGAAGCAACCCTGACCTATAGCAACAATGTTGTCACCTGGAGAGAGAACAGGGTGAGAAGCAGCCCTGACCTATAGCAACAATGTTGTCACCTGGAGAGAGAACAGGGTGAGAAGCAGCCCTGACCTATAGCAACAATGTTGGCACGTGGAGAGAGAACAGGGTGAGAGGCAACCCTGACCTATAGGAACCATGCTGTCACATGGAGCCCATGGGCCACCAGCTTAGGGAACAGATGAGCAAACACCGGCTCCACCACTCAGTTAATTCGGCATCTGGTGGCTTCCCAGCCACTCACACCGCCCAATAATGAAGACGACGATGACCTAGATCACAAGCAAAGAGCTGTGCAAAAACCCAGTAGCAGTAAATCATAAGATACGCTGAGGTCAAGTCTCAAAACCATTTCTGCCCTGGTTCAAGTTCTCAGTGTCCTGACTTCTGAAGAGCCCCTGCCTGGCCTGCGTCCCCTCCAGCGCGCCCTGCACGCCTGCACTGACAGGGATTTCTGGAAAAGTTGCAAATCGGATCATTATTTTGGTGCTTTACACACTTCTATGGCTTCTCTGTACATGGGGAACTCCACTATGCCCAGCATGGCACGCGTGGCCTCAGCAAGTGCTGTCACCCCCCGCCCCCAGCAGGCTGCAGGCCCACTCCAGGGTGGCACAGGGGTGGAGGGTTCCCCAGGCCTCCCCACCCCTGCACTGGGTTTTCCTGGCCACCCTGCCGTGGCCTTGTCCTGGCACCGTCACTCCCAGCCACAGGGGAATCCAGACCCTAGGTGACCGAGCCCAGAGGACCTGGAGGCGTGCAGAGTCACAGCTCAAAGGGCATACACTCTCCCGCCTCGTCGTCCATCCTGGGGCCTGGTGGGTGCTGAGCCACCAGGTCCCTCTGTCAGGTAAGTGGGTCTAAGCTGGGGTTGTCACTGCGAACAGAAGCACACCGTGGGGTGCACGGCTCTGCAGGGCCCTCCCTCCTCTCCAGGGACAGCACCCAAACTTTGTCTATAGATTCATAACCTGAATGAACCTAAATGACGAAGACGACTGACTGAGCGTTTTGAAACGTTAAGACCTAAAGTGAAAGGAATAGGAACGGAACACCGGGGAGGGTGCAGAGCAGCGCCCGAGGTGCCGCCCTGAACACATCCCTGCCCGAGGGCGGGCTGCACACAGCCAGGGGGCAGCTGTCCCCAGAGGCATTCACTTCCCACTGTGGCGAGACCTGAAACCTTGAGCTCCTTGAGTCACCTGGTCTTCAACCCTCTAGAGCCCTTCACAGTCCTGAACAGAAACACCGACTGAGCCACACGAGTTCACTTGGCTCCCTCTCGGGCCACTGAGAGAGCTGTTTGCCTTTGTGATATCTTTTTAGGTTGTTGAATTTTAGGATTTAAAGGGACTCCCAGCCTTCCTGTACTTGTACAGTTTTCAAGGTCATCCACCAAAGGTCAGAATCCACGGGTGAAACCACCGCGGCCAGCAGGAGGCTCACTCACCAGCTGGAACTCGCTCCTGCGGCTGAAGGCCTCCTGGATGCCCGAGTCCCCCCAGAGGGCGTGCAGGGCGGGCACGTACAGCTGGAAGGTGGCGGGCTCCACGGGCAGCCCGGCCTTGTTCTCGAAGGCCATGAGGAACATGCCATGCTTCTCGTTCTCCGAGTGCTGCCACGGGATGCCCAGCTTGTCCCGCGCGTCCACGAGGACCTTCGAGCCCTGGGGAGTGACAGAGAGGAACAGGGTTTAGTTGTGCTCCAGAGACGAGGCCAGAGCGGAGCCTCCGTATGGGTGGCGACTGTTGGACAGCAGGACATCTGTCCAACGTGCCACCAAATGTTCTCGAGCTGTCTGGTGAGGGTGTGGATGCCCCAACTCCTAGGAAGGTGACTGTCACAACGCGTAGTTACACACCACGCGCAGCTGTGCCCTTTGCTGCCCCTCACCTGGGGAGGTCCTGGGAGGGACACGCCTGGGGGACAGGGTGGCAACAGATGTGGCAAAGCCGGCGTTGGAACCACGCCAGGAAGCGACAGGGCCTGAACGACCACTCCCAGCCCCACCGCTGTCGTCCCCGGGACCCGCGCACCAGGCCCTGCGAGCCGGAGGACACAGGCAGCGGGGAGGGGACAGGCTGGACGAGACACAGGCGAGCGGCTGCCGCGGAAACGAGCGGGAATCGGGGTCTGGGTTCAGTGCCACCGTGTTTGTAATGATAGGAAACGATTCTTCGTGCTTTTCCTCACTTCCTCATGGTTGCAAATAAAGGGAGCGTTTTCCTACCGCAGACAGTGGGGCGGGGCAGCCGCCCTAAGCGGCCCTGGGACAGCAGCCCCCAGACCTGCGGTGACAGCGGGCGGCAGGCCGGTCTGCACTGCGTCCCGGGGTCCTGCGCTCCTCCGAGGGGAGGTGCACCCTCTGGCACCGTCCATCCCTCGTGGGGGGACAGTGGCCCGTCTGGGACAGCTGCCACCACGGCCCCGGACGGGAGCAGAACTCGCTGCCCGGCCGGCGCTTCCTTAAAGACACCAATCAACCCCAGCCTCACTGGCCAGACGCCACATCAGCACCGGCCCCGTTTCCGGCACACACCTCACTCGTGTGCAGCTGCCGGTCACCCTACAAATCTGCTTCTGACACGGGCAGAGGAGGGACGGCTCCGCCGTCCTCGTGCTTTGCCGGAGCGTGACCTGCAGCCCAAACCGCAGGGTCCATGGGAGCAGCGACCAGGGCCTCTCTCCCTAGGGCCGCAGGCCAGCCTGACGGGTCAGAGGGCTCGCTCCTCGGGGTCCACTTGTCTGCCATGGGTGATGCGCCCACTAGTGATCCCCAGGAAACGGTGAGGCTGGGAACCCTAACCCGAGACAGCCTCTAACTGCACCTGAGTGAGTGACATCCGAGTGACCACAGTGATCAGGACGTCCAGAGGGAAACAGGACAGAGAACCCCCAGCTCTCCTCTCTGCCTGCCCCTGGGTCCTTCCCACCTCCCCACTTTCTCTGACGACGCTGAGACACCCCCCCACCTGCCCGGAAGGACAACGTCAGGAAGGTCCAAGGATCCCAGACAGCTGCTTCCTATTGTCCACATCACCCACAACAGAGGTGTGAGCACAGAGGGGCCACGGTTCTCCTGGGGGAGGTTCCCGGCCAAGGGGCACAGCACCTTAGAGAGCCTCAGAGAAGGGCTCCCGCAGTCCTGGCCAGAGCAGCCGGCCCAGGGTCTCAGCCTACCTGCCCCAGCCGGGTGACCACGCCCAGCGCGTGATGGCCCTGCCCGCACGGCTCACATGGCACCCGCTCTGACGCGAGATTCCTTTCACACATTAAGGTTTAGTTTCACGGGGGCACAGCCTCACCCAAGGTTAAACTGAGCGTCTGCGCCCGGAGGCAGGAACCCAGACCGACGCAGACGCCAGGCGGCCCCTCGCCAGGACGGCTCTGAGTGCACGGCAGGCCTGCCTCCCCTCATCACTGGGTGAACGTGGGAAGCAGCCTGCGTCCCGCTGCGCACCCCCACCCGGCAGCTGGAACGGGTGCACGAGCTTCACCACGCGAGGCAACTCTCTTTAAATCCTGGGAAACGGGTAAAGCTGTGACGAACTCTGAATTGCACCAGTTAGCTGTAGTTCATTTTTTATACCTGCTCACCTCCCTCGGAGGAAAAAAGCATCAGGAAAGAAGATGTGTCCGCCCTGGTCAGCGTGGCTCGGCCTTCAGAGCGTCAGCCTGAGCACAGGACCTCGGCTTGGTGCCCGGGCAAGGCCGGGTGCCCGGGCTGCGGGCTCGGAAGGTGGCCAATCGGCATCTCCCTCACATCGATGCTTCTCCCTCTCCCTCCCTCACCCCTCCCTTCCACTCTCTCTAAAAATCAATGGAAAAAATATCCTTGGGTGAGGATTTGAAAAAAAAAAAGAAAAAAAGTTTCTATTTTGTTCTTTTAAATTACTGTCATCAAAACCCACTCGCTGAAGCTTTGCTCTGAATTTCCAAATGGATCCAGGGGTGTTTTCAACTTTGGGGCATCTGCTAAAAACCAGAGTCCATTTGTTCCTTTTTAGCAAGAGCCGGGGCCCCCGGGGGGGGGGGCAGGGTCACGGGACTTGTGCAGAGAGGGCAGCTGCCCCCAACCATCACTCCAGGGCTGCTAATGTCCTCAGGGCGAGAGGCTCATTAGAGGTACAATAGGAAAAAACCATCTTGCCCCAATCATTTCCCAACAGAAAACCAATTTCCTAAAATACGAAAGCCCCAAATTCCTAAAATCCACGCACACGCAAAAGAAAAAGAAATTCAGGCAGGAGACAGTTGACTTCAGTCTTGCTGGTGGCTCTGAGGAAGCCCCTCCCCGCAGCAAGTGCTGCCCGAGTATTTTTTCCACAATGATACATTTTATCCAGTCACCCGAATGCAGTCAGAGCCCGATGACTTCATCCCAACACTATGTAACACTTTAAACTGTTCAAAGGACACGTGTTTAAGACAACTTGTAAATCCAGCAATTTAAACTTCTAGTCAAAGAACAGATTCCGTCTGCTGGGGGTGTCGATCTGGGGGGTTTCGGTTTTACTGGACGAACACCAAAAATCACAAATCCTGTTATCTCATTTCAAAACACATCTTGTGAGCTTCCCCGCGAATCAAACCCAGTCTTCTTAGATTAGCCGCCTTACTAACCTCCCACAGCAAACACTGATGCGCAGGTAGGCAAGTGCCCAGCAACTGGATTAGCCGCTTCTACAGCGTCCGTTACACCGAGGCGAGGTCAGGCTGCGAATGTTCACCCGCCAGGCCGCGGCGCGTGCCTGCGGAAAGCTCTGCGTGTCTCCAGGCCCGCAGGCTGGGTGTCTGCCTCTGGTCACCGTCCAAATAAAAGACATGTGCCAGGAACGTAAACAGGGCGCGTTTCTGTCAGTCAGCGAGCCCAGCGGAGAGGCAGACGCGCTGCTCGGCTCCCGACCTTCTAACACGGAGGCTGCACGAAAAGGGAGAAAGGAGAGCGGGCAGGGGACAAACGGTGGCCAGAGAGGGATGGCAGACGGGTGGCCTCCCGGCCCAGGCCCCGCCCCCGCCCCCCAATTCCTCATGTAGCCCCGGGGAACAAACACCTCGTTCCAACGGGACAGGCTCCTCGACACCTGCCTCCTCTGGGACGTCATCCACCTGCAGCGGCACCGCGGGCCAGCCCGGCGGCGGGCGGCACAGGCGTCCGCGGGGCCTAGTGCACAGCGAAGCATCCCGCTGACCGCCGGCACCGTGTGCGTGCGTGTGCGTGCGTGCGCACATTCACCCGTATCTCTACAGATTCACCCATGTCTGTTTTAGTTAAAACAGAAATGCTACGAAACACTTACCTTTGCTGTTTGTAACTCACTCAGGTGTTCGCCATTATATGGTTTCACTTTCGAGTGCTCACTAAATCATTTCGCAGCGTGGACCTGACGCGGAAACACTGAACTCGCACCCTGACCGTGTCACCCGTGTGTGGTGGTTACGGTTTTCCCCTTGGAATGATACTTAGTATTTATTTATTCTTAGGTTTCTTTAGTGATTTCTGTGCTCCATCACCCTCGTACCATGCTTGTCTCTATGACATTAGTGAAACGTTTAGTCGAAGTCGGTTCCGGGGCTCGTCGGAGCCTGGCCCCGGGACAGCGAGAGCGGGCTGGTCTGTGCGGGCCGCTCCCTGGCTCCTGGCCCTTCCTCCTGCTCAGAAAGCAGCAGACCTACACTGACCTGCGAGGATCCCGCATTTCTGGTTCTCTCTAGAATGCTTTTTCTAAAAACAGTAGTTAAGTCTAGAAGTAGGGATATGCTGAACGCCCGGCTAAGAGGAAATTTAATGAGTTCAGACCCTGCTTTACGGTGAAAACCTTCATCACACGCAGGGTCTCAGCAGCACGGCCGAGGCCCCGCCTCCGGGGCTGTGGGCAGCGGGACATGGCCCGTCGGACTGAGATGCGTTACAAATTCACGCTGGATTTCAAAGACTCCACGTGAAAAATAAGTGAAACTATCTTTTAACTTTTAATACTGATCATGTGTTGAAATGATAACATTTTGGATATTTTGCATTATTAAAATACATAATTTTACCTATTTCTTCTGCCTTCCCCAGTGGGGCAATTTACAGCAGGGATGCGGCTCACAGTCATTTCTCCGGGCGGCACTGCTGTATGGGAACAGTTCCTAAGACGAAGTCTGTTTCTTTCCGATTACAAACATTATTTTTAGTGTAGAAAATAGAGGAAACATAGAGCTACACAGAGAAGCAAGTTAAGCCCTTGGTAACAAACATCGTCACCAAGAAGTAACTTCCGTAACATCTCAGGACAGGACGCCTCATTCGCTTCCTCTCCGGTCTCCGTCTGCACGCACTATGGCTCTGCACCAGCCTCAGCGGACGGCTCAGTGGTTAGAGCGCCCTGTACTTCACGGAGCGGCCCCCGATGCTTCGCGCACCCACCGGGCCCCTCACACAGTCACGGTGACGTTACGGACGCTGTTCCCTGTGCTGTGACCCACCTGGGCTGCTCCGTAACCTTGCCCGCTGGTCTGCTCCGTCCCTTCACCTTTCCACCTGGCCCCAACCCCCTCCCGTGACAACCGTCAGTTTGTTTTCTGTTCTCAAAAATATCACTATTGCTCAGCCGGCGTGGCCCAGTGGCTGAGGGTTGACCTGTGAACCAGGAGGTCACAGTCAGGGCCCAGGCCCGGGACGCGGGCTCGATCCCAGTAGGGGGCGTGCAGGAGGCAGCCATCAGGACTCTCACGTTGATGTTTCTCTCTCTCTCCCCCTCTCTCTAAAATCAGTTAAAGTATATTGTAAAAAACATCACTATCTGATAAGAAATAACTTTTCTACATCAGGAGTAACTAACATCCCCGAATGCTGCCAGTCTATCCGAGACCGGAATTCTCCCTCCTGCGTGTCATGAACCCTGGGCGGCTGCTGCCCCGCCCCTCACCAGGGTTCCTGCGTCTCCTGAGTGTTTCCCCGTCTCCACACTTGTCCCCTTCGGTCTGTTCTCAAAATGAGTCACCATCGCGTTCCTCTGTTCAAGCCCCGCCTCGGCCTCCCTCATCCGAGTAGAAGCCGGGTCCCCGCAGAGGCCCTGCCACCTCTGACCCGAGTCCTCCCTACCTCCCGCCCCGCTTGCCCCAGGGCCTCTCTGCTTCTGCCCGGGGGCCCTTCCCTGCTGGTTCCTGCTGCCTGAAACCCGGCTGCCCCAGAACCCTCCTGACTCACCCCCTCGGCTCCCGAGTCTCTACTCAAAGGTCAGGGTCGAGGTCTGTCCTCAGCCGTCTCACCCACGATCGCTCCCACTGCAGGCCCCCCGCACCCAGCTGTCTGCTTCTACCTCCCCCGGGAGTGGAGCCTCTGAGGGCAGCTCCTTATCTCCCGCGTTCCCAGGCCCGGACAGGACCCGATCTGCTTGGTGATGCGGGCGTCCGGGTCTCAAGTCCCTCACGGGCCACGCAGGGGACAAGCCGCTCTTTCTACCTCTCAGGCTACAGAGAGGACCCTGAAGGCCGAAGTAGAGGTGGTGCCGTAACCGCCAAATCCGCCTGGTGCCCAAGTGGACCCCCAGGACACACACCAAACACCCCCAGTCACTTCAGGGACTTCTCACTGGAAATCGGAGCCCACGAGGAATCACTGGGGAGGCCAAAAAGTCAACACGGGTCCATGCTTTACTTGGAAGCGATTGGCTGTGTAATGGGTTTTTAAATTCCTTTTAAAACTATTTCCTTTTTGTACATCAAAGATAAAGGAGAAGCCTGTTTACAGGGAAAGTTCAACCGGAGAAACAGCTCCACTTACTGTGCAGGTAAATTAACCCGGCGCGCGACTGACCTCGCTCAAGCAGGAGCGGCAGTCACAGCGCAGCCCTCACGGTCAGTGCGGTCAGTGCGGTCAGTGCCACGCCTGACTCCTGGAAAGCCCCCGGGTCCCCAGCAGCCCGGCAGCGGCCCCCCCTCGGCAGACACCAGAGCGAGGCCCCTCCCTGTGGGGACTTCTGGCACCGAAGGGCCAACCCCGGGAGAACAGCTCTGCGAAGCCCGAGCCCCGTGTCTCAGGGCAGCGGGAAGACACAGGAAGACAATAACCACCCCCCCACGGGCTTCCTTCGGAGGCGCTTAGCCTGGGATCCTGGTAACAATGACAGTGATCGGGATGAGACGCCGGGTCCCAGCGACAGATGCCGCAGGCGCGGCAGGAACAAGGCACAAGGAGGCAGGGAGGGTGGCCCTGGCAGGGAGGCGGGCGCCGCGAGCCGGGCACCAGGAGGAGCGCACTCCCGCACAGCCCCCGAGGGACCTCATCTTCCCCCGGCTAAAGGAGAGTCGAATTTGAGAAGGAACAGACCTGGGCTCCTGGGCTGGGCTCCCAGGGGTCAGGTGGCAACTTCAGACCCAGAAGGGAAGGCTCGGGCCCACCCGGCAGGGCGGCCCTGGCTCACTTATGAGCGCTGCCCGCGGCGGGGCCCAGGACAAGCAGAGGTGTCCCGGGCTCCGAGGGAGAGCACACTGGCCGCACCACTCAGAGGATGTCACGGGACGGGCGTGAAAGTAACTTCCACCAAACGCCTGCCGACTTCTTCAGAAAGCGCGCGGGAGACTCGGAGAAAACCGCGCGCCTGCGAGCGCCCTGCCTGACCTCACGCGAAGTGACAATGCCTCCAGCCTGGGCATCGGCAGCCCGGTGGCATGTGTGGGGCTGGTGCTCCCCTCAGAGTCAGGCCTGCACCCAACCACCTCCTACACGACGGCCCCAGGCCCCTCACTTGGCCTCTGGGACACCGAGGGACACCCGACACGGGCCACAGACGCGCAGTGACTGCGAGGGGGCCTCCGGGAAGCTCCGAGCACTGCCGGCCCCCACACGTGGGACGGCGAGGGGCCTGTGACTCAGCAGGCGCATCCCAGGCGGTTCTCCTGGGGGCCGCCCGCCGGCGAGGGCCTGGACTACCCGCCCTGGACTCCATTTCCAGTGCTCGGCACGTCAGCAGCCGCCTCCTCAGGACGCACATCTGCTTCTCTTCACAGTTCCGGTAAACCGCCCAGGCGGCGTTTCTCCAGCTTACTTTCTTTTTCTGTTGAAGCCACAGAGACACTCACACAGTCTCCAGGCCTCGGGAATCTGCTCAACCCGGGTGGCTCCTGCTCCTGGTCCCTCGGGCCCAATTTCTACGACTGCACCCGGCCCGAGCCCCGGGAATGCACCAGCACTGACCACGAACTGCAGAGTCCGTCGAGATGACGTGGGGTGGGGAGCCCAGGAGCAAACCAGAGACCCCACCACGGGACCTCCCGGCCCTGCCCAGAACCAGGCCCTCAGCCGCCCAGGGCCGGGGGCAGGTCAGCAAACGAAGGCTCGCAGGCTGACCCTCCTGCCCCCAAACATGGACACTGAACCCCAATTGAGTGAAATACGATCCTCCAAAAAGAATGCCACTCTTGTCAACAGTATACCTGGGGTGCAAAACACCAGCCAGCCGGCCCTCCGTGCCGCAGGCCAGCCCACCCTGCCCCACCATGAGGTGCCCGGTCCCTGCTCTCGCTGCGGCCACCCTTCCCCTGCCCATCCCCACCTACACCCCCACTTAGGACACTGAGCCCTTAAAAATCTTAGAGAGTGGATCTTTTCGCTGCCCTATGAAAACTTCCAATGGCTTCCCGCTGCCTACAGTTTTTTTTTTTTTTTTTTTTTAAATATGTTTTTATTGATTTCAGAGAGAGGAAGGGAGAGGGGAAGATAGAAACATCAATGACTGATCAGCTGCCTCCTGCACGCCCCCTCCTGGGGATCGAGCCCACAACCCGGGCATGTGCGCTGACTGGGGATGGAACCGTGACCTCCTGGCACAGGGACAATACTCATCCCGAGCCGCGTTGCCTCCAGTCTTAAATGAGGGATCCGCAGCAAGGCCCACAGGACTCTGCGACCTCCCATCCCTGCGGCCCCATCTCTGACCACTCCCCCCACTCCCCACGCTGGCCTCCCGCTGTCCCTCCTGCCCCCAGGCACACCCGGCTCTGGGCTCTGCAGTCAGGGTGCCTCTGCCTGGAGCCCTCCTACCCAGGCGTCAGCTGTGACCCCCTGGGGAACCTCCCCACGGACTCTTCCCTAACACCTTTCAGAGATGGCATCGCAGCCCCCCCAATGTAGTCAAAACCCCCCGATCACTCGCCTCCTGCAGAAACGCTATCTATCTAAGTGAAGGAGCCTGTCAACGCCTGCCCGACCGACGTTCCGCCTTCTGCAGGCTTAGGAAGCTTTCAGAAGATTCTTAGATCCCAGATGTTCTACAAAGACAGGCTGGGGACGAAGTAGGCCCGCCCCGGCCAAGCAGGCCCCGGCACTGCCCCAGCGGGAAGACCGCGTGCACGAGCCGCCCGGTGCCCTCGGGCCGGTGCCAGTGCTGCGCGTGGCCGGCCGGCAGTCAGACCCGCGTGCACCGCGCGCTCTCAGTTACCAGAAAACGACTTAGAGAGCTGCTCTATCGGCTGCTCACGCAACTCCCAGCTCGTGGGGGTGACTGTATGAGGAACCGGGCCTGTGACCCCCGCTGACTCAGGTGACCCGGCCATCTCTCCAGCTTCGGGATTCTGAGCCCCGCCTTAGCTGGAGGGCTGGACGCAGTGCCAGGTAAGTGTCTTTCTTTCCCCCGACAAGATCCCAGGCGTTCCAGGGGACGGCAGGGGGAGCACCGGGCTCGACCACCTCCTGCTGAGTAGAATGTTAATAAACTGACCTTCATGTTAATAAACCAGGGAAGACACTTGGTTTACGAGATCACCATAATTAAAATTTGGTTTTCAAGTTCTCCCAGAATTTTTTCTTCTAAAAGTGTTTATTCGTACATCCCCGATGCCTGAATGCCTGCTACGTGCAGTACCAGGCCAGGCCTTAGGCCCACAGGTGTGTGAGACCAGGTCCCCGCAGGCCCGCCCGGGCGGAAGGTCAGGACCCACAGGCTGGAACTGTGTACGAGCACAGTGTTCACAAAAACAAAGATCAACATCAAACTCGTCCACAAACCCAACTAAAAATGTCAGAACGCATTCCTGAGCTTTCCTGTGTTTGCATAATTCTCACTTAACTCTGCAAATTTTCAACCTGCTCCTGGAAGCTACTCTTTGGGATGTTGTTCTTTGGCAGTTTTGTCTGTCTCACGGGCCAGATTTCACCTGACGACACCGGCAGAATCCAACCCTCCCCTGTCTGAGCAGCACCACGGGGCCCAGTAGCTGAGAGACAACCCTGAATTGCAGGCCGGTGGCCAGGCACAGCCTTAGCCCCCAATCTCAGATCTTCAGGGAGTCTCTAGCCCCAGTGGACACGAAAGACAGTCACCTGCAAATGCGTCAAACAATCCACCCCCCTCCACCGCCCACCCCCGGTTCTGGTCTGTACACCTCTCCTGAAGGCCCCACCTTCACGGACGCCCTGCTAGGGCCTCACCGAGTCCTCGAGGCCCGGCCTCACACTCACTGCACCCCAGTAACACTTTCAGGAACAGGCGTTACCAATCACTGCCACGGCCTTGACAACGGCCACCTTAGCTTCTAGTAACTGTTCACACAGTGTTTGTGACAAAAATGCCTCCTCCCGCTGTGTACAATCCACAGTGAAACCCGGGGGCGCTGAGACAGGAGGGAGCTACTGCTATAAAGGCTGCTTGTCTCAGGGAGTCAGGGGCACTGGGGACAATCATCTCTGAGCTCGGGCTGAGAACCCTGCAGGGCGTGGGGGGTGAGCGCCTGGGAGGGAGCAGGAGCAGAGCCTCCACGGAAAAGAAACAAGGGCTGAAGGAGCAAGACACCCATCCTCTGGTCTCCCAATCGGCTAACAAGAAACCTCTGCAGCCGAGGAAAACAAAACTGCTCTGGAGGAGGCCCAGCCGTCCCGCCAAAGAATCAGAACAGTCCACCCCACAAGCGCTGAGGCGGGTGCTGTCGCGAGGGGAGGGCCGAGGCCGTCACGGCGAGTCCTGAGCGTCAAGGGCACCTGTGTCCCAGGCGGCTGGTCACACACATTAGCTAAGGAGGGAAAGACTCAGGGAGGATTTTGTAAATACAAGTACAAACCGCACGTTGCATCTGTAACATGCAAGGCAGACGATTCGCACGGCATCCAGGATAAGCCGTAAACCTGCTCAGAGAAGAAAGCGACGTCTCCAAGGCCATTTTCCACAGGAGTAACCTATGTGCGCTCCAGAAATGGAAGTAAGCAGAATAAAAATTACGCCCCTGTCATGGCACATGCCCGGGTTGCGGGCTCGATCCCCAGTCGGGGGCATGCAGGAGGCAGCCGGTCAATGACTCTCATCATTGATGTTTCTCTCTCTCCCTCTCCTTTCCTCTCTCTGAAATCAATAAAGACATATTAAAAAAAAAAAGATTTAAGCTTTTAATCTACTTCACAGCCACCTGCACTTAAACCACACAACTTTCCCCGAATGCTTTACTGTTAAGAATGTCACCTAGAGACGTGAGTGGGAGACGAGGGAAGGGCTCTCCCTCCGCTGGACACTGTCGTCTGCAGCGGGCACAGGACCGGGAGCTCGGGCGGTTGGGGCTCTTTCCTTGAAGTTTCCAAGAATTAAGAAACAGGACAAGTTTCCAATTAAAAAATATGCTGAAGATGCTGTGGTCTCCTCAGCAAATATTTACATGTTCTGAAAATATTCAAGATCACAAAAACTCTGAGGCAAGATTCAAACCACAAATTAAGCTAAAACGCCTACAGTTCCAAATGGAAACACCCTGGCGATGGCAGAGGAGTGGGCGTAGCTCCGGAGAGGGGTTTGAGTAACCGCTGCTCATCCTCAGGTAGATTCCCGGGGACTCAGGCTATAAAATCACCGGCACCGTGGGAGCCTCCGAAAGAATATCCACTGTAGAAAATATATTTAAAAACGACACACCCACAATTGTCCCACAGAAAGGAGCACTTGGTGCTCTGTCACTTCCGCTTTTTCTGGGTGAGGCCACATACACTTCCACGCCGGTCACAGCACACGGCTGTTCTGTCCTGGGTGTGCTTCCCCGGCGTGTGCACTGCGTCCACGGGAGATTCCCTGGGGCTTTGTTCACCTGTAACAATCATTACCCCGAGTTCAGTTCCCAAGTCTGCTTCTGACGTCACAGGACAGGAAAAACTGAACAATTGTCACGAACATGTGACCACGTAAGCAGGACTCTCATTTCTTAAAGAGATGGGCCCAAGGAGATGGACAAGATCCGCTGTCACCAGCTCCCACCAGACGAGGTCTCACGAGATAGTTCTGTGGATGGGGGTTCGAGGCTGTAAACCGCCCGGGGGAGCCATCGCTATGCTACGTGGCACCAGGGGGCCGCTGGGGACAGGCAGAGTGCTTCCAAACTCCAGGTGCCTGCTCCGAGGCCCAGCACCAGGGGAGCGAGCCCATAAAACTATTCCTGCTCGTGGGGACCTCACCTAGAAGGCCGCCCAGGAAATACTCTTCCTTCCAGTCAAGCAGACCCTTCTCTCGCGAACAGACCACATCTAGGCGGCCTGACCCCTGCGGTGAACACAGAGGGCTCACCGGGACCCAGGGACGGCTAACACACAGGTGGCCACGTGCAGTCCCTGCTGGACAGCTTGTAACCAGAGATGTGGGCGAGACGAGTGGCCTTGCCGCCGGCACACGCACCCCCCTTTCCCTCCGCAGGCACAGAGGACACTGGAGTCGGGGGTACGCCGACACAGCCCAATCGTCCCCCATCTCCCAACTCTACCACCATGGGGGGCAATGGAGAGCCAGATAGGACACGTCCCCATGACAGGGTTCATTTTCTATTCAGGTCCTCCCTGTTCCTGACCTATTTGTGAGATCTCTAATCAGTTTATCACAACTCTATAACCCCCCCCCCTTTTTTGTTAATCCTACCCCAGGATACTTTTTCCATTGATTTTTAGAGAGAATAGAAGGGAGGAGGGGTGGAGAGAGAGTGAGAGAAACACTGATGTAAAAGAGAAACATCGACTGGTTGCCTCCCGCCCCCGCCCCAACCAGGGCCGGGCATCAAACCTGTGACCCAGGTACGTGTCCTTGACTGGGAATCGAACCTGCAACCCTTTGGTGCCCAGGACCATGCCCAAGCAACTGAACCACACCAGCCGGGGCGGAGCAGGGATTTTAATCTGCGTTTTCCACTCATACTCAGTTTCCTATCAGTAACTATTGGCACACACTGGATGACCAAAGCTATTTCTATTTTTGTGAGCACTTAGGTGTTTTTTCAAGGAAACGAAGTCCTCTAATTTTAGTTTTAGGGTGGGGAAAGGACACGTTTCCCCAGGATCCTGATGACTTGATTAGATTGATGTGGGTTGCAAACTGTTAAGTGTGGAGGGAAGGAAGAGAGGCTCCCTGAGAGACCAGCCGTGGACCTGACACAGAAAGCTGGTCATTTCCTTCTTACCAGCGCATACTCGATCCGACTACCCAGCGCTGGAACTGTGTTTAAGCAAACACTCCAGGGCCACCAGAACACGCCAGTTACAGCAGGTGTCTCGTTAAAAGTCATCCTCTCGGAAGCCGGGTCAACAAGTCCCGTGTACGTGCATGCGGGTGTGCGTGCGTGTGTGCACAGCGCCGGGTGGCCAGGCTGGCGCTGAGACCTCACATGCACACTGAAACAGACGCCAAGTTCAGAGAGAGGGGCCGGCCGCCTGGCCTCTGCTCCTTGAGAGAGCAGCAGGCCCTGGAACGCCCTGCACCCCTTGGCTCACACAGGGCAGCGCTGAGCTCCTGCTGCCCCCCATCCACCACAAGTACTCCCATGAGCCACAACCGTCCTTGTTCTGCCCCACGGACACTGCACTCCCACAGCCTAGGTCCTGAGCAGACTCAGTCCACGGGGCCGATGCCGAGTGGGCCTCTCCCACGACACTCTGCATTCCCCACACCGAGCACCGGGCCTGCCTGAACACCAACCCTGGGGTGAGACAGACAGACAGCGGCTTCCTGCACAGAACCGCCCAGGACACCGACTAGCCCACAGGCAGTGACCACTCCCGAGGTACGCTCACACCACAGGGCGGCCTGTGGACACGGAGCAGGTGCGCCCAGCCCACCAGGCCAGGTGCAGACAACTGGGCTTTGTTTACCTGCGAACTGCAGCACTTACCCCATAACTCCGGCCTGTCTGGGCCATCGCTGCCCTCCGGGTGGTACAGCAAGCCCATTGCACAACACCGGCCGCCTGAGCTTGAAGATGGCCCATAATTACATCTCTAGATAGGCCTTAGGTTTAGGTCTGTTCCATGAAGCCGATAAGATCCACATCTCCACTCTCAACCATGTGATAGCAGCGAATGGCTAGGAGCCGTCTACAGATACTATCTAGCATCGCTCACAGCGTATTCCAAATGTCACAGGACGGACGCCTGAAGGGCAAACCTGCTCCCTGAAAACAGATGTGGAGGAATAATCAACATGTCTCCCCAAAAGCAGGAGGAGACCAACCATGCGTGTGCTCTGAGCCCCCAGACGGTCAGAGGGTCTCTGGATTTTTGAGCCAATGGAAAATGGTTGGCTCTGGGCATTACAAAGGGCCAGCCACACGTCCAGGAGTAACAGTAACCTGCCCATTTAAGTGAGATTTGCCAACAGGCTACAGCTCGGAGAGCTCTCCCGGACCCCAGAGCACACTGACGCTCCTGCGGCCCTGCAAACCCACTGCGGCCTGGAGACAGGGATGCCCCCGAACCCGGGAAGCGACTGTGGGGCCGGGGTCACAGAGCATAACACCCAGAACAGGAGGGGAACTTCCTTCAGAGTCCTAGATGCCTCAGCAAACAGTAAACACGATATAGCAAACCATCCCAAGAAGAAAGGAAAGATTTTAATTCACAAAAACCCAGCACAACCTTAGCTAGTCTGCAATGCAAGTTCTTAGACGGGGTCCACTGGGCATGCAGGCTGCCCGGGACCCGACACTATGTGTCCATGAGAGCTTTCTGGGGAAGTTGTGACTTTCAACTAAGAACTGAGACCACAGGTCCCCTGCAAGCACGTGTTATGAGCCCCCCTGTGTACAAGAAAGGTCCATCTAGGCCCTCTATTCATTCTCGTCTAGTACCACCGATGAGCATTCCCTGCCCTAACCACCCCGTGTCCTCTCCACCTGCTGAAACCCTGTGGACTTCAAAGGCCAGGGCATGGCTCACTCTCCAGACAGGCTTTTCCAGATGCCTGCCCAGCGCCCGTCCTCCCGTGGCTGCCACTCCCTGCCCTCTCCTGTGTGCCTCTCCCTGCCCTCCCGTGCTCACCTCTACAGCGGCAGAGCCTGGTTCACATTGGACTTGGCACCCCAGTTAGTGGGCGCCTGTCTCCTCCGCTGTCAGCGCACCGGAGGGACAGGGATGGGAAGCACTCACCATGGAACACCCCGCCCAGCACCCAGCAGAGTCCTTGGGTACATGGTCAGAAAAGTCTGCTGAATTAAATTCTTTCATTTCAGTGTCAAAAGGAGACACTCACTGTAATGCTCTAATTCTTCCCCAGGTTTCTAGATCGGCAGTACTTAGGTCCACAGAGGTGGGCCACACTGGGGTGGTGACATGAGACCCCCCATGCAGTGACATGCATGACACTGTGACTTCCAGGCCATGTACCAAAGGAACCCGAACAGCTAAAGTTCACTTGCTTCTAAGTGGCGGTGACATTCAGTAATTCAGGTGGCTCACGCAGTAGTTCACTGTGGTGCAGGAGGGGCATGGGAGATAAACCAAGCTGCTCCCAGGCCTCCACACAAACACCAGGGCGCCGGGTGTGGCCAGAGGCGTCGTTGCACAATTTCTGAAACGCCAAGGGCACGGACCTAAGGACAGTCCACCAGGAAGGGCCAGATTGTCATCTTTATGGTTATAAAAATAAAGAGGATAGGGAGTATTTACAGGAAGGCACCTTGAAGACTCAAACAGCCCACTGCGGGGGCAGTGCGAGGTGATGACATTAAAGAAATGACATGCTCACATTCGGGCACAACTGTCATCACGAAGGGAGGGCCCTGGTCCTGGAATCAAAGGACCATGATGAAAGACACTTCGGTTCCACCCAGTCAGAGCAGCCCCACTCCTCCTAGCCCTCCCCCCGGAAAATGTCCTCGAGGTGTCACAACCACTGGGCACAGAGAAGGTGGGCAGAAGAGGCGTCAGGTCTGAGTTCCACAGCTGGCGAGGATGCCCCTCAAGGAGGACACAGCGATCAAGATGCTCGTGGGTGAAGGAAAGTGGGGAAGGAAAGAACACTATCAAACAGGTCAAAACAGGGGTACAGACAACAAACGATCCTACTTTTTGTGAGGTTTTATATCACACTTGATGACTGAAGTAAAATCACCACTGTGAGGTTCCAAGTATAATAAGAAACACTTAAGACATTTAAGTTTATGCCTGGCCGGTGTGGCTCAGCGGTTGAGCATCAACCTAGGATCCAGGAGATCGAGGTTCGATTCCCAGTCAGGGCACATGCCCGGGTTGCGGGTTCAATCCCCAAGGACTCTCTCATCATTGGTGTTCCTATCTCTCTCTCTCCCTCTGCTGCCCTCTCTCTGAAATCAATAAAGATATTAAAAAAAAAAAAAAAAAAAAAAGACACAAGTTTAAAATGTGTGGAGGGTAAAGGGAGCTAAATGGAAGTAACGTTTCCAAACTTCACTGAAAGCTGTAAAACACAGGTTCCAGGACACTAGGGTCAGTTATACGCATATGCTGTAAAACTAGAGTAACTATCGAGAAAATGATGCACAGCGTTAACATGCTCAAAAATGAATCGTCAATCAATCAAAGACAGAATCCTAAAACATGTTTAATAACCCGCAGGAAGGTAAGAAACAAAAAACAAAACAAATTAATAAATGAGACTTATGCCCCACCATATTAATAATCACTTTACCCTAAATGTAAATGGTCTAAATATACAAACTAATTGACAGAGATAAGCAGAGTAGATAAAAATATGATGTAACAGCACGCTGTCTACAAGAAGCTCAATACACACAACAGAGTAGGCCGGTTAAAGGTACAAGGATGGAAAACATATGCCATGATTGCATTCATAACAGGAGAGAGAAGTGGCTATGTTCAGATAGACAGATGTCAGAGCAAAGAAAACTACCAGAGACAATGAGGAACATCACCCGATGACAAAAGGACCAAGCCCCCAGGAAGACATAATCCAAAGTGTTTACACACCACACAACAGAACCTCAACTACTTAAAGCAAAAACTGACTGAGCTAAAGGGGAAAATCGACACATCTACAATTATACAGCTGATCCTCGAACAACATGGGTTTGACCTGTGTGGATCCACTTATGTGCCGATTTTTTTCAACAGATACTTTAAACATATTTTCTCTTATGATTTTCTTAACATTTACTTTTCTCTAGGTATACTTTGTTGTAAGAATACAGTATATAACACAAATGGCATACAAAATATTTGTTGGCTGTTTAGTTTATGTTATCAGTAAGGCCTACTGTGTGTGTTATTCAAGGGTCAACTGTAGTTGGAGATGTCAATGCCTCACTCTAGCAACTGACACACCACTAAATCAGCAAGGATACAGAAAAACACACCACTGTCAACCAACAGGATCCAACTGACACACACACACACACACACACACACACACATATATATATATATATATAGAGAGAGAGAGAGAGAGAGAGAGAGAGGGTGGGGGGGAGAGCGAGAGCCCTTTCCCAAGTAAACTTTTTCTCAAGCTTCCATGGAACATTCACTGACACAGGCCCACAGAATATAGACCAAGATAGACCATATTCTGGGCCATAAAACAAACCTCAACAAATTTAAAAGAATTGAAATCATACAATGTTCTCTGCCCATATTGGAATCATAGAAATCAGTAACAAAAGTGACAGGAAAATCTCTAAACTCTTAGAAATAACATTGCACTTCTAAATAATCCATGGGTTGAAGAAGATATCTCAAAAGAAATAAAAATGGAAATACAGCATATCAAAATGTCAACATGGCTAAAGTAGTGCTGAGGAGGAAAAGTCATAATACTTAAAATGCTTACATTAGAAAAGAGGAAAGGTCTCAAATAAATAATCCAAGTCTCTACCTCAAGAAACTAGGAAAAAAACTGCAAAATAAACCCAAAGGAAGTAGAAGGAAGGAAAAAATAAAGAGCAGAAATAAATGCAACGAAAACAGAAAAAAGAAGAAGAATCAGTGAAATAAAAAGCTGGTTCCTCAGGAGAAAATATCAAGAAACCTGATAAACCTCTAGGAAGATGGATAAAAATAAAAAAAGAAGACAAACCACAGACATCAGGAAAGGATGAGAAACTATAATTATGCTCACCACTCCAATTCAACATAGCACTACAAGTCCTAGCTGCTGCAAAAAGGCAAGAAAAAGAAATAAAAAGCATACCTATTGGGAAAGAATAAATTAAACTGTCCCTATTTGCAGATAACATGGAAATCTATGTAGAAAATCCCAAGGAATGTACAGGAAAGCCCTAGAACCAGTAAGTATATTCAGCAAGGTCACAGGATACAAGACTGAGACACAAAAATCAATCACATTGCTGTATACGAAGGATGAGCATTTGGAAACGAAAAATAAAAGCAGTGTCATTTAAAACTGCCCCAAAGGAAATGAAATACTTTAGTATAAATGTAACAAAACACATGTGGAATCGATATGCTGATTATCACAAAATGCTGATCAAAGACAACCTCCTAAATGAAGACATACCATGTTCATGGACTGTATAGCTCACCACAGCAGAGACGTCCATTCTCCCAAACTGATCCATAGGTTTAATGCAACTGCTATCAAAACTCAAGCAAAGTTGTTTTGTCTTTTTTTTTTATAAACATAGACAAACTTATTCTAAAATTTATATGGAAAGGCACAGTCCCAGTAATACCTAAAACATCTTAAGACTGTTTTTATCTGATAGTAAGGCTGACTATGTGGCTACAGTAATCAATACAGTGTGATACTAGCAGAGGAGAGACATACAGATCAGGGGGGTGGAACAGAAGACCCAGAAATTGACCCACACTGATCTACTTATAAATTTTTATTATTATTATTTTTTTATATATCTTTATAGATTTCAGAGAGAGGAAAGGAGAGCGAGAGAGAGAGATAGAAACATCAATGACGAGAGAGTGATCGATCGGCTGCCTCCTGCACGCCCCCGACTGGGGATGGAGCCCGCAACCTGGGCATGTGCCCTGACCGGGAATCGAACCCCAATCTCCTGGATCCTAGGTCGACGCTCAACCACTGAGCCACGCCCGGCTGGGCTTCTTACAAATTTTTAAATTTATTGATTGCTTTTTTTAGAGAGAGGAAAGGGGAGAGGGAGAAACATCAATTTATTGTTCCACTTAATTCATGCAGTCACTAGCTGCTTCTTGTAGGTGGCCTGATCGGGGACTGAACCCGAAACGTATGGGGACAATTCTCTGGCCAACTGAGTTACCTGGCCAGGGCCCACCACACTGATTTTTTACAAAGGTGCAAAAGCAAGTCAATGGAAGAAAGACAGTCTTTTCCACAGATGTAGCTGGAACAATTTAATATCCACAAGCCAAAACAAAAAAAATAAAGAAACCTCCACCTTATACAAAAATCAACTCAAAATGGATCAGGGACTTAAATGTAAAATATAAAACTACAAAATCTTTAGAAAAAAATAGGAGAAAGTCTTTGGGACCTAAGGCTAGACAAAGTGTATTTAGACTCGACATCAAAAGCATGATCCATAGAGGGAAACACTGATGAAATCAACCTCATCAAACTTAAAAACTTGGCTCTGGGAAAGTCAAGCAGATGAAAAGAAAAGCTACAGTCTGGGAGAAAATATTTGCAAACCACATATTTGAAAAAGACTAGTATCTATAATCTCTAAAGAATTCTCACCATGGCCGGTGTGGCTCAGTGGTTAGAGTGTCGACTCACAGACCAAAGAGTCACCCGTTCGACTCCCAGTCAAGGGCACGTCGCTGAGCTGCAAGTTCAATCTCCTAAGGGTGCGTGTGGGAGGCAACCAATCAATGTGTCTCTCTCACATCGAAGTTTTCCTGTCTTCCCCCCACCTCCCTTCCACTCTCTCTAAAAGTCGATAGAGAGCCCGGCCAGCGTGGCTCAGTGGGTGAGCATCGACCCATGAACCAGGAGATCGCAGTTTGATTCCCGGTCAGGGCCCGTGCCCGGGTTTCGGGCTCAGTCCCCAGTAGGGGGCGTGCAGGAGGCAGCTGACCATGACTCTCATCATAGATGTTTCTCTCTCCCTCTCCCTTCCTCTCTCTGAAATAAATAAAAACATATTTAAAAAAAAAATCATCAATGGAGAAAGTATCCTTGGTGAGAATTAACAAAATTATAAAAAAATCTCAAAACTCAATAAGAAACAATCAACGTAGCTGGAAAACAGGTCAGAAACTCCACTGGAGAGGACATACAGGTGGCACACGAGCACATGGGACGGTGTTCGGCACCATCCGCCACGAGGGAAATGCGATTAGAACGGCAGCGAGGTAGCCCTCACACACCCATCAGAGCGGCTAAACTAAAAAAGCGACACCGCCAAGTGCTGACGAGAGTGTGGAGACGCGGGGTCGGTCCTGCAGCGAGCGCCGGAACGTAAAACGGTGCGGCCGCTTCGGAAACAGTGCGGCGGTTTCTCATAAACCTGGACACGCAGCTATCATACAACTGACTGACTTTATCCTGGATACATGAAAATCTCTACACGTACAAAAACATGTAATGAACGGAACAAAATAGACCCAGAGACACTGAAGCATCCACAGGTTGATGGACATGGGGGGGCAGGCGGTGGGAGGGATTAACCAAAGAACTTCCATGCGTATATGCAGAGCCCATGGACACGGGCAATGGTGAGGTGGAGGCCTGGGGAGGGGGCAGGAGCGGGGCGGAGGGGGTCAATGGGGGGAAAAAGGGGACATCTGTAATACTTTCAATAATAAACTAAAAAAAATTTTTTTAAAAACACACAAAACAAACAACAACAAAAATGTACATAAATGTTCATAGATTTGCTCATACGAGGCAGAAACGGGAAACCACTCAGATGCCCCCCAACGGGAGAACGGTGAAACGGTGCTGGGTGGCGAATCCATAGCACCGATGCCACTCAGCAACCAAAAAGCACAACCGGCTGGTTACCGACAGGTGGAACAACTTGGGTGAATCCCCGGGAGTTCAGCTGAGGGATAAAAGCCAATTCCCAAAGATCACACTTTGCATGATTTCACTTACATAACATTCCTGAAGCGACAAAATCATAGAATTGGCGGACAGGTCGGCCATCGCCAGGGCAGGGAGTGGCTATAAAGGGTGCACTAGGCATCCTTGCGGTGACAGGACGTTCCGTAGCCTTCCCGATGGCAGTATCCTGGCCATGACACTGCACCACGGGTCTGCAAGGTACGCACCAGGCAGAGGGGGCGTGGGACCTGTATTATTTCCTGCAGCTGCACAGGACTCCATGATCATCTCAGAATTAAAAGTTAAAAAACAAAAACAAGACCAGGTTTGGGTCCCAGCTCTGCCACCTACTAATTAGGTAACTGACCCTGAGCGGATTTTAAACTGTCTTCAGTTTCTCTTGGCTAAATGAGATAAAACCCCCTGAACTGCTATGAAAATCAAATGGCATGTGCGAGCGGGCCGGGCAATGAGCAGGGTGTGTAGCTAGTGCCTTGAAAGCAGCCTGTCAGCACTAAATCTTGTTTTACACACAAATACTAAACTTGAACAGCATCATTCAAATGTCCACGATTAAAGTCACTACAAAGCAACTTAGTTAAAAGGTCTCTTCCCAACGTCATCTGTCCAAACAAAAACGGGGAGGGGGGGAGAGTAATTTTCGATTTTAGAATGAAAGCCGAATTTCTAATGAGTTACTGAAACGGTCACAACAAATAAAGTGAGTTTAATATTGAACTACAATTAGTGAAAAAGCTGGGAAGGGAAAAAGGATATTGGTTTAAAAAAATCTCGTTTCTGTGGGTAAGGGAAGTCAGTTAAAGTTAGTGTTTATATGCACTGGGAGAAGCTGAAGACTGAGTTTTCTAAAACACACTTTAAAACACTGATGCAGGTTTAAGATTCTGTGTTTCAAGATATCTCCCCTGCCTCTTGAGTTTCAAGAAACCAGGAGACCATCAGCCAAATCTTTATGCTCTTACACCTGCCCGATTTGGAGGCCAGAAGAGAGGCAAAAATGAAACCTGGCTCGGTGACACAGAAAGACAATCAAGTGCACTTTACCCCACACGATGAGGGGAATTTTAAACACTGGCCCATCCCCTGCATCGCCCTGGGCGCCCAGCCTTCGGAGCTGAAGCGCTGGCCAGAGCTCTGACTCACTGGCTTTTGAAAGAGGTAAAAAGGAAGGGGGGGGGGGGATTGTATCATTCAAGTTACTCTCTTCCCATCCTGATCCTAAAAGGGCTATTTCTATGACAATGAAGTATTTTAGTAACAGTCACACAGCGTGGGAATGCTGGCTCGAGATTCCAGATGCAGGCCTGAAAGTGGGGAGCCGGGGCCCCAGCAGCCGGGTCCCAGGCCAGGAGCCACTTACCTCCAAGGCCAGAAGCTTCCCGTGGAAGGGGCCAGAAGGGACCTACCCCGTCCTTGGCTAAATTTAAAGTCCCTCGGGCACTACAAGACCTAGCCTCCAGGCAGCTCCCAGGAATGAAAGCTTCCCTCTACCTCCGCTGGGAGACGGCTTTCCTCATACCTGTAGTGTGGTTCCCACAAAACAGGCCCGGGAAGGGGGCAAGGAAAGGGTAGATAAGAAACGGGGAAAAAAAAGAAAAAAGAAAAAAAAAAGGAAGCGATCATATCTAGGTGCAGGAGACAACTTTCCTGTCCTCATTGGTTGTTTTTCCAGATTCTGTTTCTTTGGGGCCCTTAGGACAGGATCAGAGAGAAACTAGAACCCAGACTTTGTCAACTCTACAGGGTTTTTTTTCTCCTCAAGTAAACTGTCAAGAATAAAAGCAGAGCAAGAGACACGAGAACCTGGAGATTACACAGCACTTGAGACATATATTAAAAATGGCAACACAAGGATTTAATTTGTATCCTGATACAAACAAACAAAGCCATTACGGGCAATGGAGGGAATGGCAACACCGGCTGGCTATCTGCGGACAGGAGGCAGTCATGCATTTTTAGGTGGGACAAGGGAACTGCGGTCGTGTTTTATAAGAGGCCTTACCTTTAGCGGTATTTACTGAAACCCTTTCTAATGTAACTACACAGTGCCTGGGGTGGGCTTCGAAGCCCGGGGCGGGGGCGCGGGTGGCGCAGGACCCCGGCGTCCCCGCAGAGGCCGGGGGCGGGGCGCAGGTCCCCCACTGCTCCCGCCTGCGCGAGTCTGAGACTTTCCTGATACAGTTGCAGAGGCGAGGCTGCGGCCGGCTCTCCCAGCTCCCGGCGCGCTCCTTCCCACCGGGGGGCGGGGCGGGCCGGGAACGCGCGGGTGCCCTCGCGTAGGGCGCGTCCACGACCTGCTCCAGGGGCCCCCCACCGCCAAGACCCCCCCCCCAATCCGCAGGAGCTGGCCCGCTTTTCCACCTCCACCGTCCCAAGTCCCCCAAGAGGGCAGGAGCGAAGGCCGCCAGCCGGCGGGCTGGCGGGGCGCGCATCCTTGGCCAGCTCCCCCAAAGCGGGGCGCGCATCCTTGGCCAGCACCCCCAAAGCGGGGCGCGCGCGGCCGCTGGGGGGCGGCGTCCAGACCAGGGGCAGACGGGGCGCAGGCAGGGGGCGGGCCGTGGTCCGGGCCCGGCGCGCGGCCCGCGGGGCCGCCCTGCGCGCACCTGGGCGCACCTGGGCGCACCTGGGCGCAGGTGTGCGGGCCGGCGCGGGGACGCACGCACCTTGAGGATGTTGTCGAAGATGGTGTCGCGGAATTCGAGCAGCGCCTTCTGGTCGAACTCGCGGCCGTGGATGATGCGCATCTGCTTGAGGAAGGTGGACTTGCCGCTCTCGCCCGCGCCCAGCAGCAGGATCTTGACCAGGCGCCGCACCGCGCGCCGCTCGCGGGCCAGCCCCGCGTCGATGTCCCGGCTGCGCCGCCGCGCCTCGCGCTCCGCGTCGCGGGCCCCGCCGCCGCCCGCCCTGCGCTCGCGGGCCTCGGCCGGCAGCAGGCAGCGGCTGAGGGTCCGCACCACGCCGGACATGGCCGCTCAGGCCATGGACCCCGCCGCGGGCGAGGCGAGCCCCGCGCGGCAGCCGGCCGCTCCCTCAGGCCGCGTCCGCCGCCGCCGCCCGGAGGCCCGCTCTCGCCCGCCGCTTGGCCCCGGCGGAGGGGCGGGGCGACGCGGCCCGGGGCCCGGCGATTGGGCCGGCGGCAGCCCCTACGGACGGACGCGCCCTCCTATTGGTCCGCGCCACGCAGAAAGGCGGGCATCCCTGCGGCCTTCGGGGAGGGGCCGGAGCTGCATGGAGGCGGGACTTTTGGGGTGGCGGCGCTTCTCATTGGGCGCCCGGGCCGAGGCTCTTTCTTTCAGAATGAAAGGGAGGCGGGGTCGTCAGGGAGGCGGAACGGCTGTCCGCCATGGCCAATTATAATTGCTCTGGGGTCACGTCAATCACGGAGAACGGGCCTGGGATTGGGGGCTTCGCGAAGTGGGGCGGGACCAGAAGTGCCAGGTGTACAGAAAGCCTCCCTGGGTTCCCAGATTGGACCAACCTGTGAGCCCCGGACCCTGGCCGATTGCGCCCCGCGCTGCCCGAAAGCCGGGGAATGCGGCTGAGCGGCGCAGCTGCTGCTCGTGCGTGGAGAGAGACAGCTGTTTCTAAACCATTTTCCTCCCAGAAACACCGGAGGGGGATGGGCCATACACTTCAGACAAATGCACCGTTTGGGAGCGGCGTGGGCCTCTGGGCTGCCTTCGTCAAAGCTGGCTAATCATCAGAATCACCAGAAGTCCCCCCCCCCCCCCAAAAAAAAGCCTTCTGTAGCACGGTGATTGCGAGTGGGGTCTGGAGCTGCTGGGCCTGAGAGCTGGAATCTGCAGTCGACCCCTTGCTAGTTGACCAGTGGAATAACCTCTTAAGCAGCTCCCCCTCCCCCGCCACCTGTTCTTAGCTTCGTTTTCCTCATCTGTAAAATCGCAGCCGCATAGCAACTACCTCACATGGCTGTGAAGCTATGAGCTGAGACCATGAACTTGTAACACCCTTAGCACGGGGCCTGGGCCCTAGTATGTTTCAGCTAAGAGGTAGCTGCTCTTATTACAGTCTTAGTGTGACTCACAAGCTTCTGAGAAACTCAGGTATCTCTTTATCGCCAGGTGATTGACCAGATTTGGGAACCATGGTCTCTTAAAAGATAACCCAAGGCATATTAAGAATTTTAAGAGTTTGAGAGAAAAAAAAAAAGATTCCCATCAGGCAGTACCAAACCCAATGGGAGCCCTACCCCAGGGCGGGGCAAAGACTTCATAGAGAAAGCCGGGAAGCAAAGAAAGGGAATTACTTGACTGGCACCCAATAGCTTGAAAACTGCTTGTGACTGGTTGTTCTTAGCATTTTGATTTTGTAACCTTGAGGCATTTACAGTCTTAGAGTCTGGTGTTCTTACCAAGGCCACCTCAGTCTAGTGGTCACCTTGTTGAATTAATTGAACAGGTCTTAAAGGTTATCTGTTCAAACCCCCCTCCTCACAGGGAGCAGGTGGATGAAATAAAGACCAGCTGCAAAGGACTTACCGGCGGTCCTGCGCCGGGGCCGGCTAGAACCCTGCTGTCCTTCACGTTGCCTCTACCTGCAGAGGGTTGGGTGCGCTAGAAAATGCTAGTGAATGTGATGGTCTCAGTCCGTTGTACAGATTTTTTAAAATTTTTTATTTTTATTTTTTGTATAGTCAGGCACCAAGGACTTCTGGAGAGAAATCTGAAGACAGATAAAATGTAACCTGCGCATCAAGAAACTTACACTTCAGTTAGGGAGCCGGATCGCTCAAGTCACCAGGTGCATGCAGACGAAGGAATCCCTGGTTCTGCCTGAGGACTAAAACTCAGTATTCAGTGTTTTAACTCAGCGATCTAAACTCCCTGGGGACCTGGAGTGCCCGTGATGTGGCATTTGTCCATCGCCAAGGCATGAATTTGTGTCACTTATGAGTCAACACATTACCTAGCCCTTTGTCATCCTTCGAAATGATGAAAAAAGTTTGGTTTCTCTGTGAAAGTGATCTTCCAAAAAGGAGTCCAACACTAGATGTATGAAAGAGAGTGCAGAGGCCTCAGAAAGCAATGTTTTTTAGAAAGAAAATAGGGTCCTAGCCGGTGTGCGCAGTGGTTAGAGCGTCAGCCTGAGGACTGAAGGGTCTCAGGTTCGTTCCTGTCAAGGGCACGTACCTCTGTTGCAGGCTCGATTCCCAGCCCCGGTTGGGGCGCATGTGGGAGGCAACCAACTGATGTCTCTCTTTCTCTTCCACTCTCTCCGAAAAGCAATGGAAAAAATATCCTCGGGTGAAGATTGAAACCAAAAAAAAATTTAAAAAGGAAAGAAAGAAAGATAATAGGAATTTTGAACAAATAAGGTGGGGGGGGGATTGTGGAATTCAGCAACGGACCTGAGTTAGTCCCTCGCGCAGCGAGTAGAAGGGATTCAGCAAACACTTTGAGCAGACGTGGGAAAGAACCAAAGAACACATCTAAAAATGAAAGCTGCAGTGATTGAAATAGAAACCTCATAGATTAACGTGTAGATTTGGACACAGATGAAGAGAATAAACGGAAATACAGATCTGAAAAACGTGGCCCGGAATCCAGCACAAAGATAGGAGGATAAGAGACAGGAAAGTCAGGGGAAGAATCTCTAACGAATATTTAATCGGAGTTCCAGAAGGGGATTCAGAGAATGAGGAAAAGGCAATATTTCACGTGATAAAGGCTGAGAGCTTTAAATTGACAAACGATCCTGGTCAGTGTGGCTCAGTGGCAGAGCCACCCCCATGCACCAAGAGGTCGCTGGTTTGATTCCTGGTCGGGGCACATGCCCAGGTTGCAGGCGCAATCCCCAGGGGCGTGCAGGAGACAGCCGATCAATGTTGATGTTTCTCTTGCAACAATGTCTCACTCTCTCCTCCCTTCTCTCTCTAAAAACGAACAAACAAAAAACCCCAATAAAAATATATTAAAATAATTTTTAAAAAGCTCTTAAGTTGACAAATGACATAAAATCCTTATCTGGATAGATAAAAGGAAATCCAGACCAAGATATACCCCAGTGAAATTGAAGGGCACCAAAGACAAATAGAAGATCTTAAAAGTGGCCAGAGAGAAAAATCATAATAGCTACTATTTATATAATAGTTACTGGGTATGGGGCCCTATGCCAAGCATGTTGCACATGCTAACTCGTGTAACCCTCAGAGGAACCACATACCCTCATAGCTGATGTCTCAGTGACAAAAGTGAAAGCCAGATGGGAAATTATATCCTAAGACTATTGAGAGAAAATAACTGTTAACCAAGAATTGTAAACCCTGTAAAAATATCTTTTAAGAAAATGGAGGAAATGAAGACATTTCAAACAGATAAAAACAGATTATTTTATATATTGCGTGTTAAGGGCTGAATTGTCCCTCCTTCCCCAAAATTCATAGGTTGAAACCCTAACCCCCAGTACCCCAGAATGTCACTATATTTGGAGATAGGCCTTTAAAGAAGTGATTTAGTTACAACGAGGCCACTAGGGTGGGCCTTGATCCAGTATGATTGGTGTCCTTATAAGAATAAGAAATTTAAACATGGGCATGGACAGAAGGTAGACCGTGAGGACACAGGGAGAGGACAGCCATCTACAAGCATAAGAGGGGGCCCTCGGGAGAAACCGACCCTGCTGACACCTTGATCTTGGACTTCCAGCCTCCAGATCTGTGAGAAGATGAATTTCTGTTGTTAAATCACCCAGTCTGTGGGACTTTGTTATATCAGCCCTGGTGATCTCACACGATGTGCTTCAGGACAAAGAAATAGAATCTCGAAAGGAAAGTCTGCCATATGAAAAGGACTGGTGGATACTTTGTGTACTTATAGGTAACTCTTAATATTGACTGTATTAAACAACAATAGTTTTAACTTGTGGAGGTAAGAAAAAATAGAATTAAAATACTGGACACAAAAGGCATATATGTCAGGAGGGGGCAACCATAATTAAAGTGTCCTAAGCCTGGCCAGTATGGCTCAGTGGTTGAGTGTCGCCCTATGAACCAGGAGGTCACTGGTTCGAATCCCCATCAGGGCACGTGCTCGGGTTTCGGGCTTGATCCCCAGTAGGGGGCGTGCAGGAGGCAGCCGATTGTCAGTGTTTCTGTCTTTCTCTCCCTCTCCCTTCCTTTCTCTCTAAAATCAATAAAACCATACTTTTAAAAAGTGTTCTACGATCTTTGAATTGTCTGAGAGGAGAATCGACATTTTGGTTAATGTTAAACTTATGAGTTTCATAGTCACGTTAACGTTTTGAGGGTGAACGCGGAAAGAAGAGAAGTAGGGCGTGATAATTCCACACGAGCAGATGAGGGAACAAAAATCAATCGACACAAATGCGAAAAAGGAGAGAAAAAGAAAACAGAAACATGACAGTAAAAACAGGGCAACCCCAGCAAAACAAGAAGATGGAAATAAAGCCAAAGAGAGGATTCACCAAATTAAATATAAGTAGGCTAAAATGGTTAAAAGATAAAGGCCGTCAGACTGGACAAAATAAACACAGGTTTCAGCTGCATGCTTAGAAAGGACACACCTACCGACCCAGAAAAGATCAAAGTAAAAGAAAGAATGGAGAACGATTTACCAGGCAAACAGCAGCCGAAGGAAGTCTGCGAACAGGAGGCAAAATAGATTTCGAGTCCTTTGCTGCAATGAAAGGTTTCGCTCTCCGGTGAGATACAAGTCGAAACGCGCACGCAGCTAATTACAGAGCCTCAGATACTCAAGGCAGAGAAACGACAGGCCCGGAGGGGGCACTGAAGACGCCACCATCACGGCGGGGCTGAGGGCGCGGGGGGCATGCGCTTCGTTTCGTGCGACCGTGAACAAGGTTGACCTACTGAACGACGCACTGAGCAGTGGACCCGATGGTTAGAGAACATGCGTTCTGCTCAAACCCAAAGGACATTTAAAAAAAAAAAATTGACCACATAATAGGCCATAAAGCAAGTTTTGACACATCTTAAGGGATTGATATCATACGGACCCTGCTGCCATTACAGCCTGATATCATGGACGTAAATATAGGGTGCCCCCCCCAAAATGTACACACAGTGTTTAGCTGACAGCCCAGTGGATGTTTCTTTCTTTTCAGATTTGACCCATTGGAATTAATAATTATTCAAAATGTGTATACATTTCTTTTTTGGGGGGAGGGGGAACGACACTCTGTATCTCTTCTGAGAATTCCAAAGTTACAGAGATGACAAACATAGCTTCTAAGTAAACAGCCCAGCTTGTTAAACTCGTTGGTTACTGCATCACAGTGAAAAGGTCCTGGGGTGGCTTGCTACCGGCCCATAACCTGATTTACCCTCACGCTACAACCTCCGTGAGGCAACGCGTTCTGACAGTTGAGGGGGGCTCTGGGGCCCACCTGCCTGCGTGCGAGTCCTAGCTCAGTCTTCCACCGGCTGTGGGACCCTGAGAAAACCGCTTAATCTCACGGCGCCTCGCGCTCCCTCATCTGGAAATTGTGGGGATCATAACAGCATTACAATAGTACAGAAAGGTAGAAATCACTAGAAATTAAAGGGGATAACGTATGTAAAGTTCTAGGGAGAGAGACTCATGAGTTCTAAGAGCTCAATGAGTGCTAATTATTACTATCATTATTACGATTCCTATCTTTGTATCACATACAATAAAGCGGACACTTAGCCATGTAAAGGCTCTTGCCCAAAACCATGCTGAAGGATTGGCAAAACTTGAATTTGAATCCCGGTCTTTCAGCTTCACTGGGCCTTCTGCTCCCCAGACCCAGCACAGCAGCCCCTCTGCGTGGGGGAGAACAGGGTCTCCATTCCCGTCTCCTCCTTGCCCGGGGCCTGGGCTCCAGCTGCTCCCGCAGCCCAGGAAACCGCCCGCCCTCAGTTCTCTCCCAGGCTCTCACCTTAGAGCTGAGTTCAAAGGATACTTTCTTGGGAAGTATGCTTCCTCTCCTTACCCCAAACTTCCCTGCCACACCCCTCCGACCAGGCCCGGCTCTCGCGATCTTCTCTCCCAGTGCCCCATCCTTTTCTTTCCCAGCACTGACCGCATTTTAAATTATTTGTGTAATTATATGCTGACTGTCTGCCTTCCCAACTACATCCATGAGGCAGGGTCTGTGTCTGTCTATGGAGGGCTGGAGCGCCTGTGCCACAGTAGGAACTCAACCACTGTTTGCTGGGTAGATGGGAGGAAGGAAGGGAAGGAGGGAGGGAGGGAGAGAGGGAGGAAATATAAAAGGATGATGATGGATGGATGGATGAATGGGTGGATGGGTGGATGGATGGATGGGTGGGTGGATGGATGGATGGTGGATGGATGGATGGATGGGTGGATGATGATGGATGGGTGGATGGATGGATGGATGGATGGACGGATGGGTGGATGATGATGGATGGAAGGAATGATGGATGGGTGGATGGATGAGTGGATGGCTGGCATAGTCCCCAGGGACCTTGAGAGCATGGCAGAGGGCCCTCTCTTTAGGATGAGCTTTGTCTCTTCTCTTGGAAGTGGACAAGGGGATTCTGTAGGGTGCTGCCAGGCATGGTTTGGAAGAGATGGTTAGTTGTCTTGCTGGCTAACTACCTCACCCAAAGTCAGCATGCTTTTAAGGGAGAGTTGGTCGTGGGACCATGTGCTGAGGCACTTCTCTGTTTGAACCCAGGTTCTACTTATTTGCCCCACAAGCCCCAGAAGGAGAACATTTACGGCAACTAACAGTGAGCAGTTCTGAGAACCAAGTCTGCAGGCTGGGCAGCTGGGTGACTCTCTGTCTCAGGCTCTGATCAAGGCTCAAGCACCACAGGTTGGTGTGTGTCATCATTTCATCCTCGGCAGCAACACCTGGAGCCTTCCCCAACATGCTGTGAGGCACTGGCCAGCCCCACAATCACGTGAGCCAATGTCTTACGACAAATCTCCTGACATACATAAATATGGTGTAAGTCTCCTGATGTATATAATTATTATACAATAGTCACATATATAATATGTACTATATATAACCTTATGGATATATAATCTTCTGTTGTTTCCGTTTCTCTGGAGAACCCCCAAACTGATACAGATCACACTGCCCCCACCAACAAAGGGGCCCAGGAGTATAATCACACCGTGAGGTCACCCGAACGTTTGGTTAGTGACTCCGGTGAGTTATTGCAAAGGTTAGAGACAAGCCACGGACACACTCAGGCTGCAGAGTCCTGGCCATGCCCGGGCTTCGCCACTCACTGGCCATGCTGACTCTGGGACAGGTGCTTACCCTCGGTGCCTCGGGTGCCTACTCTGTAAAACGCAGATGAAATAAAGGAGCCTGGAACGTTTGTGAAGATTAAGGTTAAGTGCAGGGTCTGGGACCCGGGACGCGCTTAGTGCTTGCCCTGACTTCATTCCTAGTGTGGGTCTGTCTCCCCCTTGCCCCTGGCCTGCCCGTCCCACTGCAGCTGTCTGGAAGGTCCACCTAACTTCCCGCAGGTTTGTGAGGCAGCACTGCCCTCCTCCTCCCCCTGTCCCCCGAAATGTGCAGACCTACGGCTGACAATGGCCCTCCCCTGCTCTCTGGGGCCCCTGTCCCAGCGGCCAGGGCAGGCCGGGGCCGTCAGGGCATATGAGCATTGGGCATCGTGGGTGGTGGGCTCAGAGCCTGTCTCCTGGGGAAGGACTAGAGTGGGGGCACCTGCCCCGGGTCAGAGACCCCAGAGGGTGCCCGTGGGAAACAAGGAGCCAGCCCAGGACCAGCTACATAATTTTCAGGCCCAGCACAAAATGCAGGTCCCTTGTTCAAAAGATGTCAAGAATTTCAGATGGCAACAGAGCGTGGGACAAGGTGAGGGGCAGGACTGAGCACAGGCCCTGAGTCTGCCGAGAGCATGGGCACTGGGGGCTGTCAGGGGCCAAGGCCCTGCCAGGGAGCTTGTCTGGGCAGGGTACTCCCCGTGGAGGGAATGGCCGGGGCTTCCTCCAGGCCCTGGGAGACAAGCGTGGCTGTTTACGAACCTCTGGCCTCTCCGGGACGCACAGGAAATGGACGGACGGGTTTTCCCTGGTGACTCACTGCCTTGGGCCTCGCTCTTTCCAGTCTGGCTTCCTGTCCCTTCCCTCGGGCTCAGGCCGATTCTGTCATTTCCCTGGGCACTTTGGGGCAATAAAAAGGCCGGTTTGGTTGAATCTAAAACATCCATCTCAAATCCAATTTCACACTCATCTTGTCCCCTCCTGCAGAGCAGCCCAGCCTGGCCCTGAGAGCCCAGGAGGGAGGGAGGGGAGCCAGCTGCCTCCTTCCTCTTTCCCCCCCTCTGCTGGGCCTGGGGGTGCAGGAGTGGGGGAGGGAAAACTCCAAACTAAGTCTCTTACTTCATTCTCCACTGCACACCCCCTGACCTCTCCTCGCCTCCCCGTGGCCTCCTGCTTGCACAGCCGGGGGTGGAGGGGTGGGGAGGTGGTGGGGAAGCATTCTGGCCACCTCTTCAGCCCTGAGAAGACACTACCTTTTTTGCTGATGGCTGGGGACACCCGATTCCCCTCTGCCTCCAGCTGGGAGTCCAGACCAACATTCTGGGGCTCCAGGAAAAGGCCCCTCCATAGGACAAGATACAATAAGACACCCAGAGCCTCGTGGGGAAGCCAGAGGACAAACAGTACCTGGCTGGCCTCTGGGCACAATACTTACCCAATGTTTTCCGTTTGTGGGCACGTTACCGACATCAAAGCTTTAAGCCTTGGAACCAGGAGGTTCGGGTGATTTGTCCTATTTTCCACCAGCAAGGAGATCGAAGCTGAGAAAGGTTAAACACTGTGCCCAAGGTCACAAAGTCAGGATGTAACAGAGTTGGGGTTGGACATGAGTCCTCCCAGCTCCAAGTCGGGGTTCACAGTCACGCCGCTGTCCGACCTCCTGTGAAAGTCCACACACGGTGCATAAATAAAGGGGAAGGGGGCTGATGCTGCCTGTGACGTATCAGGGAAGGCTTCCTGGAAGAGATGACCCTTGAGTTTCGCTAATAAGGGCAAGTGGGGTTTGTCATGGGGATGAAGCACTGCAGCTAGCGGGAACAGCACGTGCAAAGGCCCTGAGGCCTGGACTTGCGGGGTGCTCCATGGTTGGGGCTCTGGGCCTGAGCCAAGGTGAGTGTTAGGAGATGAGGCTGACATGAGGTTCACTGAAGGCCTGTGAAAGAGATTTCGGGCTCCGTTCCTGAATCCTCACAGCACTTAACACACTATGAAAATATCTCATCACTTACACGCTTGTTATCGCCTCCCGATTATGGTATAAGCTCCACAAAACCTGGAAAGTGATCATTTTATCTGCATGCAGTGGGAGCTTAGTACGTTTGGGGGAATGAACGGGCGAATGAACCGACACCCGACTGGGAGGTGTGGTCCCCGTAGCTGTACCTCACCGCCACTGTCCTGAGCTGCTGCTAAGCTCAGGGGGTGGTCCCGTCTTTGCCCAGAGAGGGGAGGGGTCCTGCTGGGGGTGTCCTTGGCACCCCAGATAACACGACTTGAAATTCCCTCCTGCAACCACCAGGTGTCACTCATGCCACACAAGAAAACCCAGCGAGGGGCGCTGCTGAATTTGGGGTGGGAGGGGGCCACAGATGAGTTCTCAGGCTGCCACTTGCTCTCATCAGCGCCTGGGTTTCCTCCTCTGGAACCACATAGGTGTGACCAGCTTCATGGGCAGCATGGGCAGAGGGCATGCGGGGGCCCAGACCCGGCAGGCCTGTGGCCGTCGCTTCCACCCATCCAGCAGCCCTGCCCACCACCTTGGCCTTGGCCGATCAGGAAGGCTAGGCCACCAGCCTCAGCCGCACAGCGCGCCCCCTCCTGGCTGCCCGACCCCACCTGGGTGCCAGCAGGCCCAGGGGAGCAGCGTCAGCCTCCCGACAGCTCCCAGGGATGGCCCTGTCCGCTTTGCCAGGGTCTTCGCTTCAGGTGCCCGCCTCAATCCCTAGGGATCTGGCCCCTCCTCCTTCGGCCGTGCAGCTGAGCTCTGGAAGCTTCCTGGCTTCTGCGGGAAGGAAGTGGTCCCACGATTGGGCAGCGGGGATGCATCTCTTCCGCCGCGATGGCTGTGTTTTCCTGTGAGTCAACCCAGTGCCAGAAGATGACATCTTGGCCAATTCCAGGTAAACTTGGCCATTTAACCTCAGTGTGGAGCCCCCTTTGCCCTTCCTTTGACCTGGAGTGGCAGTTACGTCCCTGGAGATGAATAGACTTACGACACTGGGGAGGCATCTGGTCTTGGGTTGCCCCCGACGCTGGTGGCCCCTGAAGGGACACTGTTCTGTCTGATCCCCCTCTCCAGGCGTCCCCGAGGCCTGTTTGTTTACGGAGTGAGCAGCGGCTGTCGCTGGGCAGAGCGCGAGCCAGGCTGGCGGGTGCGGCCAAGGGGCAGAGGGTGTCGTTATAGGAGAGAGCGGTGATTTACAGCGGTGGCCCGGATGCGGCGGCAGGAGACGGAGGGAGCTGGCAGGATGCTGACAGGATGAGGGACCTGTGTTTCATTGAGATGTTGTGCTGGAGTCCACGCGGCCCAGACGGACTGGCCCTTCCCTGCCTTCGGGGAGAGGCGCCAATAAATCAGCCTTGACTGCAAGCAGGGTGGCAGGGAGTTAATGAGGAACGAGAGAAAATACCTTTCAGCTCACAAAGGAGCCGAGTAAGGGGGCAGAGAACATCCTGGCCCCACTGGGGTGGCCTACCTTTCCCACCGAAGGACATGAGGCCCAGGGATGTCACCTTGGAAGCGGGAGGGTGGCACTGTCCGTTGGTCCGAGTTGCTGAGCCCGCCCTTCCCGCATGGCTCCTAGGGCCCTGAATATCCAGGCTGGGGACCGGGTCTCAGGATTTTTCTGGTGACAGGGCAGGTGCCGTGGGCCACGTGGCTGGCTGACTACTGGGTGACGTTTTCCCTGGACCTCCTGCCTCCCCTTGCTGCTCTCGCCAGTCAGCCAGCCCCTCTGTGTCCCCTGACACCTCCTCACGGGTCAGTTCTGCCTCCGTCCCATCTCCTGTGCAGTGCCCCCTCCTGGAATGCCCATCTCACGTCCCTCCATCCAACGCCTGCCCCCACCCTGCGCTTGGCCCCTTGCAGTGGGGTCTAGGCTCCTATGCCCCCCCCATGAGCTATGGCTTGGAGCCATGTGGTGGGGGTTGTACTGCCGCTGAGGGTGAACTGGAGGAAGGTCGGGGGCTGTGGGAGGAGGGGACGGTGACCAGGGGACTTCTGGGGGAGGATCTGAGCCGCAGTAACAACTACACTCAAATCTCATCACAGAGGCGAAGCTTCAGTTCAGGACCCACACAGTTGGCTGTGGGCCCATGAGTCTCCCAGGCAGCTGTCCTTGGGCGCTGACCAGACAGCTTCCATGTGCCCGCCCCAGCATGTGCTAGTCTCCCTCCGGAGTTCACAGGGGACCGCCCACTGGTCCTGGGTGCAGCCCGGCTTCAGGGGGGTGTAAGCCAGCTGTGGGCCTGCGGGAGGGGCCGGCGCAGGGGCAGAGGCAGCCTCGGCCCCGCTGAGTTTTAAAGGTGTGGGGACTAGTCAGGCAGGGGAGGAGCACGGGGGGCGGGGACAAGCAAAGTGCCCCCAGGGCTGGAGTGTGAGTGTGCACATGCGTGTGCAAGTGTGACTGTGCGCGCCTGTGTGTGTGTGTGTGTGTGTGTGCACCTATGTGTAGGGGGTGAGTGGATCAAGTTGGGGCAGGAAGCAGAGACCAGACTGAGGGGCAGATTCTGTCCAGAGGGCAGTGGGTGCCCAGGGGGCGTCTGTGCTGCACAGGGACCAGGCCACATCTGCATGCACTAGAAAGTTCCATCTGGCCGCGGAGAGGAGAGTAGGGCGAAGGAGCCCGGAGTGGACCGTCTCTCAGAGACCCTGGCTGTGTCTGGTGTGAGGTGTGATGACCTGGACTCGGGTGGAGGTGCCGATGGCGAGGGAGGGACTGAGATGCCGCCCCCTCCCCTCCCCCACCCGGCCTCCCGGGCTCTCCCCTGAGCGCAGGCTCCTCGGCTTCCTGGCTGGAGCACGGCCCAGGCTTGCCCTGGGCCCCTGTCTCACTCCAAGCACTGGGTTCTGCCCTCTCCTGAGCCTGTGAGTCCCTGGAGGGCAGGAATCCTGTCTGGGCACTGCAGCCCTCAGGGATACAAACCCCCTTTGATCAACACTGGTTCTCAGAAAACAAGACTGTGAAACACGGAGGGAACCGCCTTTTACTGACCCCCCCGGGGGGCATACTTTGCTCCAGGATTCTGGGAACTCCCTCACAGGGCAGGAATCACCAGCCCATTTCCCGGAGGCTGTGGGCAGAGGCGGAGGCCTGGCCGGCGTTTCTGAAGGAGGTGGGGAGGTGCTGCCCAGGGCTACACTTTGCACAAGTCCCCGCTAGGCCCCGCCCAATGTGTCTCTACCCCCCCCTTCTGTGCACACAGCCTGCGTTCTCCGTACACGCGCTTCACCACGCACTGCACATACCTGTTCCTGGCGGCTGCTCCCATGTGCCCATACACTTTGGCAGGACACACAGAGCTGTCTTGCTCTTGCTCACAAGCCCAGAATTGGTCCCATATGTCTTTGCTCTGTGGCCAGCTGAGCTTGTTCTTTTGTTCTGATCTGGGGCCGTTGCAGGTGATGTTGCTGTGGGCACCCACGGCCGCAGTCGGCCTGCACCTGGGCGAGTGTTTTGCCGGTGCAGAGGCTAAGCTGTGAGCTGCGCTGTTAGCAGACCTGGGCCTTGATTTGCAGGTCTGTGGAATGGGGTCCCAGCACTCAGTCCTTTGCGGGATTACACCGGGGAGCGCACAGCTGGGTGTTGGCACCAACACAGGCTGAACTGTTGGACTTTGGATTGTGGGCCTCTGGCTGGGGTGGGTGGCCGGGGGCCTGGTGGCTGGGGGCCTGGCGGCCAGAGAACAAAGCCCGGCTCCTGTAGAACAACAGGCCCTCCCCGGCTGTCAGGGCCGGAGGATTAGGTGCAGAATGATGCAGTCCCCCTCCAAACCTGCAGCTGTAACTCAGGCCCCAGACGCTGCCAGCGCCATAAATTCGGGCGGAAAGTGCAGCTCTAGCAGTTTGCGAACAAGAGCGGGGGAGGCCAAGTGAGTTACAGCCGTGGAGGAAGCGCCCCGCCTGGCATTGTTAGCCGGCCAGGGATTGATTGCGTGCTGGCTTAATGAAATTGAATTTTAATTTATGTCCTCGCCTGTGGTGGGGGTGGGGGTGCCCGGGCAGAGGTGGGCTCAGCCCCAGGATGGGGTCCCTTCTGTGGGTTTGGAGGGCTGCAGCCAAATCCTACAGGACAGGAGGATGGGCACCCTGGGGTGGCATCGGCTCCCGAAAGTTTCAAGGTTCTGCCAGTCCAGGAGGAGTTTTGAGCAAGATACATTACCCCTCTTCTGGTCTTACCTGCCTGGCTCAGGTGTAAACCTGTAGCAGGCTCCAGGAGCCCAGGGTCCCTGTACCGCCCCCGGTGGGAACTGGAAGGTGCTAGGACCAGGTGTGGAGATGGCGGGGGAGGGAGGGTTAGTGAACCTGGGGCTCTGGGAGCCCCCACTCCCCTCTCCCAGGTGTCCACAGATTACAGCCTGCTGCTGCGTATCACCGCATTAAGGTAGCCTCTTGAGGGCCTGCTCAGCGCGGGTGCTGCCCCGCGGCATCCGCGGCGCTTCCCTCTCTGCGGCGTGCACGCCTCATCACGTGCTCCAGGGGGCGCTGCAGAGCCCGCGCTTCCGGGCGAGACTGGCCTGGTTGCAAATCCCAGAGGCAGGTTTCCTGCAGTTTCCTGGGAAAGGCCCTGCCTCCCTGAGCCTGTTTCCTCTTCCTACGTTGGGATGTTGACGTCGCCTGACCCACGGTGTTTGGAGGGGTCAGCAGGTTGGGTTCTAAGTGTCTGGCCCACTGTGGAGGTGAGATTATCTTACACAGTCCATGCCCATTTCACAGTTGGAAACACTGAGGCACCTGTTCAGGTTCAGAGTCCTGAGTGGTGCAGCCAGGCTCCAACCCTGTGACTGGGGGGCCGGTTATCACCGGGGCCCTGGAGAGGTTTCTCCTCCACACCAGCCGCCCTGGGCCAGCGGAAAGGATGCAGGATTTATCAACATGATGTTTAAGGTCTGGGGACCTCCTGGGTGAGCCAGGCCTCGAAGAGGGTCACTCGGGGGACGGAAGAGGCCAAGAAGAGCCTGCCCTTTGGCTCCGTGGTATTTCGCGGAAGGGAAATCAATAGCTCTATGGTCCAGCAAGCTGGTGCCGGACATCTGTGCCCTGGCAGTGATAGGGTGAGGCCATGTCTGTGCAGAGCCAGGGAAAGCTCAATCCTGGGAAATTTATGTCACCAAGGATCACAGGACTCGGGGTCAGGGGAATGGGGTCCACTCACCGCTCCCTGTGACTCTGACCAAAAGGCAGGTCAGTGGGTCTGAGGGGAGGGTCTGAGGGGGGCTGGGCTTGCCAAGCTGTCAGGGGTCTGTTTGGGGGAATTTAAACTGGGTGGGGTACACTGGGGGGCAGGTGGCAGTCACAGCCTGGAGGGAACAAGGCCACCAACTTGGCCAGGGGGCGATGGAGGAAAGTTGGGGGTGGGGTCTCCATGTACATATGTGTGACGTGTGACTGAGAGCCCAGCACCCATGCCCATGTGTGACCCACCATAAGCCTGACACTCCACTCTCCAGCAGAAATGTGTGTGCACACACCCACACCCATGTGCACACCTACCCAAACACACACGTGTGTATGCACATGAGCATACACAAAAATTGAGTGTACATCCACCTCAAACACATGTGTGCATGCATACCCAACTGCACAGTGTATATGCAGACAAATGCACACACTCACACCCGAACACACACGCACACATATATACCAGACACATGCATGTACATTCCAGCAAAACACACCTTTGTGCACATGCACATGCACACACCCAAACACATGGCACACACACAGAACACACCCGCACACACCCGCTCACACCCACGCACAACGCAGTGGAGTCCTTCTCGCCACTAGTGGGCACTAGAAGCCTTCCCGGCCTCCAAGCTCATTACCGAGGCGCGAGCCGCGCACACACGGTCATGCACACAGAGGGAGCGAGAAGAAAAAACAAAAGCAAAGTAAAGAAAAACCTTCGACAGATGCAGCAGCACGAACGGGTGGCCTCCGTGAGTCCCGGAGGGTGACAGTGATGAGGTGCGAAGGCCAGGTGCCATTGAGCGGCGTTTGGCACTCCCACACGCACACCGGAGTTGCTCCCTCCTCCAAGTCTTGGTCGTCGGGTGCGCCTCCTTCCTTCACCCCCTCCCGACTTCTCTCCGCACCCCTAAAATCTGCAGGGGGGTAAGGAACCATTTCCCATGGCAGTGACCCCGGGAATTAGTGGGCATCCGGCTGCCCGATCATGACCCGAAATGCTGCAGGACGCTGGTCCCACAGATGCAGCCACGAGCCCAGGCCAACACCCCGCCTGCCTGCTGGGCCCGCTGACGCGCCCTCTCCGCCGGTTCCTGCCCTGCCCGTCCTGGCCCCTCGCCCAGCTCCCGGGCGCCGGGACTGGCTCCAGCTGTTCTTACTTGACTCCTATTTGCAGCGTAACTTTTTTGGCTCTTGTTTGGTGCAAAGGGCGACGGTGAGCCTCTGTCTCCCTGCCCCTCACACACACACACACACACACACACACGCAATTTCACAGCCTCACATACACACTCACGTCCAGTTGGCTACCTAAGTGCTGGGGAGACATGAGCCTCGCTCAAAGCCTCGGAGCTGAACATGACATGTGACAGGAAAGAAAGAAATTCCTGTGTTAGATTCATTTCCAGTCAGCCTGGCGGCGGCCCGGAAACTTTCAGTACAATTTCAGACAAGCACCTGGGGTTTCGGGCAGCATGTGCTGAGAAGCGTGTGAGCCCTCGGCCCCCTCACTCACAAATGGCTAATTTTAGTATCCAAACAAACCAGAAAGCCAAAAACCTTCTCCCCGACGCCCCCCACCCACTCGCTGCCCCAGGGCCCCAGACTTCCTGCCACTGGCCCTGGTGCCATCTGGATGGCTCTGCCAGGGGAGGGCAAGTCCCGGGGGGGCCCAGGGACCCAGGACTGGTGCTCCTGTGCAGAGGGTCTGGCTGGCACCGGGGGCAGTAGAGGGAGTGAGGGGTGCAGGGTTAGCAGGTGAGTGGCTGGTGGAGGGACAGGGGAACCAAGCAGAGCCCCACCTACCCCAGTACCTGGGCCTCTCCCACAGCCCCTCAACTCGGTGCCTACTCTCTTAAAGGCTGGCCCTCCAGCCTTCCTGAATTCGGTCTGACCTTGACCCTGCCCCTGTGACCTCTGGGTGACCTACACCAGAGAAGCCCCAGGCAGCTCTGAGAAGCGTCCCGAGGCTCCCCCTTCAAATCTCAGCTCTGCCCCTTCCTGGCAGCAAGGCCCCTCTGAGCCTCGGTGCCCCACCTGTTAAATGGGGGTGGTATTCCCCAGGGGCTCAGATCGGTGCCAGGTTTTGAAATGACATACGGCTACTTTGTAGGGTGTTTTCGAGGTCTGAGGTCTAGGGCCCCCAAAGCAGAGAAATTGGGTCATCCCTGCCCAGATCAGCTGAGGCGGTGCCCAGAGGCCTACGTGAGCACGTTACTGGGCCGTGGTGGAGACCGAGGCCGCCGCTGTGCACTGTGGGGGTGGAGGGCAGGGGCTGCCTGGGCTCCAACCTGCAAGGAAGGAGGGCTTGGAGCCCTTAGGTGGAGACCCCCACGCGTCAGCCGTGAGTAAAAGTGTCGTCCACCTTCGTGTACGATTTTTAAAAAGTGCATAAAATTCAACGAAACGATTGCATCAGGAGAAACGTTAGGTGTGAGCCAAGGGTAGGCCACAGAGGGAGGAGTGGCGAGCCCTGCCCTCCCTTCGGCCCGAGCTGCATTTCCACCTGCCAGCGAGGACATCTGTCCCTCTGGTGTCTTTCTGGGATTCTTTCCTTTCCTGAAGGTTCAGCCAGGAGCCAAGCCGGACTCACAGAGCGGGAGGGGCTTCGGGGCTCCCAGGCAGCGGCTCAGGGGGCAGGCGGGGGTCTGCAAAGAACACCGCTGGCTCTGCCCCCTGAGGGTGTCTGCTGCTCTTTCCCCAGGCGTTCCCAGAGGTGGGCTGTGGGCTCGGGGGGCTGAATGAGGCTGCAAAATCCTTTGCGACGGCCGACCACAGGCAGGATTTGGTCCCCTCCCCTTGGACGGGGCTGGCCTTCGTGATTCACGGTGTGGTCCGGGACTCCTCAGCGGGGCTGTAAGGATCTCCTGGGGACACTGCCTCTGGGAGCCCCAAGTCACCTGAAAGAACCCCCTCCCTGGAGGCCACGTGCCAGGCTCGGGCCGTGGCCTAGCTGAGCCGAGGCCAGAGCCCGGGTGTGATGGAAGCAGCCTGCAGCTGAGCCAGTCCCTGTGCCGGCCAAGGACCCCATGTGACCGGGACTGTTGCCCAGCTGAGCCCTGTCTGCTCTGCTGAGCACCAGAGGGGTGTCCAGAAAGTGGGTGCCATTTGAAGCCGCCAAGCACCACCCCCAACCTGCCACCTCCCTGCTCCAGCTCCCGGACATAGTGGCTGACCAAGTCCAGGTTACCCCCAGAGATGCTTGGGCAGTCATCAGACTGGTTCTGGGGTGACATCGGAAAGTTTGCAAGAGGCCCAGACAGAGTCCTTCAGCTTTGTAAGGAGGGACAGGGACCCCAAGGCGCAGGCCCTGGTTCCCCCTTGCGCCTGCATTAACCCTTCAGGGGCTGGGTCGTGGGAGGTCAGGGGAGGAGACAGGGACGTGCACCAGTGGTGGAGAGGAGCCCAGGCCTTCCCACAGCTGGACGGCCTGTGGGCCTAAGACTCATGCTTCAGGTTAAAACAACACAAAGTACGGAAGAGCGTGGCTGAGGTTTGCCGTCCGGTGATGAAGGGGGACCGACTCTCCAGCACAGGTCTGTGCAGAGGCTCTAGGAGGGCACCTGTGACAGTCACAGATGCGGTTTCCTGTGTGTTGGGGGATCGGGACCGTGCAGAGGTGAGAATTTTAAATGGATGGCCTTTTATAATGTGTGGCTTCTAAACTCTGCGAGTAGTTTATCTATTAAAAACAGATACAGAAATCCAGGTTAAAAACCAAGGTGAACCACCCTGCCTTCCGGGAAGCCTCCTGCTCTGAGGTCCCCAGCTCCCTGCAGCTGGCCTGAGAGGTGACAGGTCGGGACTGGGGGCTGGCCTGGTGAGTGGGGGCGGGCGGGAGGACAGGACAGGACAGGGGGGGAGCGGTGCCGGGGGGCACTTCCTGTTGCTGTCAGTTTGGGTTCTTGGGGTTTGAAATGGAAACTACAAAGCCAGGGTTCAGCCCCAGCTGGCACGGCCCCCTCCCCTTCTGCAGAGTCCTCTGGCCCCAGGCCCTCAGGGCTCAGGGTCCCTGCAGAACATTCTAGGTAATAAGAGGGGCTGGGGCAGGTGCTAGGAGCCTGTCTCCCCACGAAGCAGCCCTAGCATCCTAGCTGCCCTTGGTGGCACTGCCAAGGACACATCTGGGAGAGGCGGCAAAGCTGGGCTGGGTGGCAACCCAGACAGATGCACAGAAAAACAAAGCCAGCAGATGCAGCAGCTTCTGAGGGCAGCGGGCTGGCCTGAAGCCAAGGCTCGGAGACGGTCCCCTCCTGCACCCCTCCCCCACCCCAACTGGGGCCTCCTCAGGTGGCACTGCCGGGCCTGAGCCGGCTGCCTTGGTCCAGGAGAGGAAACCCACATCCTCTCCATCACACCGCCCCGTGGCCCGGCCCCAAGCCAGCCAGCGCCCCGAACACCAACCAGTTCTCGTCACTGGAAGAGCAGAGGGGCTGGACAGAGGCCACCAGGGCCCCAAATACAGCCTGCGGCTGGCCAGTCGGCCAGGCCCGGGTGCAGTTCCAGCTCACCAGCTGTGTGACCTTAAGTTACTTAACCTCTTAGCCTCAGTTTTCTCCTGTATAAAAATGGAGAAGTTTTGGGACCAATACATAAACAAAAAATAAATAAATAAAAGTGTTTGGCCAACCCACAAGCAATGGTCCTTCATCTTTTGGGGCTCACAGGACCCCTTGGGAATCTGAGAAAGCCAGGACTTTCTCCCCAGGAGAGTGTGGATCTACACGGATGACGCGACTTCGGGGCCCCGAGATGCACGGCTGGGGTCCTCGGAGGTAGACCAAGCATTCATCACTGCTGTTATCGGCCTGGCCCAGGCTCCTGGCCAGGGCCTGGGGCCCAGGCTCGCTGTGCAGGCAGCGAGGCCCATGCCGCGCCTCAGGACAGCCTCCCTGAGCCCTGCGCTGCTTCCAGAGGACACAGCGCGGGCTCTGGGCGATCCCTCGAGCTGCTGCCGCAGGGAGCTCTGTGTGGTCCGTCCCCCCACAGACCACCCCACTCTCCCTTCCCAGCAGCTTAGGGCTGCCTTTGCTGACACATCAGAGCGTGGATGATGTCAGGGGTCCCCTTTGAAATCCTCACTTGGACCGATTCCCCGAGTGCCAAACCCTAGCCTCCCGCAGACTTCATCAGCTCACCCAGCGAGAGACCGAGAGACAGAAAACACAGCCCCTCACTCCTGACCTCCTCTTATTAACATATATACAACCCCCGGCCCGGCCCGGCATCTGGAGCCTGGCTAAAACCCCACCACAAATCCTTTTCAGATCTCCCCCCAGGCATGGCCTATCTTCACCCCTCCTTGTCCATCCCCCAGCCCCCAAATTATAAGTGAGCCTCAAGTTTGGTTATTCTGCAGGCAAACCCGAGAATTCTGAAGTTAAATAAACAAATATGAATAAATCAGCAGGCCTCTGACTCCGGACGCTTTCCAAGTCACGCCTGTCCCCTCAGCTCTGAGGACTTTACAGGGAAGTGCGGTTTCCGAGTGGAAACGCGATCGCCTGGGTGCGGGGAAAATTTACTGTTTAACTAAAGCTCTGAAAAGATGGAAGCAGAAGACCTTCCAGCTCATGCCTCTTGTGTGGCGGCTGATGTGCCCCTGATTTACAGCCGCTGGGTCCAGGAATCGTGGCCCCTCAGCCCCAGCACTGCCCCAGCTCCTGTGCTGTTCCAGAGACAGAAGTATCGCTAACTGGCTCTCGGAGGAAGGCCTCTTGCTTTCAAAGGCATCGCCCTCCCTGGCAAATCGACAGGTGGTGCAGAGATGGGTCAGGGAGGGAGGAGAGGACCAGCCCCCTCTCAGGACCACTCACACCACCTCCAGGGGCTTGGTGCTAACCGGTCTTCTAAGGACTGAAATGCTGCACAGTACTGTGTGTGTGTTTTTTAAGGAGACATATATTAAGAGTTCTTTTATTTATAATTCATATCTGTGGCAAAATCTAGCCGAGATCAACTCATGCCCCGGGAATCTGAAACTACAAAAGAGAGGATGGCTCCTGTATCGCTTAGGAATTCCTTGGGGCTATGAATAAATAAGAACGGAAATAACAGCCTTTTAACACAAGATAAAATTTCAGGCCTGTGTAAAAGAAACCCAAGCAGCAGTCCTGGGCTCAAAAGTACCCTCAGTGGCTCCAGTTCCTTCTGTCTTTCTGTCCCACCAACCTGCCTGCAGGGTTTCCGTCCTCAAGGTCACCTAAAGACCCAAGATGACTGCTGGGGCTCCAGCCATCAAGTCTGTATTCCAGGCTGGAAACTGGAGGAAGGGCTGCTGGTCTGCATTGTCTCTCCCCCCAAGTTGACCTTACATTTGCTCAATTACCCTAGCTGCAAGGGAGGCTGGCAACTATGCCCTTTAGATTAGTTTCCCAGGAGAAAAATCAGGATTCTGTTAGTAAGGAAGGGAGTGTGGATATTGGGTTGTCAACTAGCAGTTGCTCCCTCAGATCCCACAAACACGCAGACCTGGGTCTGGACCCCAGCCCACCACGTACCAACTGCTCAACATGCAGCCTGATGCCAGGCTCGAGCTGGCCTGGTTTGCCCTGTGCCCTGTTGGGCCCATACTCAAAGTCTGCATGAAGGGGGTCAAGGAGAACCATGGTTCTAGAACCCATTGGGCCTTTGCTATCTGCTCTGGAGGGAAGCACAGCTTTCCTGCCATGACCCCCTACCCCCCAGCTCCTGGGTGGTGGGAGCACACCCTCTAGCAGGCCTCGCCCTGAAGGCTCCCTCCTGGACTGAAGATGAAGCAAGGCTGCGGGTGGGAGCACCACGCACACAGACGGACACGTGGGGGAGAGCTGAGTAAGGGGGGCCTGGCCTCAGGGCTGGATTTGGGGGGGACAGGGGCACAGACACCCAGACCTCCCAGGACGGGCCTTTCCCAGGGCAACTATAATTTATCGTCCAAGTCAGGGCTCATCTTAGTCAAAGTGGTGCTGTTGGCAGTTAGCCCCACGCCCAGGTGTCCATCGGGCCCGTGGAAGGAAGGCCATCCTGCCTCCACCCGCCGTGACGCGGAGCCTGAGCTATGCTCGCTGGCGGTGGGATGCAGTTTGGAAGGCGGCAAGGGCCGAACACCTCTGCAAACTATTCAATTAAAAGGATGGTTGGAAACAAGGGAATGGAGAAATTTTAATGCAAGAAAAATAACAGCATGACGCACTCCTCCCGCCCGACAGGCTGGTCCTGCCTGGGAATGTGCATGTCGTGCGTCCCACGGACAGGTGGGCGCCTCGCCGATGGGGTCCCTGCATCATAGGTGGCACGCCTGTTCCACACGTTACATTCAATGGCTGCTCCGGTTCCCGAGGGGCCACCAGCTCTGTGTCCCCCGTGGGCCCTGCCTCCCGCTCGGACCAGCAGGGCCGCACCACTTGGCTGGGTCAGCCCCGGCGAAATAAACTGCCCCCTGTGGCATCCCAAGGTGTCCGTGCCCCTGGGGCGCCCTGGAGGGGCTCTGCCCGGGTGGCACGGAGCCCCCAGGTTGGGGCGGCTCTGTGGGCACCGACGCCCTCGCCCCGCAGCACCGCCTGGGGGGGCCCAGACCGCCTCCCGCGTCGCGCTCGGACTCCGGCGCCGCTCACAGCTGGTCTTCGTCCACCCAGACGGTCTTGCGCTGCTCCTCGCAGATCTTGTCCTTGATGACGCGCAGCAGCTCCTCCACACTGCCCCACATGTCGGGCTCCAGGGTGGCGTAGAGGCAGGGCAGCGCCTCCAGCTCCTTCTCCTTCAGCCGGCACAGGCGCAGGAACTCCTCCTCGGTCTCGGGCCGGGGCAGCATCTTCCTGCGGGCACGGGGGGGGGGGGGGGTCGCACAGCCTTGCACGGGGCCGGGCCCGACCGTCCCTCACCACCGGCCAGGCCGCCGGGCCAGCTGTCCGTGGTGGGGCCCCCAGAGGCTTCGTGGTGGGGGCAGGAGGGGAGGGGGTGCTTCGGGGTGCCTGGGGGTCAGAGCCCTACCTGAACCTCTTGATGTTCTTCTCGGACACCCGTATGAAGAGCACGATGGGGTAGATCCTGGACTTGATCAGGTCCCGGGTGCAGCTGATCCCGGCCTCCAGCAGACAGTGCTTGTTCTGCAAACACAGAGGCCAGGGTCAGCCGGGGGCCCGCCTGCTCCTCCAGCCTGCGTGGGGCCTGGGGCAGAGGCCGGGTGAGAGCCCAGAGAGCAAGGGGCTCAACTAGGGAATGGTCCCTGCAAGACCCACTCTCCTCGAGATGAGCCCCCCCCATGCGGACATCTGTCCCCGTCTGCTGTGGCCCCGCGACTACGACGCCTGAACGAGTCTTAACGGAAGTCAAATTAGCGTCAAGGACACCAGCTGCTCCGCGCGGCCTGCAGAGGCGTCCCTGGCACTAGGCACGGGGTGGAGAACACCCGAGAGGTGAGGCGGCTGAGCATTCCAGGGGTGTCTGCAAGGGTCCCCGGAACCCGCGAGCTCATCATTTCTGAAAAGGGACAGTCCCTGTGCAGCTGAAGGTGTCACTTCAAAAACCACCTCTGCATGGAAACAGACGCGAGTGCAGGAAACCGCACGTGCTCCTGGGCCAGGCTGCCCCGCCGCTAATTCCACAGCTGAGGTGCTGTTGGGCCCGCACTGCAGTGCGGAGGCAGAAACAACAGCCCTTGCACCCTCCCAAGTCCTGGCGCCCCCCCAAAGTTCCCATCGCTGCTCCCCATCCCTACAGCGCAGCCGATGCCTGGGCCTCTAACGGACGGATTGTCCGGCGCCATCACTTTCTCAGCTAACGGGACCGCGGCCCCAGCCTGCACACCCGTCGCCCATGCCCCCCGAACGGCCACGGCTCTGACCCCAGGATCGGATGGCTCGAGGCCGGCCGATGGCACAGCAGTGACCATCAGCTGGGCGGCAAAGGCGGAGCTCCTGGCCGGGTACCCGCGCCTGCTACCCCAAGGTCACTGCCCAAGGTCGGGAGCTGCGCTTACCAGGCCCTGGACCGGGAGAACTCAGTGCTGAGGGCCTCTGAGGTCACGTCCCGGGCTCCAGGAGACTTAAGTCGCATGCTGACACCTGTTCCGTGTCTCTGCCTCAACCCCTCCAGTGCCCAGTTTTCCCTCACTTGGCGAACACGACATCTGCCACCCACTTGCCCTCCCAGCTCTCGCCTGGACACACTCTACCTCTGGCATTTGTTATCACAGCCAAACACATCCCCCGAGGCAATGCGAACTAGAACCCCAGCACCAGGGAGCCGCAGGGACAGAAGGAGGTTTCAAAGTACAAATGCGTGTGAGGGCCGGGGCCAGGCGTGGAGGGGGGAGAGAGGAGTTGAGAGCCGGCCCGGATCCCGAGCTCGGCCAGGGCCCAGGTGGCCTCAGGGATAACTGGGCAGGCGTCACCCTTCCAGCCCCCCAGCCCTGCCTCACCTTGGCCGCCACAGCCTCGATGTTGGCGGGAACGATGCACTCAAAGGTGTTGGGGTTCTTTTCTCGGGAGTAGATGATGGTCTCCGACTTCTGCTTTCTGAGGAACTCGTCCCTCGTGACAACATCTGCGGAGAGAGGGGCAGTCCTGAGGGAGGCACGCGGCGCTGTTGGGTCCAGTGTCCTGTCCAAACTGCCTCCCCCTTCTGGGCTGGACAGAGCTCCATGGCCCGATCCCCTTCTGGCCACATTTAAATAAACCCCATCTCCTACAACAGACTGTGATGGAGGACACTCCTCACGGCAGCTCACAGAATAGCTGGATAGTAAATACTCCTGGTTTGGCTTCTTAGCAGGAAGTTTCATTGGACAAAGTAGCTCAGGAACTGTGTTGTAATATTGATCACCAGCTGCCTATCATGAAGGGTTGGCTGCTCTACTCACCCATCCACCCACCCATCTACCCATCCACTCATCTATCTATCAACCTACTCACCCATCTACCCATCCACTCATTTATCTATCCATCAATCCACCCACCCATCTACCCATCTGTCATCCACCCATCCATTGTTCCATCTACCCACCACCCATCAATCCACCCACCTACCCATCTACCCATCCACTCATCTATCTGTCTATCCATCAATCCATCTACCCATCTGTCATCCATCCATCCATCCATCCATCCATCCATCCATCCATCCATCCATCACCCATTGGTCTATCTATCCACTCATCCACTCATCTATCCACCCATCCACCCATCCACCCATCCATTCATCCATCATCCATCCATCCATCCATCCATCCATCCATCCACTCATCTATCTATTCATAAACTTACCTACCCACGTATTTATCTATCCATCTATCCATTGACTCATCCATTCATCTATCTACCCATCCATCCATCCATCCACCCATCCACCCACCCATCACTGCCTCCCTGCCACATGAGGATGCAGAAGTCCCCAGAGACGGGGTGACTTGCCTCCTACGTCAGGGCCCAGAGTGGGGACCCCATGTTGAGTTTCCTGGCTGATCCTGTGACCCTCACCCTAACACCCTCAGTGTAAAATGGGGAAGGGAAGACCTGCTCTCCGGCTCTGGGCACCGCGAGCCTGGAAAGGCTGGCATGGGTACCCAGACCTCCTGTCCACACCAGGCCAGAGCAAGTGCTGCCTCTCCATCGCCCCTCCAGCTTCTCCAGCCCTGGTTAAGTGATGGGACCTGGAGGAAGTGAGGAAATGGATGGCTCCCCGGGCTGCGTGGGGGGCACGCTCACCTGGCTTGCACATGGTGAACTCCATGGCACCCCCCGAGTTGAGCAGCTTCTGGACCAGAGCCTTGGCCAGCATGGTGGGCGTGAAGAGCACCGGCCGGCGGCGCTCACAGTGGAAGGCGCGCACCAGGCTGTAGGGGATCAGGCTGAGGTTCTTGCTGAGTTCACTCTCGGGGTCCAGCTCTGGGAGGGGACAGAAAAGGGCTGGCTGTGAGACCCCTGCCTGCCTGGTCTGGGTGGGGGGCACAGAGGCCCTGGGTGCCCTTTGGAGGAGAACGGGACGTGGGAGGCTGGGTCTGGAAAACACCTGCTGGCAAGCCTGTGGGGCCCAGGATGCCCCAGGCTGTCCAGGAAAGCTTACAAAGTGACCCATGGGCCAGGCCCCGTGCTGCAAGCCGGGTGGTGACAGTGAGCTGGGCACACGACCCTGCCCCTCAGCACTCTGTGCCAGGAGGGCCTGTGGTGGCAGGAGGCAGGCAAGGAGGGAGGAACAAACACAACTCTGGTCACTCTGGATGGTGCTGAGCTCTGAGGAAGGGCCTGGAGTGGACGGTCAGGGACAGCTGCTCCGAGGAGGGGTGTGGACAGTGAGGAGGCTGAGTGAGACCCATCTGGGCAGAGGAAGGGTGGATGCCAGGAGCAAAGGACGGCGGGAGCCCACGAGGGGAGGGGCCCACCAGGGCTGGCCAGAGGGCTTGGGGCTTACTTCAGGAGCCCTGGGAAGCCAACAGGGACAGAGGCAGGGAGCGACTCGGCCTCATTTCCACCTTTTCGATTCCCCACGGCTGGTGTGGAGGAGCCCCGGGCAGATGGAGGAGCCACCTCCCAGAAACCAGAGGCTTGTCCCCTGGCCTCGTGTCTGAACCAACAGCCCTAGGCCCTCCTCTGGCCCACGGCCGGGCCCTGCCCAGGGGACAGTGCCCTGGTGGCCCTTCACTGGCTTGATAAATGGCAAGAGCACGCACAGGGGACAGAAATCAATAAGCAAACACTCCACAGCAAACAGCTCCAATTAACACCGTGCCTGGGCTCAAACCAACTGTAGCAGGCATTCCTTGGGATGGGCTGCGAGGGATGCCGCCTGGGGGGCTGTGTCCACTCCGGCTCAGGCCAGGCGGATCCGCCCTGGGAAGCACCCCCATCTGGAGGGAGCAGACATCCCAGCCCCCATCTCGGGGACCCCTGAGACTGTTGGGCCTGCGGGGGGAGGGGCCAGATGGTCAGCGCCATACCTTCCTGTCTGTCGGTCAAGAGCTTGGAGGCGTCCAGCGAGGGCCGGGCCAGGCCCCCCCGTGGGCTCCCGGGCACGATGCGCACCCGCTCGTTGCTGTTCATCCGCTTGTACTTGTTCTCTGACCGGCTGACGAACTGGGGGATCAAGGGCAGGGGACGGCTGCTGACCAGCTTTTGCATCTAACCAGACCGAGTGGCCTCAGCCCAGGCCTCTGCTCAGGCCCCAGCTCTGCCCGGGGGCCTGGGCCGCCCCTTCCCCTGTGGACACAGGAGGTACCTGGCAGGCCTGCGGGTCCCTATGTCTGGGTGTCATAGGTGACCAAGTGGACAAATGCTCACTCTCTTCCTCACCTCGGCCGGGAGCCCGGGGCACTGGTCCTGCACAGCACCCCACGGTTCCTCCCGCGGCCCCACCTGCATCCCGCGAACCGTGGGTCTGGCCTCTGAGGCGCTTGGGGACCTGGAGTGCCCAGCGCTGAAGGCCCCGGCGGGGAGGACAGCCCAGAGCGCCCGCCTGGTGGACATGGGCAGGACATTGCTCTCTGCACGCCCCTTCCCTGCGTTGCTATCCTTGGCTCTTCCGGGGGAGGCCTGCTCTCTCCCAAATTCAGAGATGAAACCTGGGGGGGCTGCCCCAGTGGTGGGCACAGAACCTAGGATCCCACATTCCCTGGACCACTGAGTCTCTCCACATCCTGTTTCTGCAGGGAGGAAAATCCAGGGAACTGGGAGGAAAGTCCAGGGAACTGGGAGGAAAGCCCAGGGAACTGGGGTCTCTGTCTGCTCTGCTGTTAAGCAGCCCTTGGGCTCCAGCTTGTGTGATATGTGAGCCATGTGTGTTCTCTAGTTGTCCTGCCCTCAGGATGCCTCAGGCTTTACCAGGGCTCCCTTCTACCTCTGCAAGCGACCATCTGCTACCTGTCTGCATCCACCTGGATTTTTGGGTCACACTGTTCACCATATCTCTGGGTTTCCTATGTCCTAACACCAGGACGGAGCAGTGGAGGGACATGTTAGCAAAGTACCTACACAAAAACATCCTCACAGGGCCACATCTTAGTATTACTCCCTCAGCTCTGTCAAATAGTGGCTGAGGAAATGGCCACATCGAAGGCTTTCACAGAATTTATGCGCTTCTCTTCTGAAGATATCACCTACTCTGCTACTCAATGTACCCTAGATAATGATCTATGAAAAAAAAAGTCCTTTTGGAAGTATAAGGGACAATTATTTTGGTCCCAAAGAGCTAAAATATTTCAGTGGTTAGGTAAGATTTGAAGAATCTGCTGGGTTTCCCTTTTTTCCTTGGCCGCCAGGATGCTCAGAGATAAATTTAATGCTCAATCTGAAGGACTACACTGACCCAGCTATCTGAAATGTTCATTTTCCTTTCCTGATACACGGTTTCTAGTTTTTCCATTAATATTTTAACAGCCAGGTTAAGCTTCTTTTAGCCATAAGTTTCCTCAAGTCTTTTACGAAAGTGGGGTTTGCTTTCAACAGGCGCAGACTCTGTCTAGTGACCGTCGCTGTGAGGATAACATGAGACGGGAGAGGTGAAACGCTGCCGGCTCACGGTGCAGCCTCTTCTCGGAGGGAGAGGGCAGGGCCGCGGCAAACGGGACTGAGGGGCCCGCAGGCGCTCTGGAGGGCTCACCTGAAGGAGCTGGCCAAAGAGGAAACTTGCTCTCGAGAGGCGGGGGCTGACTCGGGGGTCACTGGTGGAAAGCGGCTCTTCGGGCTGCAGGGTGTTCTGAAAGCAGTGTACCCGTCAGTCAGACCCGCCGGGCTTGGCGGGACACGGGAGCAGCACTGAGAACCGCCCCAGACACCTGTCGCCACACCGCAGAGAAGTGCTGCCAAGCCACAGAGGCCTGTCGCCAACCCCACTCCGCGCTAACAGGGAGAAGTGCCAGTCGTGGGATCAGCGTCCCAGCAGCGAGCAGCTCGGAGGCCAAGAGAAGCCCAAGGCTTGTTCCCATGGAGACAAGAGCCCTGGCTCAGCCATCACCGCGCCCTTCGGTCGCAGGGTGGGCTCCTTCTGGTGGGGGTGTCCTGCTCCTGAGAACCAAGTCCCCTGGGACCCTCCATCCCCTGCAATTCTCTGCCCCGTCTGTGATCCCCCACAGATCAGGAGGAGCTCTGGAGCGGGCAAGGCGAGGGCGACCTACCCGGAGGGCCCGCAGGGTGTGGTGGGCGGTGTCGGCCTCCTCCCGGCTGCCCCGGTGCATCAGCCGCTGCAGCTTGACCAGGAGGAGTTGCTGGGCTCTGGGGAGGTGAGAGGGGAGGGCGGAGCCTCAGGGTCAGCACAGATCCAGGGCCAGCCTTGTGCAGGGGCCCTGTGCAGGGTGTGAGCTCTGAGGCCTAGGGATACCCCTGGGAGGACAAGAGCCTCGAATCTGGGCTCGAATCCTGCCTCCAGAGCCACCATAGTGGTGCTGAGGCAAAGCCACTTAACTTCTGTGAGCCTCAGTTTCCTCATCTGTAGACTGGGTCTACTGAGGCCGCCTGTGGAGGGCTGGCCTGAGCAATGGTGTTAGCGTTTAAAGACGCTTTATGGATGCCTGTGTGTCTAACCAGGGGGAGGCTGGTGCTCGGCCCCCGGCGGTGACTGGCTACTGCTTGTGTAACTACGGTCCCATGTTGGGGAGGAAAGGACTGGTGAACTCGAGGGCGAAAATCCAGAGCCAAGCTGTCTGAGAATGTCTGAGAGAGGCCGCTCTGGGGTTTAGTGAGACAGCAGCCTCCCTGGGGAGGCAGGGAGGGCTTCCAGGAGGAGGAAACGGGGCCTCGCTGTTCAACAGGCAAAAACAGCCCGTGAGCCCCTCTGCTGGGCTGCCCAGCCCCAGCGCGCCCAGGCCCTGGCCTCACCGGCTGTAGCTGGGTATGGTGCCCATGTCCAGGTCGTGGTCCGTGAAGGGGTCGACCCGCGCACACAGCCACTCGTGCCTGTCCTGGTACATGGTGTCCCGGACGTGCACCACGTCGTCGCACTTCAGGGACATGGAGCAGGCGTCCAGCTGGCTGGAGATGTTCAGGTTCAGCCGGATGTAGAAGGAGTCTCCCGAGGTGATGAGGCCCTCCTCCAGGTCCTTTAGCAGCTTCCGGTACCCTGGTGCGGGAGGAGACCAGTCAAAGCAGCACAGGCTCGGGCCTCCCGCTGCCCAGACGCACATTCACTTGCCGCCACCCCCAGGTAACACACCCTGATTCAGCTCAGAGCCGGTGACCACAGAAACGCCTGTCCTCCCAGAGAACTAGTAGCTGTGTCATTGATGGGTTTCCCTCTTTGTCCTGGCTTCCAGGAAGCACGGAGCTCAATTTTGGGCCAAGGTGCAACAAATCTAGGATCTCTGCTCCAACCTCCACGCCTTTCCCGCCATTGCACGGTGCCTGTGTTTTAGTGATTTCCCCCCCTTTACTCAATGCATAACCTACACACAGTAAAAGGCATCATCACTAAGGATTCAGCTTGAATTTCCACAAATGGATACACCTGGGCAAGGACCGCTCAGCGCCCTCGCTCATGCCCCTCTGTCGATACCCTTCACGGGGGACAGCTACCCTGACTGCTATCGCCACAGGCCAGCTGTGCCCCACTTCACATACATGGAAGCCAATGGGAGGTGCTCTTCCCTGCCTGGCTTCTATGCTGCTGCAAAGTAGCAGCGTGTGTTCTTTTTCATGGCTGTATAGTATTCCACAAGGTGTTGATTACTCATTTCTCTGGTGCGCACATTGGTGCTTTCCCAGTTTTGGGCTCCTATGGATAATTCTGCTATAAACATTCTTATACGTATCTTTGGTGGGCGTATGTACTCACTTCTCTTGAATATATTCACAGAAATGAACTATCAGGTCACTGATTGTGCATATATTGAGCTTTAGCAGATACTGCCAAGTGGTTTTCTAAAGTGGTAGGACCACGGCACGTGTTGTTTTAACCTTATTTAACACCGCTGTTCTTTAGTGTAAATTTTTACAAATCCCCTTGGAAGGAAGCAGGGCACGAAACACGAATACAGGAAATGCCGCAAAGTGGATGCCTGTGACATAAACCCATCATTTCAGTCCCCAGATCATCCCTGATAGCTGCAGGAACGTAGTGGCAGCTCAGACGGTCCTAACAGCCAGGCCCAGATATCATTCATCAAAGTCCACACCACACACACAGAAATGTTGGAGCCAACAGGGTTATCTGAGTGTTCAGGGAGAAATGGGGGAGTCCTGGTTGGGTCCCTCCCACCCACCGGGCCGTGTTAATGCCAACTGTTAGCTGAGCTCTCTGCCGCCTGGGAGGAGAGACCTGCAAACAGGGCCCTGCCGGAGGGAACTTTTCCTTTGCTGAATTCCAGACCTCGGGCTACTCTGCTGCACAGCTCTGGGGGGCACTGCACAGGACCTTCCTGCTGGGCTGAAAAGCCAGGCCCAGGTGAGAGGAGGGGGGCCTTGTTCGGGGACAGGGCGTCATCACCGTCCTCGGCACCAACCAGGCACTGCCGGGAAGGACTGTGGGAGGGCAGGCGGCAGCGGGAACGGCTGGGGGAAAGTGGCTATTTATGCTCTGTTGAAACATTCATGAGCCTGGTGGTTAAAAATAAGATCCAGCTGCAGAGATAATCATGCAGGAAAAACCCAGAGGTGAGAACAAGCACTCGGCCGTGGCGAATGGAAGACAGAGCTCGGCGCTCGCTGCCAGGAGTCCTGGCTGAGGAGGGAGCCGGGGAGGAAGCTGCCAGGGGCCAGGCCGGAGAGGGGGGTGAGGCCCGGCTGTCCTGGACCCGGGTAACATGGCACAGAGGCCTGGCCCGCAGTGTGGCCAGAGCGGCCAGCCCAGAGCGATGCCCACCCCAGGGCTGGGAAGCCTCACAGGAAGCAAGCTTCAGCCTGGCCGGAAGGGTGAGCAGGGCCGGGCAGGGACAGGGCCGTCGGGTGGGAGCCCCGGCCTCCGTCCGCTTGTGCTGGACTTGCAGTCCCCACGGTGCGCCGGGCGGGCGGCCGGAGGTGGGTTGAGGCAGGTGTGCACGCGCGTGTGCTCACATCCGTCCGCGCTTCCCTGCCGACCGGCCCACACCTGCCCCATCAGCCCCCCCACCGGGCTGGGGCCAGCTTGCTCCCCCCACTGAACAGGTGAGTCGCAGAGGACGCGTGTCCGGGGCCCACCCTGCCCGGCGTCCTGCCGGCCGAGGCCGAGTGCGGGAGCCTGGGGGCCTCACCTTCCTGGTTGACCTTGTAGTGCAGTGTGACGGGGCCGCTGCACCTCTGGATGGTCCAGTGCACCTCCTCCTTCGTGCACGTGTCCAGGGGGACGCTCTGCCTCTCGCCTTTGATGCAGCCTTCAAGCTGGATAGCAAAGACCTGTCACACCCGGGCTCCGGCCAGGGCTGCAGGGCTGCAGGGGTGGGGCTGCTCCGCCGGGCAGCGAAAGCATTGCTCCCAACACCCGGCAGCTGGGGGCGCTGAGGGCGGAGAGCTCCCCACGCCGTCGGGCACACCTGCCTCCCGTCCACCCCCCAGAGCACGCGTGTGCTGGCTTGTTGCACACGCGTGGGTACAGGCTCTAGAAACACGAGCGAGGAGTTTCGAGAAGGGCCTGGAGAGGGGCTGCTGGGGAGGAAGCGACAGCCCCGCAACCTTCCCGCTCCCTCCTGGCCAGAGGCCCCGGATGAACGCGAGGCTAGGGGCGGTGGGGCTCGTCCTTCCCAGCAGCAGGGCAGAGGACGCGGGGAAGCCCCCGGCCCAGCCCTCACCAGCAGCAGCTGGAGGCCCTCGTGCAGGCCCGCCTTCTCCGCCAGGGAGCCCGGCTTGACCGAGTGCACGAAGCTGCCCCGCGCGTTGCCCCCGAGCAGGGTGAGCTGGGAGGTGAGGCTGTCGCCGCTCAGCGTGGTGTGCTGCATCGCGGGCCCCGGGCCCCGCACGTGCCCCACAGACGTGACCGACGGCCGGAAGGGTCTGGTCAGGAAACAAAAGGAGTCAGCAGCTGGGACGGGGACATCGGTAAGGGGACATGCCACCGTGAGAGAGAGAGAGCTGTGCCAACACCCACGCGCTGAGCGTCGCTCCTGGACACGGGCAGTGACCGACGGAGACGCCGTTGGTGAGACCGAGGTCATGGCCCAGGCGTCTGGTGTGTCCTGGGCAGGGCCCAGGGCCAGCCAGACACCACAGTCCTACTTCCTTGCCTCCCCCGAGCTGTGTGGCCCCAGGCAAACCCCTTCCCCTCTGGGCCTGATCTGGGGTCAGGGGAAGTGGTTTCTGATTTGGGGGTGCTAGGATTCTGGGACTTGGATTCCAGAATTCAGGGGTGACATGGATGGTCCCCTCTGGGGGGGTTTAGGGGATGAATGGCTTCACCCCCGTCTCTGACCCCATCCCAGTGTGACCACAGTACCTTTCTAGAGAGAACTTCCTAAACATGAGGTTGACCTGCTCCAGGTCGTAGGCATCCAGGCCCTCGGACTGGTGGGAGGAGGAGGAGGAGTGGATGGAGGGGGGTCCGAAGGAGCAGTGCTCGTGACTGTCATCTGCAAAGGGACAGGGACCCCTCAGGAACTAGGAGCAGCTGGCAGAGCAGAGAGGGTGGCCCCGGACTTGCTGGGATAGTCGAGAAAGGTCGGCCTGGGCCCCGAGCCCTGGGCCCCTCCTGGGAAATTCTCCCCTGGGTGAGAAGCTTGGAGAAGGAGCCACATCAGTCAGCGTCCCCGAGGACCCCAGAGGCAGAGGGCCCAGCCCCCCCAGCCCCCAGGAGCCCCTCTGTGTAGGAAGCTTGCCAGCTATCTGGTTTCTAAGGACCCACTTTTGCGCCTGGAAAAGGCGGCCTCTGTTAGGTGCCAGTTCTGTTTCTGAATTGGGCTCCGTGTTTTCATTTTGGGGCTACCTGAGGTCTCCCTACCATGTACCAGCTTCTGGGCCTAGGGGACTGGGGCAGGGCAGGGAGGCGGAGGTCTGGACCCAAGCAGAAGCCCCTGCTCCCCACTCAGCGGGACCGAGGACCAGGGGAGAGGCCCGCTCGGCACAGCTCGGGCCGAGGCCCTGCAGGCCCTGCTCTGGGCGGACAGCAGGCTCCTCTGCAGAGGCAAATTGTCCCGATGCTGCAGAAGCACTTGGACGGCTGCCCGGAATTCTCTCCGGGTCCCCTTTCCAAACTCCTCCAGTTCTCATTACCAGCGTCCATTAGGTGCTAACCTCTCTTTAACACTTGATAGCTTCTGATGGTCCCCAATTAAGGGGAGCCACTAATCTTTCATTTTATCTGCGGGCAGCCTGCGTTGGCCAGGAGCAGAGGCACGGTGGGGGAGCCATCTCTGCGCTGGCAGCCGGGGGGTCAGGAGACGCTGCCACCATCCCAGGGCACAGAGCCATCTGGAGAGGCCTGGACCCTGCCACCCGCCGGCCAGGTGCTCCAGGTGTGAAAATCTGCACTGCTCCCCCCGCCGCCTGCGTCCCCAGCTCTGCCAGTGCCTCTGCCTTGGCCAGGACTCGGGGACATGAGTGTGTGTCCTGACGCTTGCACCAGGCCCCAGCAAGGCATGGGGCTCAGCATGTGTGGGGCTGGACCGGGCCTCTCCCTGGAGACCGAGCCCCCTTCCCCGCTCCCTGCAGGGCACTTCTGGCCAAGGGAATATGCCCTGGTCCCCCAGCTCTGCCCCGACGGCCGGTCTAGACCTACCACGTGCCCAGGTCTGCCTAGAGCTCGCCTGCCCACGCCTCCTCTCAGGGAATGAGAAAGCACCTTAATTGCTGCCCCACCTCACTGCCCATCTCCCCCTCCCCAAGCCTACTTGTCCCGCTCAGGTTGGTTAGCAGCTTAATATATGGATTCTGAAGAGGTCTCCCTGCCTCCAGGCGGCCTTCCGCCCGCTTTCCCTCATCTAACACTGTTTCTTCTGCAAAATGAGAACAGCAGCATTTCTGCAGAGTCACGGGGAGTCCATCGCACTGGATCAGGCACGTCCAAGGTGCCGGCGACGACCACGAGGGCGTCTCTCTCAAAAACCCAGACAGAACTCCCACCCGGACTCTGACGGGCGCGCAGTGGCTGGGGGTCCCTGCTGCCCACGAAACAGGACAGGCTCCTCCGGCCCAGGCGGCTCACGCGGACAGACAGACGCCTGTACGCGCGGACAGCGCCCGGGCCCTGCTCTCTGGCCCCCCACGTCCCTGACTATACGCAGGGCTGCGTCTCTGGCCCTCCCCGCCGGAGCTTGGGGTGTGAGGGACGTGGCCCTTCTCCGCTGAAGGTCAGGTGGCCTCGGCACCCCCGCGTCTCGGGTCCCGGGGTGCCTACCGTCCAGGTCCAGGGCGTCGAAGCCGCCGCTGTCGTTGTCTTCCTCCACAGCACTGCAAGACACCGGGGACGGGCGCCCGTGAGCCCCGCGCTGCGTGGGCAGCTGCTCAGGGGTGGGCGCCTCCGGGGCGTTCCAGCTCTGAGGCCTCGGTTCTGAGAGCGCAGGGCGGCCGGGAGCACTCAGCAGGAGGAGGGAGGGCCGGGGCCAAGGGGGGCCGGGCGGGCCGGGCAAGGCCGGGCGCTCCGCTGGGAGGGCCGGTGTCCCGAGCGCCCGCGGTGCGAGGAGGGGCACGTGGAGCGGGTGAGCAGTGTCCCTGATGCTACTTGCTCTTCCCCACGAACCCTCCTTGGACACAGGGGCCCTAGGGCCCATCAGTCCCGGAAGGGGCCGCGCTGCGTGATGGGCCCGAAAGAGCTTCGTATCCTCAGCCCGGCCGGGGGCGGGGAGGGAGGTGCCAGCCTGTCCCGGGTTCTACGTTGCTCACGAGAGGCTCTCGCCACAGAGTAAGGAGGCCCGGGCCAGGCTCTGGGCAGGACTGAGACGTGGATCCAGCCCCGCCCGCTACCCTGTGCTCTGGGCCCTCCCGAATCCCCAGCCACCTCCAACTGCGTGATATGCCCACACCCGGCTGATTGGAGATGTGTGACGCGCAGGTGCGCCTCTGCTGTGGTTCTCCTTGCTGGGGACGCTGATGGTGTCCAAGGGTGAGGAAGGGGGCAGGGAGCAGGAGTTGGGGGCCATCCCTGGGGCCTCTCACTCTTTGGCAGAAAAAGCCAAGCCCCAGAGCCACGGGACGGAGGAACCTGACTTCTGGGTGGCGTGGGGCAACGTGGCATAGGTTTTGCCATTTGAGAGCTGGCTGGGTGACCCTGGGAAAGCCACGTCCCTTCCCTGAGCCTCAGCCTCATCTGTAAAATGGGCACCTCGCCGCCTCCCTTTCCGGGTGGCCCGAGGACTGTGAGGTGGTCAGAGCGGCACAGGCAGGCACCGGGCACCTGCCACCCACCTCCGGTGCGGCGCGTCTTCCTTGTAGCGCCTGACGATGGAGTCGTTTCCCGGGGGCTCAGCGGTGATGGACATGATGCTAGACCGGCTCCGGTGGGGCTGCTGCAGATGCACACGGAGGTGTGTCACGGGGCTGGACGCTCAGACGTCCGTGCCTCCGCGGGCACAGCTATCGTACCCACAGGGACGAAATTTAACTTGGATGTGGGAGTGGGCGCCCGCAGCTGGTGCTCGGTGGGGCCTTGGCCAGAGAACCAGCCTAGCTCTCAGCCTGGGGCGCGAGCTTGTCCACAGCTCCTGCCCCGGGACGGTGGGGGGACGCGGGTGGGAATGACCGAGGCCCGGGGCCCTGTACCCCGCGCAGGCTGAGCGCCATGACCCCGGGCTGCATGGGGCGTGGGCACCTGCCCTGGATCGGATGAAGCCCCGGGGCTGGTATGCGTGGGGGCAATGGAGTGACCTCTGAAACCAGGCCTGCTGGCTCCTGGCAAGGGCTGCCTTTAACAAGAGCCAGATTGCAGCCCCCGGAGCTGCAACCAGACAGGAGTCATCTGTTATCAAATCCACTCCCCCCGCTCCCCAGGGCCTGGTTTTGGAAACGGAGCTGACAAGCTTCTCAGGGCTTCCCCTGGGGTTAGAATTGCTAATCCCAAGCCTTCTGTTGCCTGGCTGGGGGACGTGGCACTCCACGTGGCTGAGACCCTGGCTGGCCCTGCCCAGGCGGTGGCAGCTGAGGCGGTGTGGGGGGGGCCTGGGCTGGGGGAGGGGCACCAGGCCTTTGTCCGCGGCGGCGGGGCCCCCACCCCCTCGGGCTGCCGGGGTTGCCAGGGGCTGAGAAGTTAAGGCGGATTTTCTGCAGCCTGCGTAATTCGCTACAGCCCCTGGGAGGCCCCTCTCTTCCTCCCTCCAAGTGTTAAATTGGGAGAGGAGGCGGCCGGGAGGTGGAAATACATCATGAGGCCTGGGAGCATCTTTAAATAAACATAAGGAGGCCGGGGCGGCAGCCCCAGGAGGTGAGCGGAGCTGCCACGGGCTGGCGCAGGAAAGCAGGGGGCCGCCTGGGGGGCTGGGCCGGGGCAGGAGGGGAGGTGGGGCCCACACTTACCATCTTGGGGAAGGAGCTGGTGATGGGCAGGGACCGGGAGGAGCTGGGGCTGGCGTCCATGCTTTCTTCTTCCTGTCCCCGCCCTGTCCAGAGAGGGGAGGGGAGGGGACAGGGAACTGAGGGCCCCTTCAGCACTGGGGGGCTGTCCTGTCCGAGGGGCCCGGCTCCTCTCTCCCAGGGGCCTTGCTCTCTTCTCTCATGACCCTGCCCCACCGCAGGCTCCTGGAGGGAGGCCTGGTCTTGTTCACCAGCACGTCCCTGCCCCAAGCCAGGCCCGGGGCGGCCTCGGTCAGGGTCCCCCGCCAGCACTCTCCAGGGGGAGCAGGAATGTCCCTCCCACTACCCCACCCTGGGCCAATGGGGGCACCCCCTCCTGCCTCTTCAGGGGCTGTCTGGGCCTCCCGCACACTTCTCACAGCCCTGCCCAGCGGCAGGGGTTGGTCAACTCTCTCATCTGCATCCCCACCCCTAGCTGGGTGTGGGCAGACAGACGGACAGGCATGCACCCTGCCTGTGGGCTTCCCAAGGGGATGAACCACACACTGCACCTCCCTGGGCCCCAGAACTTCTCACTGGGCAGGTGCTAAGGCGCCCTGAGGAGTCAAGAAGGCGTGGGGCGGGGCCACGAAGGTGTGGGGAGGGGCCAAGAAGGCGTGGGGAGGGCCCAGGGCCCTGTACACCTCCCTTCGGGAGAAAGAAGGTCCCAAGACACCTGATCTGGCCCCAGGGAAAGTGAGCAGAGGCGCTCTCTGCCTTCCACCAGGCCCAGGAAAATGATCTGCGACCTGGACCTGGACCCCGTGACTCCGCCCTCCTCCCGGCCCCTCCGAGGTCCCTGTGCCCGGCCCGTCGCTGCCCTGTTGCTTCTGCAGTCATGCCCTCACTGTCCGCTCCAGCTCCAGCAGGGCGGGTGCTGGGCTCCATGCCCGGCCTCTGCTCCACCCCGTCCTGGGGGGCTCCCTGGAGACCGTGTCCACCGGTTGAAATTCCCCCGTTTCCAGGCCCAGCCGAAATGGCCTCTTCTTCACAGATCCTGCCCTAACCTCCCTCCAAGCTCTCCCGTTGTCCAAAGCACTGCCCACCCCTCACTGCCGGCCCTGAGCACATGGGCTCCGGTTGCGTCTACCTGGCCCTGCTGGTACCTGGCACGCAGCAGGTGCTCGATTCACCTGGCAAACCCTCCCTAGCCAGTCGCCGGGGCCACGGCAAGGACCAGCGAGAGAAATTCTGGAGACAGTGTGTCTTGGAGAACCAGGGGCTAGTGAACGAACCTCAGCCCCGTGTGCCAGGAGGGCCCAGCCAGAATTCGGAGCAGCCATGGCTGAGGCGCCAGGAGCAGAAACTCCAAGTCCAGCTGAGGTCCTGGGGCTCCAGACGAACCCGCAGGGGGGGTGTGATGTGGCTGCGGGGCCGCTCCGGCCCGCCCAGTGACAGTGAACATTAATTACTACGTGGACACCCCAGCACCTGGGACCCTGAGGCCCGTCCCAGGTTTACCCCGCTTGAATGATCGCTACAGTGGGAGCAACAGATGGACGGAGCTCATCGGAGCGACAGACAGGAGAGGGACCCAGCGTCTCGCTAACCTTGAAAATCTGATGCGCGCTTCAGGCTGATGGGGGACTTGGCTCTCTGCAGCTGAAAGGGGGGGAAGACAGAGGACAAATCAAACACGGCCCAAGACACATGTCACCGGAGAGATGGAGGTAAATAAATGGAGGCGAGCCTGCGCTGTCCCCTGTCACACGGCTGCCGGAATCGCAGCAGGCGCAGGACGCCCATCTTGGTGGCTCGGCTCCTGGGCAGTGCAACAGCTGCTGGTACAGACAGGCTCTCCCTGGGGAGGCCTGTGACGGGCTCAGAGGGACTGGGGCCCAGAGCGGCCGAGAGGGAGGCGTGGGTGCGGAGCGCTGGGTGGCGCAGGACCACGCGGCACAGCGGCATTGTTAGGAGGACAAGGCTTTGGGCCGCTGCCTGGGCCGCACTGGGGGCCAGGTGCTGGGTCCCCCGCTGACCTCAGATGTGCTGGGGGGATGGGGCGGGACAGCAGGGCAATGTCAGTCTCACAGGAGACAGTCTCACTCCCTCGGGCGTGCTTCCTCGTCGGGAGACACTGTGCCACGGACACACTGACACTGAGCAGTGCCCACGGGTGACTGCGAAGCCCCCGCTCCCTAACGCGCCCATCACGCCATCACTCAGGCGACGTGTGGCTGGCACGCGCCCCTCTCTGCTGAATAAACAAGTGAATTTGGAAATAATGCTCACACCTTTCTCTCTCCCCCCCACTGCATTTAGAAGAAACGAGGGAATTGTCAAAACACACAGGTAAACGTGTGCACGGAGGCTGTCTGTCCGTAGGGTTGCGACAGGCCGGTGTGCCTGGGGTCCGGTGCTGTCCTCACCGGAAGCCCGTGCCGGGCGTGTGCAGGGCTCCAGGGCTCCAGCCCCACCGGCCCCGCCCCCCCCGCCCCCTGCAGGTACCTGGATGCCCTTCAGGTTCATCCTGCGCTTGGGGGGGTGGCAGGGCAGGAAGTATCTGCTGTCTTCGGGCGACTCCTCGGAGGTGGAAGAATCGTCGGCTTCCTGACCATTGGTCCTGGGGCTGGCGTCCCCAAAGTTCTGGGAGATGATGGTCACTGGCAGGTTCCGGGGCAGACTCTGCAGACGAAGGGGAGCCGGCGGGGGGGATGCAGCGCGAGCAGCAGCAGCCAGTCCACGAAACGGCTCTGCTGGCGGAACCGCTACTCCCTCGGACACCCAAGCGTCCTCCTGACCCGAGTCTAGCCGGATGCCGAGGCCACCTGCCAGCTCGGCTCCCTCTCTCCTCACGAGCCTTCGCCCCGCCTCCCGCAGGCCAGGGCCCGGAGCAGTAACGGGACTGCACCCAGCGGGTCTTGGCCCCTTCCATCTGACTTGCCACCGTCCTCTCCCCAATTTCTAGCCCCCTCCTAAGGCTACACGGCTCCTCTTCAGTGCGTAACTTACAACCCTGCTGACATGCCAGGGTCCTGGGTTTGCCTCCAGGGCCATGTGAGTCCCTGAGGGGTGGGTCTTATTCCCGTCTCCCCAGGTCACTGACTAGTGGGGTCCTCAGGCAAGCTCCTCAGCTGCCTGTCCGGGTCAGTAAATGAGGCCAGTGATCAGGCCTTCCTGGCGGGCACTGGGCAGCGAGCATCCCTGCGCCCGCGCACCTGCGCTGGGACCCACGCTGCACCTTCCACCACCCTCACTGAGACCCACGCTGCACCTTCCACCACCTGCGCTGGGACCCACGCTGCACCTTCCACCACCTGCACTGGGACCCACGCTGCACCTTCCACCACCCTCGCTGAGACCCACGCTGCACCTTCCACCACCCTCACTGAGACCCACGCTGCACCTTCCACCACCCTCACTGAGACCCACGCTGCACCTTCCACCACCCTCACTGAGACCCACGTTGCACCTTCCACCACCCTCACTGAGACCCACGCTGCACCTTCCACCAACCACGCTGGGACCCACGCTGCACCTTCCACCACCCTCGCTGAGACCCACGCTGCACCTTCCACCACCCTCGCTGGGACCCACGCTGCACCTTCCACCACCCTCGCTGAGACCCACGCTGCACCTTCCACCACCCTCGCTGAGACCCACGTTGCACCTTCCACCACCCTCGCTGAGACCCACGCTGCACCTTCCACCACCCTCGCTGGGACCCACGCTGCACCTTCCACCACCCTCACTGAGACCCACGCTGCACCTTCCACCACCCTCACTGAGACCCACGCTGCACCTTCCACCACCCTCACTGAGACCCACGCTGCACCTTCCACCACCTGCACTGGGACCCACGCTGCACCTTCCATCACCCTCACTGGGACCCACGCTGCACCTTCCACCACCCTCACTGAGACCCACGCTGCACCTTCCACCACCCTCACTGAGACCCACGTTGCACCTTCCACCACCCTCACTGAGACCCACGTTGCACCTTCCACCACCCTCACTGAGACCCACGCTGCACCTTCCACCACCCACGCTGGGACCCACGCTGCACCTTCCACCACCCTCGCTGAGACCCACGCTGCACCTTCCACCACCCTCGCTGGGACCCACGCTGCACCTTCCACCACCCTCGCTGGGACCCACGCTGCACCTTCCACCACCCTCGCTGGGACCCACGTTGCACCTTCCACCACCCTCGCTGAGACCCACGTTGCACCTTCCACCACCCTCACTGAGACCCACGCTGCACCTTCCACCACCCTCACTGAGACCCACGCTGCACCTTCCACCACCCTCACTGGGACCCACGCTGCACCTTCCACCACCCTCGCTGGGACCCACGCTGCACCTTCCACCACCCTCACTGAGACCCACGCTGCACCTTCCACCACCCTCACTGAGACCCACGCTGCACCTTCCACCACCCTCACTGGGACCCACGCTGCACCTTCCACCACCCTCACTGAGACCCACGCTGCACCTTCCACCACCCTCACTGAGACCCACGCTGCACCTTCCACCACCCTCACTGGGACCCACGCTGCACCTTCCACCACCCTCACTGAGACCCACGCTGCACCTTCCACCACCCTCGCTGGGACCCACGCTGCACCTTCCACCACCCTCACTGAGACCCACGCTGCACCTTCCACCACCCTCGCTGGGACCCACGCTGCACCTTCCACCACCCTCACTGGGACCCACGCTGCACCTTCCACCACCCTCACTGGGACCCACGCTGCACCTTCCACCACCTGCACTGGGACCCACGCTGCACCTTCCACCACCCTCGCTGGGACCCACGCTGCACCTTCCACCACCCTCACTGGGACCCACGCTGCACCTTCCACCACCCTCACTGAGACCCACGCTGCACCTTCCACCACCTGCACTGAGACCCACGCTGCACCTTCCACCACCCTCACTGGGACCCACGCTGCACCTTCCATCACCCTCGCTGGGACCCACGCTGCACCTTCCACCACCCTCAATGGGACCCACGCTGCACCTTCCACCACCCGCTCTGCCGGCAGCGCCGGGACCTGCGCCCACACACCTGCTGAGACCCACAGCTACAATAATGCCGCCTGTTCTGACGGCAGCGCTCATTCATCCGTGTGCCCGGGCCCGCTGGGCCGCGCGCCCTTAGCTTCCGCCTGCCCATAATGCCCGTTCCTCACGGGCACCAGTGACTTTCACGGGAGCAGGCAGCCTAACCCGGCGCCCATCAGATGGCGGCGGGAGCCCCACCGTAGTCCCCAGAGAGGGAGCTGGAGCGACCTGGGGAAGGGCTTGTCTGCGATCGCCAGCTGGCAAGCGGCCAGGCTGGGTCTCACCCTGCAGTTTCTAACTCGGGTGTTAGCGGTTTCTGCCCATCGCTGCGCAGACACAGGTTCAAGGGCCTGGACTGTTCGGGGTGGTAGGAAAGGGGGCGTCTCCGAGCCCCCCCGAGGTGGCAGGGCCCGCCCGCCCACCTGGTCCAGGGTGCCGCTGTCCCGGGACAGGCGCCGGAGCTTGCTCTCCAGGTTGACGATGCAGGCCTCCCGCCGCACCATCTCGATCCTCATCTCGTCGTTTTTCTCCTCCAGCTCGCGGATCTGCTTCCGGTACTTGTCCTTCTCGATCAAGCACTGCGAGTACTGGGTCTGCGCTTCGTCCCGGGAGTGGAAGGCCTGCCGGGCGGGACAGGGCGCCTGGTTCTCCCCCGGCTCCACCCGGACGCCCGCTTCCCAGCCCAGGCGCCGGCCTCGCCGCCTCCTGCTCGGTCCCGGGCCCCAGCTCCCGGGAGCACAGCAGCTGGCCGGTCAGTTTACTGAGATGGGCTCAGACGACTATGTGCCGGGTAATGTAGTGGGGGCCGTGCAGACACTGCCTTCCTTACCGGTACACACCCCGGCTGGGAGCCAGGCCCCGTGCTCGGAGCTCACCTGGAGCCCACGCCCTGTCCCCGAGGCGGTGCTATTCTTCCCACCTTACAGATGAGGGCACTGAGGCTGCCAGGGTGCCTGTGTGCCCACAGTCACACACCCGAGGGACAGTCACACACCCGAGGGACAGTCACACACCCGAGGGACAGGGCCTGAGCGCGGCCACCTACTCCAGAGATCAGGCATCTAAAGACCACGCTTGTTACACGAGCAGTTCGAGTCCAGCTCAGGCCCCACAATACTCAAATGCCTGTGGTCTCTGAAAGCCTCTGCTTGGAATTCATCTTTGAAATGGAAGTAGGGGAGCGGGAGTCAGGGGTAACTCCTGCTGGGCCCTCGGTCCCCACGTCCCGGCGGGCGCGCGTACCTGGTCCCGCTCCCGCTCCACCTCCTCCAGCTGCAGCATGACCGTGTTCATGCGGTGCTTGTACATCTCGCAGTCCTTCCCCAGGGTCGAGCACTTCAGCTCCAGGTCCTCCTTCTCCTCCAGGTACTGAGGGTGGCGGGAGGCGGGGAGGGGTCACCACGCTCACCAAGCCACCGGCGGGTCAGGCCGGCCACCCTGAGCATCGGCTATCTGACCAGCGGGGACCCCGGCGGCAGGCCAGTCAGTGAGCTGGGACCCGCTCCGACCTACTACGTCCCGCAGAATATGGTGGGGGGGCCGCGCAGACACTGTGGGAAGGTGAGCCGGGTGCTCTGCTGGACACGGGGGAGTTTATCCCAGGGGTCGGGGAGCGCGTGGGGTTGGGGCCGTTCCAGGGCTCCCGGCGAGAGGCACTGCCCCGCCCCGTGGGTGCCCACCTTGTCCCTCAGCTCCTCCGCCTGGCGGACCTCCTCCTGCAGGTTGTAGATCTTGTTGACCAGCTCCTGCCGGTCCTCCAGGGCCTCCTTGCGGTCATGCTCCAGGATGTCCAAGATGGCCTTGTCCGAGTCCGGCAGGCTGCGCTTCCCGGCCTGGGGGGGAGGGGACACGGTGGGCCCAGAAGGCAGGGGACCAAAAAAGGCCAGCGACAGACAGCGACAGACCAGAAGGTATCGTGCCGGGGAAGCAGAGACATGAATCACTGTCCCTTGGGGTCCCTAAGCAGCTTATTAGTTAAGAATTTTATCACCTGGAAAGAGGCATAAAACCCACTTCTGCTGGGGAACATCCCAAGGCCCATTGTTCTGCCCCAGCTCTCATCGGGGCCGAGGGGGGAGCTGCTCCTCCGAACACTTCACAGGCGACGACCGACGGGCTGGTCTGTCCGCGATGCCGCCCCCGAAATCTCCACTAATCTGCCCCAGGTAGACCAGGCACAGCCTCCGCTCGGAATCCGAGCCCGGACCCAGGGAGCCCATTCTGGGCGATGATTCGGGCGGGGGGCCGCCTTCCTCTCCTCAGATGTGTTCGGGGCGGTCGCTCCACAGCGACCGCCTTTGTCCCCACCACGGCTCTGTGCTGACAAAGGCCGGGAGGCACTCGGAGTTCTAATCAACCACAAGGAGCTATTGTCGAGTTTCTTGGGAGTTTTTCTTTGTTAATTCTTACCCAAGGATATTTTCTCCACTTTTCTTTTTTTTTTTTTACAGAAAGTGGAGAGAGGGAGGGAGAGAGGGAAACACTGATGAGAGACACACACTGATGGGTTGCCTCCCGCACAAGCCCTGACCGGGGCCGGGGACTGAGCCTGCAACCCAGGTACATGCCCTTGACCAGGAATCGAACCCGCGGCCCTTCGGTGCGTGGCTGACGCTCTAACCACTGAGCAGCACCACACGCGGCTACAGCGAGTTTCTTGGGACCTTTAAGGACAAGCGGGCCTCCCGGCTGTACCCTCCTCACGGTGCCCAGGGCACTGGTTTTCGTGGAGTGTGCCCGTTAAGGAAGCTTGTCACAGGCGCTGCCTCACGTAACGTCACGTGTCTGAGAGGGTGGAGTCACCCGCAGGCTACAGAGGAGGAACTAAGGCGCCTCTGGGTGGGTGGACTGCTGGTGGCCCTGCGGTCACCCGCCGCCCCATGGCCTCCCAGGGTCACCCGCCGCCTCCCAGGGTCACCCGCCGCCTCCCAGGGTCACCTGCTTGCCCCCCCCCCCACTCACCTGTATGATCGACTGCAGCTCCTGGATCTTGGTCTTCAGCATCTCGTTCTCCCGCTCCAGCTCCAGCACCTGCTCCTTCTTGGGCCGGTTCTCGATGTCGTTCTTCAGCTTCAGGGACTGGTTCCGCTCCAGCTTGCACTCCTCCTCCATCTTGTTCAGACGGTGCTTCAGCTGGTCGATCTGCAGAGGCCGAGGGTCGGTGGGCAGGGCCCGCGGGAGGCGGGGCTGCCCCAGGCCCCTGCACCGAGGGCGCAGCCCGAGCGACGCCCCTTCTCTCCTTCGGGGGCGGCGGAGAAAGGCCCCCAAAACACTTCCCAGCAAAACCGCCTCCGCCTCCTGTGTGGGACAGCCCCTGGTCCGCCCCTTTGGAACCATCCCGAAGGTCTCTGTCCCCTAGACGATTCCCGGGTGACTGTTACAGATGAGGGTGAAAGACACCCAGCTGGGATTCCAGGGGCGTGTTGTCCATTGCGATGCCCACTTACGGCGGGTTTCAAACTCTGGTCCTCAAGGACTCCCCGAGGGGCCCCAGCGTCCAGGACGGGAGAGAAGACACAGCCCAGGACTCGCTCAGGGCTCTGGGCCCACTCTGACCCCCCCGGGGCAGCCCTGCTTTCGTGTTTTGCCCGCTTGGGTTTCACACCAGGTTTTATTTGAACAGATGGCGCTCCTGCTCAAAGGACAGCTCGAGACCTTCTGGACCCTAAGTTCACAGGCCCTCTGGTCTAAGGGACCTGCTGGAGGCAGGGATGACAGCTGAGAACAGGACGCCTGGAGATGAGCTGGGCAGACCCTCGGAGATGTGCCGGGACCTGGGGCCGAAGACTTCTCGAACCTTCGCCCGCTTCCCCCAAATGGTCAGCCTCACTCAGTAAGACACTCAAAACAAAGGCCTTGTTTTCAAGGGCTGCAAGGCAGGCAGGCACCAAAGGGGGGGCGTCTGTTTTCAATCCCAGGCTTATGGAAAGGTGGGTGTCAGGCTATCTGGCAGGCCGAGGGCGGTGGCTTTAGCAAGGAAAGGACGGCTGCTGTCCCCCCATGGCCTGGGGGGGAAACGAAAGAGGCAGCAGGGAGGCAGCCTGGGGCTGAGAAAGGACCACGGACTCCGATGGCCAGGTGGTCCTTTCGGTTCTAGACGTGCTTTCTCGCTATTAATATATCTTCAGGGAAACGTAACACAAGGGAAAGTTCTAGGGCAGAGACTTGTAAGTCCCCACCACAGGTTAACTTCCCCACATCCTGGGTAAAATGGCACAGAAACCATTTAGTGACCGTGGAAAAAACCCTCGTGAGCATCTTGGAAGGTCAACCCAAGTGCCCTGTGCCGGGTCCAGGTGCCCAGGTGCACCCAGTGGGCATGGAGAGCCAGCCGGGTGGGTTGGGACTGGATCAGCCCCTTTCCCAGAGCCTCACGGTGCACAGTCTCAGCGACCTGAGGCCACAGGTATTGCCAGTGACAAAGGAGGAAACTGAGGCCAAGAGTCAACTGTCTGGTAAAGAAGCCAGAAGCCAGATTTGATCTCCGATCTATAGGATTTAAAAGCTCATGTCCTTAACAGAAACTCTACTGCCCGCCGTGCCACAGACTCAGTTCACCTGAATCCCAGCGCATTGTTTACAGATCTGTCTGCTTCAACTCAATTGTAAGTGACCTGACCAGAAATCAGGTTATTTATCCCCGTGTCCCTCACAGTGCTTAGCACAGTTCCTTACACGTGGCAGGTGCTTAATAAATATTCTGAGAGTCTATTTTCCACCCCGTAGCCAGAGTGATCCTTCTAGAAATAAATCAGTTGTCACTCCCCGGCTCTCAATCCTTCAGTGGCTTCCCATCACAACTGGAATAAATTGCGAAGTTCTTACCAGTCACCATGATCTGGACCCCGGCCAACTCTCCCACCTCTTTTCATGCCACTTGCTCGCTTGGCTCCAGAAAAACACCAAGCACGCCCCCTACCAGCGGCCTTTGCGGCTGCTTTTAGCTCTACCCCGAGACCTGCCCGGCAGGCCCCTCCTGGCCCTCGGGTCTCCGCGTGCAGGTGTCCCCTCCTCATTGACCTTCCCGACCATCCTACTTGAAATAGCAACCCCCCCTCCCCTCCTCATGCAAATACCCTTCCCGGTCTCCACGTCGGCGTTAAACTCATGAATGGCATCAGTTATTCGCCCGGTGGACCGTTCCCTGATAAGTGCATTAGCCCTCCAACTGGGCACGCACGCTGAGCTTTGGGCACGCGGTTTGAAGGGCAGAGTCCTGCCTCAAGGCCCTCCTGCCTCCACGGGACAGGCGCCAGGTGGACCTCCTCACGGACCTTCCCCCCGGCTCCTCCCATCTTCCCACCCCCCTGGCCCGGTGCACCCTCTGTGTGCACCCTCTGTGTGCGCCCGTCTGCACACGCGCTTAGTGCATCTGGGCCCCTGAGCAGGAGGGAGGACCCCCTGGGTCCGCGTGTGCATGTCTGCACTTGCGGGCGGTGCGCCTGGGGCTCCTGGGCGGGATGGGCTCTGCCGGGGGTCCCTCTGCGCCCCTCTGCACACACGCCTGGGGCTCCTGGGCAGGGTGGGCTCTGCCGGGGGTCCCTCTGCGCCCCTCTGCACACGCGCCTGGGGCTCCTGGGCAGGGTGGGCTCTGCCAGGGGTCCCTCTGCGCCCCTCTGCACACGCGCCTGGTGGACCTGGCGTGGTGCGTGCATGTGCCCGGTGCAGCGGGGCCTTGACCCTGAGCTGAGCGCTGGGGGTGGGGGTGGCCTGGGGGGCTCAGCGCCAGCAGGCAGGCGGAATGCGGGGCGACCCCCGCGCGCCCTTGGCCTCACCTCGAGCTGGAGGTCGCGGCTCCTCATCACGGCCATGTTCTTCTCCTCGCTGAGCTGGGCGTAGCGCATGGCCAGGTTGTAGTTGTCGTCCTTGACCTTGACCAGCTCCTCGTTGTAGCTGTCCCGCTCCTCCCTCATCTTGTGGCAGCGCTCCTGGAAGGTGAGCAGCTCCACGCGGGTCAGCGTCAGCTGCTTCTTCTCGTCCTCCAGCTGCCGCGACTTGGCCAGCAGCTCGCATCTCTGCAGGTCCTTGGCTTTCATCTGCTGCTGCAGCTTGATGACCTCGTTCATGAGGAAGTGCGTGAGGCCCTCGTGGCCCTCCTCCACTGCGGGGGGCGCGGGTCAGGCTGCGGCCCCGCCCGCCAGCCCGCCCGCCCGCCGCCCACTCTCGACCCGACCCGCGGGCACGGGGCTCCGGGCGGCAGAGTAGCCGCCGTCCCGGGGAGCTGGGCCCGTCGGGGAGACAGACGCAAGGGGAGCGGCGAGGGCACAAGGACAGCCGCGGACTGAGAGGGTGACCGGGCAGGGCAGGGCCCTGAGCGAGTGCGCAAGGGGACGGTCCCGCCGGGTGGGCACAGGCCTAGAGGGGCTCCTGGCGGCCGAGCTGAAAGGCTGCGTGTGGAGGGAAAACCCTCCAGGGAGGTGGAACACGGGGGAGGGGGGCTTGGCGCATTTGGGGAACCGAGGGAAGCGTCTGGAGCCCAGGGAGAGGCGCAGGCAGGAGGGTGAGGCTGGGAGCCTGAGCAGGGCCGGCCACGGGCTCCTGCATCGAAGACCCGGGGCCCCAGAGGGAAGGCGGACAACCACTGAGAGGGGTCGGGGGGTGCAGGAGGAGTGGAGAAAGTGCTGAAGCCGAGCAGGAGGGGGCAGAGCCCATGGGCTGTAGGGGTCAGGGCTGGGCTGGGCTGGGCGTGGAGATGGAGACAAGACTGATGCAAGAATATTTAGGAAAGTTAAGACCCGACGACCAGGGGCTCTGGCTCAGGGATGCCGGCAAGAGAGGCGGCAAGAACAGGACCCGGGGGCACTGTGAGCACCTGTCCTGCCCACTGACATTCGTGGGGAAGTTCCACCCCCTTCTCTTGGCTCTCACTTCACTTTGCCCCTTTCACGATCGGGCAGAAGTAAGGGGTGGGCAGCCCACGTGTGGCTCAGGGGCACTGTCCTCACGTCACAGACTCACAGCTTCAGAGCTGTCCCACCAGTGGGCACACACACCTCCTACCACAGTCCAAACGCTCTCGATGGCAAAGCCACTCACCCACGATGGTGGAGAACCTCCGGGTGGGCTCCTTCCCAGTCACCAGCTTGTACAGTTCTGGGTAATAAAACTCCAGGCTCTCCAGGAAGACCACGTAGCCCCTCTGGCCCTTGGTGTGCAGAATGTCCAACAGCCGGCCTGGGGGAAAGACCGAATCGCCCAATGAGAAGAGTAGGCCCCCCGACTGGACGCAAATCCCCATGTCTAGTCCCATCCCGCACTCGTGTTCCTCAGTGAACTCCAAGAAGACAGCGTCACCACGGTCTGTCACTCCTGAGTCGTCTCTCGGAGCCCAGATGATGTAAATCGAAGCGCCAGGCCCTCGGCGGGGACTCGGCGGGTGTTCGTTTCCTCTCTCTGAGGAATCGGCAGAGCCAGGATAAACGGAATTACAGCCTCAGGAAGCCCACGGTCTCAAAGAGCCTCCCAGCCGACCGGGGTTGACACGCACCGGGCTGGCACGGGCTCCTCTGAGCTTGAAGGAGGTTGGAGGTGCAATAGCAATTACAGGATGAAATGTGGTTCTCTGGGACTCAGCAGAAAGACAAATATTTGCGTGGGGAGCTAGGGGAAGTCGCAGGCAGCGGCCTGCTCTTCTCTGGGATTATCACTTCGCCTGGGAACATCTTTAACCTAAATGGAATTTGCCCAGCAGTTTTCTTTTCTACCCTACTGGTTCCACTTACTGTTTACATTTCGTGACCCTTCCTTAAATATTTTATTTCCAGGCATTTCTTCCGTGGAGGCCCTAAAACTCTACCTTCTCCCCAGGACGGGCGTGATAGCAAATTTCATCCCGGGTCAGCGGGGCGTGTGGCGGGGCTGCCTGGAGCCCGGCGTCGGGCAGGAGAGTGGGTCACTGCCCGGCTCGGTGGGAGATGCGCTGTGGTTAGTGACGTCTGTCGTGTACACAGAGGAGAGTCACGGCCACAGGCTGCCCACCGGCAGTCGCACTGTGGGAGGGTCATTTCCAAACCTTTTAAACTGCGAGCCACAGAGAGATATACATTTTATACCGTGACCTCAGGCCCACACAAGGACAAATAGAGAAGTATGTGTGTATACACACATACATACAGGTGTCCCCAAAAATGTGCACACGCACTTTGAATAATTACAAAGGCACTGTAATTATTAAAATTACATTTATTTATTAAAATGCATTTAAATTGAGCTACGTGTACACATTTTTGGGGGGGAAACCCTATATATAAAACCGAGTTTCACAAACCGTACTTTTCACCTTTCGTGAACGTAATCGAGTGTTGTGGACGCCTAGGGCCGCCCTACCGACCCCTTCTCAGAATAATATTTTTTAACAGACAAAATGCACTGGATTACCAAGGGTGTTAATAAAATACAGCTATCAAATATGGGGCATCCCCCAAAACGTATGCACACTAACAGCTAATAGCTCCCGTTTGAAAATGAAGCGTGCTCTAATAAACACTGCCTTTATAATCATTCAGAGCGTGTGCGCACATTTTTCGGAGGAACCTGCGTTAAATGCATGGCCCAGGAGCACACGTGCTGGCTCCGGCCTTGGACGCCGCCGCCTCTCGGGGACGGTGCTGGCTGCTCCGGCTTCGAGGGCGTGAGCATGAGTGACCCGGGGAGAGGCCTGTGAGGGCCTCGTGCGCTCTGAGGACAGCTGTCATTTTTCTGGCTGACAGAGCTGCAGGTATCGCTGATCACTGGCTTTGTCGCCCACCTACGCTCACCATCGGAGGGGACGCTGCATCTCAGGTCAGTTAGGAGAATAAACGTCCTTCCCCCATCCAAGCCCGTGGACCTCCCAGCTCTGTGCACAGCTGGGGGGGGACAGGGAAGGCCGGGGGGGACCCCCGGGGCCGCGAGGTTACCTGCCCGGTTGATCTTGGACGGCAACATGGGCGCGTGGAGCACCTCGTCTTCATCCTGCTCGTCGATGACCTTGCACTGGCGCAGGTAGGGCGTGAGCTTGGCGGGGTTGATGTAGCGGCTCAGCACGTGGCGGTGGCACTCCACGCTCTCCCACAGGGCGTCCTCGTCCTTCAGCGCCTCCATGCAGCTGTCCACCTCGGGGCCCCCTCCTGCCGCAGGGACACGAGCACGGTTCACCCAGAGCCGCGCAACAGGTGTACAGCCCCACGAGGCCCTTCGGGGTGATCCGTCAGGTGATAAAGGCCAAGCGGAGCCCCGGCCGGGGGGCGCAGTCGGCTGGGCGTCGTCCCGGGCGCCGAAAGGTGGCTGGTTCGATTCCTGGTCGGGGCACACGCCTGGCATGCGGGCTGGATCCCCAGTAGGGGGCGCTCGGGAGGCAGCCGATTGGTGTTTCTCTCTCTCCCTTTCTCTCTCTCTCAAAATCAATAAACTATTCTTTAAAAATAAATGAATAAAAGCCCGGCCGGCGTGGCTCAGTGGTTGAGCGTCAACCTGGGATCCAGGTGATCGGGGATCCAGAGGCTGGAGAATGAGTTCAGTCCACGCCCGTGCAGCAACACCCCAGTAAAAAATCCCTAAGCACCAGGGTTCCAGGAGCTACCAGGTTTGTGAATACACGGACATGCTCAGAGGGGCACCTTAGCTCCATGGTTCAATTCCCGGTCGGGGCACATGCCTGGGATGCGGGCTCGATCCCCAGTCGGGGGCGTGCAGGAGGAGGCCGATCAATGACTCTCATTGATGTTTCTCTCTCTCTCTCTAAAATCAATAAACGCAAAATTAAAAGAAAGAGATACACATGTAGATACACAGGGGTGGGCGAGCGTAGGTTTAAAGTTGTTCAAATGGAGAAAGACAGGCAGGCTACGATCATCACAGGAGCTCACAGCTGTAGAGCTACCTCTGCCCACCGCTGTGTGTTCCTCACACACGCACCATAAACAATGGGTGGATAAGCCATAATATTTTAAAAAAATTACAGGAAGGGAAATATTTGCAGTTGGACTATATTCTTCCAATCCAAGTTTTTACACCTTCCTAAGAACTGTCCTTTCCAAATACAACGTGAGCTAGTATATTCTGTTTCACAGTCTCACGTTGATGGTGTCATGCTCTGTGCCTCCTTGTTGCCCTTTTCAACTCACTTTTTCCCTCTACATTTTTTTGAGGTTTATTTAGGTTGATATATGTCTAATTTGTTCCTTTTTAAACAGCTTTAATGAGATATAATTTATGTACCATATAACTCACCTTTTAAAAACATACAGCTCCGAGGTCTTGACTATGAACAGAGTTGCCCAATTAATTTCAGAACATTTTCACTGCCCCCAAAAGAAACTCCGCACGCGCTCTGCAGCCACTCCCCACTCCCCCCGATCCTCGCCCCTCCAGCCGCAGGCAACCACTAACCCACCCCCGACAGATCGGCCTTCTCTGGACACTTCACTACAGCAGGTCCTTGAGTAACATTGTTTCACTCAGCTGTCAGTGTGACAGCCTCTGCATCCCCAGAGCTTTACTCCTTCCCAGCTGTTGCACGCGCGCTGCAACCATGTACCAAAATTACCACGTTCCGCTGCAACCATGTACCAAAATCATTTATCCGTTTTCCTCTGATTTTTGACTTGAACATTTAGCACTATGGCTAATGGGGAAAAATGGAAACATCCTGACCATCCACCAGGAAAGAGTCCACGACCCCTTGTACCACGGAGGAATGTTTTAAAGGGATGGATGTGGTGGCATGAAAACACCCCAAGACACGTTGTTTTTAAAAAAAGGAAATTTCAGAATACGTACATGTAGTTTAATAAAAGACATTTTAAGTCTTTGTCCCGGTTTCTGGCACCGAGGTCCTAAAACTCTTGGAATCTGCATGTGGGAAGAGTGTCTCCTGTGTGTAATAAGACGGCTCTGAGAAGGGACCCCTAGAGAGCTTCAGGATGGGGCTGGGCTGGTGGCCAGAAAAACAAGCGAGTGACTGGAAGTCACCCTCAGCCCCACGCCCAACCTCTGGGGAGGGGAGAGAGGCTGGAGACTGAGTTCAGTCCATGCCCGTGCAGCGACATCCCAGTAAAAAATCCCTAAACACCGGGGTTCCGGGAGCTACCAGGTTTGTGAATACACGGACATGCTCAGAGGGGCACCTCAGCTCCACGGGACAGAGGCCCCACACTCGGGACCCATCCAGACCCTGTCCGATAGAACCTCCACGTGGTTTCTCCTTTAAAATAAGGTGAAGTATAGTGTTTTGCTGAGTTCTGCAAGCTGTGAGGATCCCCGGTTTGCAGCCCTCCAGGGAGAGCATGGGTGGCCCCTGGGCCTTGGCATCTAAAGTGGGGGCAGGTTGTGCAAATGGAAGATGACAGCCGAGTCTAGGGCAGTGGATACGCGATGTCCAGCGTTTGCCTCCCTGCTCACACCCTCGCAGCAGCCACGGCCCTGAGATCTCGATGATGCCAATTATACCCTCTGACCTCGGCCCACTGACCTGCTCAGGGAGGACCGGTCCACGTGCCGGGTTGGGGCTTCCACGTGGGCCAGAGACAGTGGTCAGGGGAGTGGGCTGTGGGGAGCTGAGCCAGAGGGTGGCATCTGGACGGCTGTGGAGGTTAGAACTGGGCCTCGCTACAGCAGAGGCAGAGTGGATGGAGGGAGGCAGGGAGGTGACGCTGGGTGACACTGCTGTGACAGGCCCTGAGGGTCCGTGAGCAGTGGCAGGGTGGTCTCTCTGGGTCTGTAACCCCAGTCCCGGCCCCTGTAAGCCCTGGCCACACGTGGGTTCTGGTCTTAGCACATGGTGTCCGGTCCTTGCTGTGGACCTTCAATAATCTCAGGATTAATGTGAGCTGTTCTGCGTGGGCCTTTGCTACATGGGACCTGAGGGCTGGAGTATTTGCTGTTTTGAGCAACAACTGATTTAAAGTGATTAAAAGTGAGGACTTAGTCCATCCACAAACTCCGTGGTAGCTAAGGGTCTCCCTGCTGCTGTTACCTTGACCCCAAGGCCCTGCCCCCTGCCCTTTCCCATGGTCTCCTCCCGACTGTGTCCCCAGCACGCTGGCCTTGTCCGACCATCCAGCAAAATCCTGCTGGCTTCAGAGCCTGCTCCCTGCGCCCCTCTAATGGGACCTCCCCTCGCTGCCCCCCTCATGTCTCCGGTGACCCTCACTCTATTCATGTCGAACGGGAAGGAGATGGCAAGTGTGACGTACCCGGCATGTAGCAGGTGCTCAGGGCGGCAGCTCCCTCCTGTTACTGAGGTCTGAGCTTCACTTCTCCTGGCCCGGGCTCGTCCCTCCCCGAGCCAGTCTCCTCCTGGACCTGGGGCTGCGGTGGCCGGGATCTGTAAAAGGAAAGATAATCTGACTGGCGCAGAAATGGAGGTCGGAGAGCCAGGGAGCCATTCAAGGCTCACAGTGATGCCGAGGAGACACCTCTCCAGGGGACAGTGCTGCGTGGGGGGGACCGTGCCCAGGAGCTGCTGGGAGAACGGGCCTTGGCTCCAGCAGGTGGCAGCCTGGGGAGCCACTGGCCCCGGGTTCTGAGACCCTGGGATTTAGAGAAGGGCATGGGGGTTACTCATGGCGGGGGAAGGTCTCTCCACAGCACCGAGAGGAGCGTGTGCCGAGTGGAGACCTTCCAATTAGCTCCTAACTCGTGAGGTGAAGGGCAGCAAGCACGCTCCTGAGCCCTGAAGGGCTCCCTTCACTCTGAGTTATGTCTCCAGCCCGTGGCTCGCCGTGGATCTGGGCAGGAACATGGCACACTTGGTAATTTCCCCCAAGGTGGCCCTCCTTATGGTGATTGACAGGCCGTGGGATGCCCCGCTCGGCGCCCCAGGAGCTCAGCGTGGCTGTGGGTTTGACAGGGAAGGACCAGATCTCCTCTGGAGAAAGGGGGGCCGGGAGGGGGAAGGGGAGACTCGAACCTGAGGAGGTGAGGAGGGGTCCTGCCACCTGCCCTGACCGCTGGGGGCCTCAGGCAGGTGCTCAGGACGGCTCCGCTCGGGAGTGACGGGGACCCTGGGGCGCCACTGTTTAATCAGGGACTTGCTTGATTTTGGCTTTGAGGATTAATCGCAGGTGACACCAGCTCTCCCAGAGCTGACAGAAGCTGTTCTCGTCGCGTGTCAGCTCGGATCGGAGTGAGCTGTCACGGGCCCGTGCCCGGGGAAGTGGCTTCTCCGGAGGACACTGTCTCCTTGGTGTCCCCACAGCCTCCCTGCGCGGAGGCCGGGACAGGGGCAGCTGCCCGCTGAGGGCATCAGGGGGAGGGCTGCGGGCACCGAGGGGAGGGCTGTGGGCTGGTCTCCAGGGCCCAGTCCCCAGCCAATGCCAGCAAGGCCGTCCACAGGCCACCGGCAAAGGCAAAGGATACTTTGCTGCTTTTTAAAGAAAAAGAAACACGTGCTTCTTTCACCATCAGAAGAGGCTCCTCTGAAAATTGAATTGTGAGAGAGGTTTTCATTGCAAGAGAGGGAACACAGGTTTGCACAGGTCGGTACAGCCGCCCGACATGTCGGCACAGGCTGGGGAAACCGAGGCACAGGACAGCCGGGAATGAGGCAGCACTTGCTACGCCTGCCCTTAGAATTGGATCACCCCCCCTCAGGAGAACCCGAGGTCGGGAGGAATGTGCAGGATACGGCTCCCGAGGGGCTGACTTGTATTTAACAGCCAGCGGGCTGACGCTCACAGACCATTGACCGTGTTCCAGCACTTTCCTAAGCATAACGGACGAACCCCAAGGGCTCGCTGAGATGGGGGTGTTCTTAGGACTGCAGTGACCGTCCTCGCAGCCAAGGAAGCCAAGCCGGGCGACGCGCACGTCCGACTCAGCATGGACCCATGTTTCTCTTCATCACTACTACACAGACCCTAGGATTGCCTTTTTTTTTTTTTTTTTAAGTCTGCTTTTAAATGCCTCTAACCAGAAGGTGTACGTACAAACGCTCCCTGAAATATCACTTCAACACACAAGCTGAAAACAGAAGTAAAACCAAGTTCTAAGACGGCAGATACTGGCTCAGGGTTAAAAAGAGCTATTGCCTCTCAAAAAAGGGATCGATGGCTCAGTGAGTTATTAGAGTGGGACTCAGGGGCGATCTGGGAAGCCCATTCATCCCGCGCGAAGCCCATTAGCCGACAAGCAGAACCTGTCACCCTGTCTCGGCTGCCCCCGCTTAAGAATAAACACCCCCACGTGGTGTTCGAGGAACGGCTCCGTGAGAAAGGGAGAGTCCGGAGGAAACCTGCGGGGAGCAGGAGTGCACAGAGTAAGATAAGACCTTAGAAAACACAGTTTGATCATTAAAATCCATTAAGAGATTAGATAAGATATTGCATCCATAAAATAATGCTATAAAAAGGGAACGAAGAATGAATTCTTGGCAATTAAAATAAGGTAGCAGAACTTTATAATTAATAGAAGATTTGGAAGATAAAGTTGAAGAAGTCTCCCCAAAACATTAATAAAAAAGTTAAGAAAAGGAAGACAAAGGAGGAGGGAGGAGGTCAACTTAGAAGGTCTAATATCCAATAAAGAGAGATCCTAGAAAGAGATTACAGAGGTTCTATTTCCTTTCTTGTATATCTATTGAGGATATAATACAAATTAAGGGATGAAATTATCAGAGAAATAATATTAGAAGGTTCTCCAAAGGTAAGACTATGAATCTTTGGATTTAAAGAGTTTTTGAGCACGCACTACAATCAGTGGAAAAGAACCTTCTCAGAACATCACTATGAAATTTCGGGCCACCAGCAAATAAGAAACCCCAAAAGCTTCCAGAGAAAAAAACAACACCAGGTCACCTGCAAAGGACTAGAAGTAACTTTGGTCTCGGGCTTTCAACAGCAACACCAGAAGCTGGGAGACAATAAGGCAATACCTTCACATTTTTTGATGGAAAGGACTTTTAAACCTAGAATTGTAAACCCCCCAAACTATTTACATGTAAGGATAGAATATTATTTTCAGAAAGGCAAGGACTCTAAACATTTATTTCCCAGTACCCATTTCTTAGAAAGCTACTTGAGGATGTGCTCCAGCAAAATGAGGGAATCAAACAATAAAGAGGAAGGTATGGAGCCCAGGAAACAGAGACTCTAATGGGACGAAGCATCCAGAAAAGTCCCAGGATGAGAGGGATGTGGCAAAAAGCAGCTGCCGAGATTATGGCAGGACCATCGAGGGCCCACAAGAGGGAGGCTGCCAGGGCGAAAACACTGAATGATCACCTCGTATATTTGATAATGTAGGAAATAATATTGTTAAGCAAAGGACGGGTCTGAGAGTCAGATGGGAAAAAATTAAGGACAGGTACATAAAAAAACCTCAGCAAATGAAAAGAAAAAGAGGTAATATTAACTCCAGGGAAAAATAAAAAGAAAGGAAACACTATTAGAGCACATGACTTGCTTCAACATAAATGGTATTTACTTAGTCATGAAAATGTAACAGAAAAAACTGACCTAAATGCGTTGGGAGAAGGGGAGTGCATGCAGTGGGGTACAGGAAGACAGCCGAGTGCTCATCTACCGAGCAGTGTGCCAACAGGTAATGACTTAGAATGGATGCATCACTATACGCAATGCATGAATATTATTTAGAAATAAAGAGGTAAGTATAGTGACAGGAAAACAATTACAAAGATCAGTTAGAAGAGGTTGCTGCTGGGGGTCAGGGCTGGGGATGTTGATGGCCGGGGGTGGTGGTGGTGGTGGTGGTAGACTGACATTTTCATTATAAACCCACTTAACATTATTATTATTGTTGGTTTTTAACCCTCACCCGAGGATATTCTTTCATTGCTTTTTAGAGAGAGTGGAAGGGAGAGAGAGAGAGAGAAACACTGATGTGAGAGAGACACATTAACTGGTTGCCTCCAACACGAGCCCAGAACAGGGCCAGGGATGGAAACTGCAACCTAGGTATGTGCCCTTGGCTGGGAATCGAACCCACGACCCTCTGGTGTTCAGGCTGACACTCCAACCACTGAGTCACACCGGCCAGGGCAAGCCTACCTAACTTTTTAACTCTGCATGACATAGGCATTATCTTGGTAAAAAAAATTAATAAAAAAATAACATGTCAATAGTTGGAAATATGGACAATGTATTAAAGCCTAAAGGATAAGACAGTTACCTCCCTTCTCTGCACACTTGCCACGTTCTACCTTTCATAATGCCTGTCACACAGGTCACCCCTTCGGGAGCCAGAAGTACTCACTATGTTCGGGGCACTTCACAGATGGTTCCTCCCTCAACCTTCACAGGAGTGTGGTGAGGCAGGTTTTATTTGTTCCCATTTTATGATGAGCAGGTAGGACCGGAGAGTAAATAATGGGGTGAGATCCCATAGCTGCTAAGTGGCAGAGCAGAGATTCCAACTCAGCCCTCGCTGATTCCACGTCATCTGATCCCAAGTTAACTAGCCATCACCATGGATAACATTAAGCACAGTATCTCATCCAACCACGGAGAGCGCTTGCCTCCTGGGCTCCATGTCTTCCTCTTTACTGTTTTACCCCCTTGTTTTGCTGGAGCACACCCTCTGACAGCTGTCTATGAAAAGGTGTGTCGTAGTTGCTGCAGGCAGACGCCACGTGGATCATCTCATTTAACACAACCGCCCTATGAGGCAGCCACGACTATTTCCATTTTATAGAAGATGAAACAGATTCAGAGAGGCTCAGCTACCGGCCACCTGTCCATATCATGTCTGTCTGCCCCACAGAACTTAGCACAGGGCCTTACCCACAGTAGGTATTCAATATACATTTGTTGGGTGAATAAATAAAAGCCAAATCCTGAGTGAAACAAACAATCAGGGTGCTCTTACTTCAAATCCACGGAGTGCCAAGCCCTTTGCAAATGAGCTGTCCTTATAGGACAGGCCCCTCTTCTCTCTAGAGTTGTCCCTCGTACAAACGCTCTGGGACCAGAATGGGTTCAGCGGCCAGTTAGATAAATGCATCTCTGCTTAATTGATGTGCCTGGATGATTGGAGTCAGCGGCTTGAGATGGAGGGTTTAATTATTCCAATGAAAACTCCACTTAATTGAAAGGAGTTCTGGCAAAAAAAAAAAAGGGGGGGAGGGGGTGATCATTTAAAAGAATGATCTACTGCCTGTGAGAAAGACACGGGGACACACCAGCACTCGGGCCAGGGGTGCTTACAGCCCTGGAATTAAAGCTTATGGAAAACAACCAGAGCCACGCCTTCCTGTGTGTCCCCTCCCGCTTGTCCCTTCATTGCTACGAAAAGGACACTTAGAGCAGCAGCTGGAAAATCCCCTGGCAGGATCCTCCCTCGGCACCCCCATTAACTTCTTCACCTCTGTCTATCTCGGCTCATTCAACCGAAATATTGAGATGATAACATTTCCCGTCAATTACGATGTGTACAGCAATCAGTAGAGCTTCACCGCTACATATTTTGAAAGCAGCAATTATCGTTTAAGATTCACAGCGGAGTGGCAGCCACCGCCAGCTGCCGACCCAATACCCATGCTCTCTCGCTTAGTAGCAGAGCCCCAGTTTGGTTGGGAGCATCACTGCGCCCATCTAAAAAAAACAAAACAAAACACCCCGGTGTTTCCAGCCTCCCTTGCAGCTAGGGGTGGCTGTGTGACACAATCCTGGCCACTGCGATGTAAGTGGGGGTTTCTGGTGAGACATCTGGGAAGGCTCTTTGGGTTAGAGGCAGAATCTGGTGAGAAGAGCCTCTCATTCGTCCCGGCCTTCCTGCCTGGAATGTGGATGCAATGCCCCGAAGCACAGCAGCTATCTTGTGAGCATGAAGACGAAGGCTACGCTCTTAAGTGTGTCTGCCTGGGGTGCTGCAAGGACTTTGGGTCCAAGCTAACCTTTGAGTCCTTGGTCCATAGGAAAAGAAAATCCCTTGTATGTATGAAATTCTGATTTTGTTTCTATAATTTGCAGTCAGGAAAACCATCCTAAAAGACCAGCTACGGGCTTCTGAGCGCTGCAGTCTGAGCAGCTGTTGCCTTATCTGTCCATTCATTCTTGTTCCGTTTCCTAGATACAAAACCGGAGTAAGCAGGTGATCAATAAAGACAGAGCACCGCCGGTGGATGGAGCACCGCCGGGGACAGGAACAAATGGCGTGGCTCCAAGGGGTTGCAAAGCCACGAGGTAATCAGGCAGAGCCTGGGAAGCAGTAACGAGCGGACGACACCATCGTCTGTTTGCTCAGCCGTTCCGGCCGGCAGTGCCCAGGTGGGACCATTTATCTCACCCGCCTGCCGTGGTCCCACCTCTAATCCTGAGCTGGACCCTCAATTTTCAGTCTCAGCTTCTTCCACATCCACTGGCACCTGCCTCTTCTCTCTGAGTCCTCCCTCTTCCCAGCGCTCCCGACGCCCCCATCTCCGGTTACAGCCAAGCTTCTTGGCCAACATCGGGCACGCCATGCCTGTCAGCCCTGGGCACCACCCATCCTCTCCCAGGCACCAGGCTAGCCCTCATGGTGCTCCATCCACTAGTTTCAGTGACCAGTAGTTTCTGTGGAATACAAGTGTCTCGACCTGATCTTTCAGGAAAAGAGGGAGCATCAGTAGGAAGTCAGGACTCAGGGGCAGGGGTGGAGCACGACCCACTTACCGAGCCCAGAGACCAAGGCCATGGCCACATCAATCCTTCCCCACCCCCCAGGCCCTGCCGCATGTCCACGCTCCTTCCCCAGTGGCTTCGGACTTGTGCCAAGGCGAAGACTTTCTGGAAGGACTCGCACCTCTCACCTCATCAGTGGGGGCGGCTTTCCCCTGCATCTCTCGTTTTCCTACCGCAGAGGAACTGCGGAAAAGCAGCACAGTTAGGAAGGACAGATTTAAGTTGTTCTGAAATGGGCACCCATTTATCATGCCAGCTCTTCGTGAGCGTTGGCTCCGTTTGGGTTCCAGAACCATGCACGCAGCAAACTGACAGGCCTGAGGGTCTCCAGGAGGCATGGCCACACCAAACCCGGTCCCAGCGTGAGGCCACCCTCTCCCTCCTGGGAAGCACAGCCACAGGAGGCGCCTGGCCTTGACCACAATGAAATGCCACTCTCTCCTGTGGTCACCTTGGAAGCCTGGCCAACAAATGTCCCTTCACCACGGGGACCCTTAAGTCACTGAGCACCAGCTGGTTCCAACTCAGGAGCCCTCTGTGCTTCCAAAGACAGCCCTTTGCTTCATCCGTGGGCCTGATGAAAGTCGCTTCCATTAGCAGATTCTTCAAAGTCTTGGCCACCGGTTTATTATCTGGGCTGGGAGAAACTTGGAGAGTCCACGGTCCCTCTGTGAATTCGTCATGCCAGTCTCAAGACGGAATGAACCACACTGCGTGGTTGCTGAATAAAATGCTCTGATGACCTCAGGTTTTATAATAAAACATCCTGTGGCCACAGAACTGTATTTGGTGATCAGTCCACCTGCAAGGACTTAGAGCAGGAAATACGGATGCACCGGCTGGTGCTCTGAGATGCCGTCCGACCACCATCCTTTGCTATTCCTCGCTTCCACGCCCGAGGCAGATTCCTCGAGAGGGGGGCTGTGTTGCGCTCATCTGTGACTCTCTTGTGCATGGCCAGGCCCACAGTCACCTCTCCCCATCTCTGCTGAGTCTCCCCGCAAGTCCAGAGGCAACCCCACGGTGGACACAGCATGCACCCAGGTGCGTACGTGGCAGAGACATTAAATTCCAGGAGAAGCAGCAGGAAACTACGAGTGACTCTGTGGTTTCGGACTAGGGAAGGCCGTTTGGAAATGACGTGGGCAGCTGGGCCCGGAGCTGGAACAGTGACAGAGAGAACCCGTTCCCAGGGGAGCCCCATGGCCCCAAGGATCTGAGGGAAAAGGTTGGGCCCTCAAATTTCATAGGAAAGGTCACGAGCATCATCAAGTAAGAGCCCCACTAGGAGAGCAGCCAAGAATGAGACCTGGAAGTTTCCATGGGAGCCATATTCTGACTTAAATCTCCCCCTTATCTTCTTGCTTGGCTGGCACTGGCCCCGGGGGAGCAGGAGACAAGGTCAAAATGGCAGAGCAGGTAGGTCCAAGGCCTCCAACATCCAGCCAGGGAACAGCTGCAAAGTCTGGTGATGAGAACACTTCAGAGCAGACTTAAGACAGGGGGCTGGGAACACTACTCATTCATCCATCCATCCATCCACTCATCCATCCATCCACTCGTCCATCCACCCATCCACATATCCATTCATCCATCCACACACCCATCTATTCATCCATCCATTTATCCACCCATCATCTATCCATCATCCATCTATCATCCATCATCCATCCACCCACCCATCCACTCATCCACTCATCCATCCATTCATCCATCCACCCATCCATCATCATCTATTCATCACCCATCCATCATCCATCATCCATCATCCATCCATCCACTCATCCATCCATCATCCACCCATCCACCCATCCACCCATCCACCCATCCATCCACCCATCCACCCACCCATCCACCCATCCATCCATCCATCCACCCACCCACCCATTCACTCACTCACTCACTCACTCACCAGATTCAACAACAGTGCTGGCCACAGAAGACAAAAGAGTAAGAAAAAGAAATGGACCATGAGATGGTTCAGGAGAAAAAAGACAAGAACAGGTGAGGACAAGACACAGTGACAAATGCAGGGTGTCCGGAGCAGACTAACGGAGGCACGAAGGGGACCCTGAGAGGACAGTGGCAGGAAGCCCGGCAGGCTCATCGGGATGAGAAAGAAGCGTGTGAGAGAGGCAGTCGCAGACGGGTGACAGGGAGAGGACAGGAGAAGCCAGCCTGGGTGACGCCGGCCGGCCCACACTGCAAAGGCCGGCCTCGGCTCGGAGAACGCGAGTCCGAGCGCAGCAGCTCTGCGATGTGCCAGGGGAATGCAGCGGGGGCGCCCGGGCCACCCCTGAGACCCTGATGGAGGCATCTCCAGGGCCCAGCCCTGGTTGGGCAGGGGCGCTGCTCACAGAGCACACCCTGGTCTCTCCCTTCAGCATTTATAAGACGCACAGAAAATGTGCTTGGAATCGATGTGGCGATCAATTTAAAACGCATTTCCAGTTGCAGGGCCGCCCATTTTATGAAATGTCGTGGAAACAGGGAAACATAGTGATGCTTCTAGACACACTTCCAGGCATCCGGAAGGAGCGCCGCTGACCGCTCCAATCCCCCTGAAGGCCAGTGTGTAGGAAACGCGGGTTCAGGTTTTCCCATCCGGGACCGGGGAGGGGGGCGCCGTGTCCTCATCCGATTCTCTCCGGTGCTCCCGTCATGGTCCGAGGTAAGAGTGACGCTGGGGAGGCGCCTAAGCTGCGGCAGGAGCGGGAGGAGCAGCCCGGCGGCCAGAGGCCCACCGTCCATCTGCACAGGGCGCCTGGTGCCTCGTTCCCCAAAGGCCTCAGGGCTGGCGCACAAGCTGGTGCAGGCGCAGCAGGCCCGGCCCCACACAGGCCCCGGCCTCCTGTTTTGCTCCGCGGGGCTCAGGACTCCGGAGGAGAGCTGTGTTTTCCCAGGCATCAGGTCACTAGCGTGATTCCCGGGGGGAGGAGGCAGGAGGGGGGGTGGTCTGAGGGTTGGGTGACGGTGGCTTTGTTAAGATGGGACCTCTCTTGCCCGGCCAGTGTGGTCCAGTGGTTGAGCATCAACCCAGGAACCAAGACGCCACTGGATGGAGTCGGGTCGGGGCACATGCCCGGGCTGCAGGCTGGGTACCCAGTAGGGGGCGTGCAGGAGGCAGCCCGTCGATGTTTGTCTGTCTCCCCCCCTCTTCCCTTCCTCTCTCTCTAAAATCAATTAAAAAAAAAACTTTAAAAAAAAGATGGGCCGTCTCTGAAGACTCCTTCCACTGTTGATGTAGAGAGTCGGGGGGCTGGGATCCTGTGTGCGGGGCACCCCCACACAAGGAACATGGAGCTCCTGCCTCGAGAGGTTAAAACAGGTTGTGCTTGTTGGTGTGAAGTGACACTGGTCCCCCAAGAGGGGCTGCCGCAGAAGGATCGCAGGGATTCTACTCGCATCAAAAAGAGTCAAACCCCAAAACCTTCCCATAAAGAGGCCAAGCTGAGGCTTCTCTGTGCTCCAGGGGGAAGGACAGAGTCCCAATGGGAGGATCCTGGGTGGGAACTCCAGCTCTGCCCCCTGCTGCTGTGTGGCCTCGGGCACAATGCCTAACCTCTCTGCGCCTCCACGTATCAGTCTGTAAGACTGGACAAGCGGCACGTACGTCTTAGAATTGTGGCAGTGCACACAGTGGGAGCTTAGTCAGTGTCACTCGGTCCAGTGCACGCAGTGGGCGCTTAGGCAGTGTCACTCCTCGGTTCAGTGCACGCAGTGGGAGCATAGTCAGTGTCACTCCTCGGTCCAGTGCATGCAGTGGGAGCTTAGTCAGTGCCACTCGGTCCAGTGCACACAGTGGGAGCTTAGTCAGTGTCACTCGGTCCAGTGCACGCAGTGGGCGCTTAGGCAGTGTCACTCCTCGGTTCAGTGCACGCAGTGGGAGCATAGTCAGTGTCACTCCTCGGTCCAGTGCATGCAGTGGGAGCTTAGTCAGTGCCACTCGGTCCAGTGCACGCAGTGGGCGCTTGGTCAGTGCCACTCGGTCCAGTGCACGCAGTGGGCGCTTGGTCAGTGTCACTCGGTCCAGTGCACGCAGTGGGCGCTTAGGCAGTGTCACTCCTCGGTCCAGTGCATGCAGTGGGAGCTTAGTCAGTGCCACTCGGTCCAGTGCACGCAGTGGGCGCTTGGTCAGTGCCACTCGGTCCAGTGCATGCAGTGGGAGCTTAGTCAGTGCCACTCGGTCCAGTGCACACAGTGGGCGCTTGGTCAGTGTCACTCAGTCCACTGCAGAAGCCAGTGGCAAGCTCGCAATGGGAGCAGGAAGCGTCTGCCTAGGTGTCCGTGTAATGACCTCCACACCAAACAGAATCTAGAGAAAATCTTCAACATTCTGGCCTCAACCCTGTTGTCTGGGCTTCTGCTTAGAAACTCACCCACCTGGGGTGTGGGCATCTGTCTGTCTGTCCACCACGTTGCTTACGATCCTCGGGGCAGGGACCCAGCTCCTATTTCCTGCGTGCCCTGTGGCCTCGCAAGATGCCTGCACAGAGAGGCGTTTAATATTTATAAAGGGATTGATTTCCGATGGGTAAGCAGGGGCTCCCTTCTCCGCGTTGGCGGTTCCCTCCTTGGGCGGAGGAGGCCCTTCTCTCCGCAGGCGTGGAGGTTTCTCCCTGACAGCCTGCAGCCGGGATCGCACGCCCTTCATTCGTCCCCGGCTGGTTCTGCTGCGCCTGCATTTCGGATCCGAGCACCAATCTGTCTTGCTCTCTCCCTCAGTCATGGATTAGAAGGCCAGCACACGCGTCCCTGCCACTGCTGACCTGCGGGGACACAGTCATGCTAACTGGGTGGGCTGCAGAGCGGCCGGCTCTCCCCACTTCTGTCGGGAGGACTCTCCGTTGGGCGTGCTCCCAAACATCGATCCGTGTTGGGGCTCCTTCCCAGAACCTGAAGCCGTGGCGTTGACAAGGAGAGCAGGTTCCAGGCACTGGGGCTCCGTTTGGTCCGTGGACCCTGACGCTCTGAAAACTGATAACCCAGCACCAGCCAGGGTCTCTCGGAGCGAGTTGCCCCCTTGTCGGGGGAGGTCTCAGGAAGTGGACAGAAACTTCGTCACCAGCTCACCTTCAGAGGACAGCCTCCTGGACAAGCAGGGACAGTGTTGTCTGTGGGTGTCCGTCTGACGCGCAGCGGGCACTCCCTCCATATCAGAGGGGGACAGAGTGACTCAGGAACAAAACCCGCGACAGACAGTGAGGGCGGAGGCAGGCCGAGCGCAGAAGAGACTGCCGTGGGTCAGAAGGGGTAGAAAACCCTCCGCCACAAGTGTTGTGAGGTCACACGGAGGCCCTGTCACCTGACCCAGGTCTACGCTAGACCGGGCCCTGCTTCCCGGGAGAAAACGAAAGACCGAGACGCCGGTGACGGGAGACTGCAGGATCCAACATGGTTTTGAGTTTTCGGCGGGGCAGGAAAATAAGACAGGCGTCTCACTATTTTTCAGGAAAGTGACAAATAGGGACAGCCACCTCCCAGTCCTTCCAGGATCACTGACCCAGTTTGTGGAGGGTCTAGACCCCCGATCTGCCCCATTCCCCTTCTTCTGCGTGTCTTGTGGCAACGTCACTGCCCACGGGAGACACTTTTAAAAGGAAAAGGCAGGGGGCGCTTACTGCCTCGATTATTGCAAAGCGAGCGTCCCTGCGAGGTCAGGCGGGCACAGAGAAAGGGAAGCCGGTCGGCTTTTCTATGCTGGGGGCTCTGCCAAAGGGACGGCAAGGCGCGGAGCTGGCTCAAATGCACCAACTGAGCACCCACGATGCTGGGGAAATAGGTTTGTGTGTCCAACGGAAGGTTAGGCTCCTGAGGGGGAGACAGGAGGGGGAGGTGGGAGACACGGAAAGGGCCTCTTTACTCACAATTAACGGCAAAGTAAACAGCAAAGTAAACAGCTCTCTCGTGGAATGGGCCCCTCCCTCCCAACCACCCCGCAGCCCCACATTCCAATCAGCTCCGGGCTGTTCTGCTCGTTACTTCAGATAATCAAGGGCTGGCTGTAATTAACCGTAATAATGTCCTCAGGAGCAGAGCCAGGCGACAGCTCAGGAAGGCTGGCCAGGGCTGCTGTGTCCCCCGCATGCCCCTCCAAGGGGCACTCGGAGCCCAGCCTCCACCACAAGGCACAGTGCCCTGTGGGGTGGGCGAGGGCAATGGGCAGAGACCCCCATGGGTCACTTCTGGGGTCTCTGCTGCATCCTGGCACTCACCAAGGTTCCCGCTCCACCGCCCCCCCCCCCCCAGTTTCCCTTCCCAGTCCTGGTGGCCCTGAACCCGCCACGCCAGTGACCTTTAAAATAAAAACATCTCTGGGGGGATGCAGGGGGGCAATGGGGGAAAAAAGGCGACATCTGTAATACTTTCAACACTAAAGATAAATTTTAAAAAAGGCATCTTATCCACACAGTGGAGTACTATGCAGCCACGAAAAGGAACAAAGCCCTGACACACACCACGTCCAATGCGGAGGAACCGTGAAAACATCCTGCCGAGTGAGAAGCCAAACACCAAAGGCCACACAGTGTGGGATTCCATGTACACGAAGTGTCCAGAACAGGCAAGTCCACAGAGACAGAAGGCAGACGGGCGACGGCCAGGGGCTTGGGGAGAGTGGGATGAGCGCTCATGTGTACGGGGTTTATCTGGGGGTGATGAAAATGCTTTGGAACCAGACAGAGGTGGCGTTTGCACGTTGTGACCATACTAAAAACCACCGAGCGCTCGCTTAAAAATGGTGAATTTTACGTTGTGGGAATGTCACCTCGATTAATAAAATAAAAAATGAAAGCAGCTGCAATTTCTTGAGCCCATGCGTGGTGTCAGGTCCCGAACCAGCACTAACCCCAACCACCAGGCAGCCCTGCGGCCAGGGCGTCACCGACTCAAGTGAAGAGATGAAAAGATCCAGGCCCGGGAGGGAGAGGACGACACGGGGCAAGGCCACGCTGGAGCCCCGAGAGGCAGGCGCCCGCGTGGCACCGTGGCTCTCCCGTGGCTTTCAAACCTGAGGCTCTGGAAGCCGTGGGAATCGGGGGAGACTGCCGCGGGCCGCTGAGTCCAGGAAACCGCTCGGCAGCCAACGCAGGTGGGGCGGAGGGTAGGCGAGGGGCAGAGAAAAGGGAACAGGAACTCTGGGTTTTATTTAGCTTGCCCAGGTGCACCCCCAGAAAAGGGAAGAGAGATGAAGCAAGTCAGCGTCAAGGCGGGGAGGTGGGGGCAGGCGCTGGGCGCTGGGCGCAGGGCGCAGGGGCGGGAAGCAGCAGCAGGGCGCGGCGGGGAGCGGCGCCCTCTCGGCACCTGCCGGCCACCCCTCCTCCCGGCAGCTCCCGAGGCCGCGGCAACTGGCGCCCGGCCCCGACCGACTTCCCGAAGGCGGCTCGCCTGCGTGAAAGCCGTCAGCCCGCGACGCGAAAACACGGGGACTCACATTTTCCACGTAGCTGGAGAGTGTCTCAGAACCTCTCGAAATACCCCGATTCCCCTCCTCGGCGGGTCCTGCAACCTGCTATTTGTGCGAAGGGGCCTTTAATGTAGTTGTCGGGGTTGGCGGCTGGTGGGTGTCTGCTTTTCACTTTCCCTATGACCGGGCGCCAGTAATCCGACGCCGTGTTTTTCTGATGTTTCACGCTTCCCACACACGCGCGATGGAAACTTGACCGAGCCTCTGAAAGGTAACGGTGAGAGGACTTGGGGAATCTTCACGCTCGCTGATCACCTCCAGCTTCTCCAGGTAAGCGAAAGCTCAGGCATCAGGTGCCCGAGAAGGCCCCGGGGGCGGGAGGGTGGAGCCGATGATAAACCCGCCAGTAGTTAAACGCGGCACCGTCCACACTGCGCCGGACGGCGGGGAGCGGCGCGGGGGGGCCTGTGAGGAGCAGCCCGGCTGCCTCTGTGGACTGTCTCCCTGCCTGCATTCGAGGAAGCCAGGCTTGGGACCCGGCCGCCCCACGTCACATGGTAAGTCACAGGCCAGGCTGGGGCTGCATCCGACCGTCGGTGAAACTTCCGCCTCGGGGGATGTTATCCTCTGGGTGACTTCGAGACACCACGAATTTACCCCTGGCTTCTGATTTTAAAGGAGGCTTCCACGCCCGAGTTCACGTCTTCAAACCAGCGATGTCCGTGTGACCCCAAGAGAAGACTAAGTCCCTAGTGAGCAAGACTCCCCCCATCTTCACCCCTGCCCCGGGGCCAGAGAAGTTTCTTCCAGCCCGTGGGACTTGCCAAAGGACTTCATGGCACCTTCTCAGTGGCCTCCCAGAGACCCTGGGTTGGGGGAGTTTCCCCGGGGCCCCGGTCCTCTGCCTCCTGGGCCTGTGGATCTGGGTCTCCCTCCTGGCTCGGCTACTCAGTGCGTCTTTCTCATCCCACTTTGCTTGTGGGCAGGGCTGGCCTTGGCTGGACGGTCAGAATTTCACAACAGGCTTATTTCTCTGCACACAGGGCCTGACGGAGGGGTGCTCCCAGGGGCGGGGGGGGGGGGGAATCCCAGGGGGCGCGCTGCACTGCGGGGCCGCAAGCTTCGAGCGTCACGTTAACGGCCAGGGCCCCGGCTCCTGGAAACAGATGCTGTGCCCACTTCCTCCCAGCCCAGCTGGGACCGAGGGCATCCCACTCCTTCCCCGAGGGCACCCTGGCTGCCCTCGGCACCATCCTCATCAGAAGAGAGTCAGGAAAGCCAGCAGCCAGAACAGGAGCCCCCGTCCCCACTGACGACCGGGGACGGGTGGGGAGCCCTCTGGCTCAGCCCCCGCCAGCTGCCCGGCACCGGTGTGAGGGTCCACCGTGTGGCTGAAGAAATTAAGGAACGGGAAGGAACAGGCACGAAGCCGTCAGAGCGCACAGTGTGGACAACGCCAGGGACGCGGGTGGAGGGGCGGACTACACAGCGGCCGATTCCCTCCGAACAGGGGCTTGGCTCCCCCGCCCGGCACACGCGTGCCTCAGGGCGAGAGGCCCGGCCGGCTGGGAAACATACTCACGTGTCTGCAAACTAGCTCAGCCCTGGGACGGGTCGGGGTCTCTCCTCGCTCCTCCTGAATTCCCTCTCCTCTAGCGCACGGCCTGCCGGCCCCCGAAAACGCTGAGGCGGCAGGAGCGGCGGCCCAGAGCACACGCGCCCGGCGCAGAGGCCGCCTCTATTTTTAGCGGGGGCAGGGGTGGGGGCTGGGGTGGGCTGTGTACTTCTCTTTTTATTTTTGTTCTGAGCAGAATCTGTGGGTGACTTTTCATGGAGGGGGGAGGCTGGGAGAAGACGAGGAGCCCACGGGTGCCGCCGAGAACCGGGGGCGGGTCTGTCCCTGGGGCAGCGGGGGAGGGGGGACCAGGCAGGGGCCAGCAGCACCCCAGGGGAAGGAGGGAGCAACGGGAAGGAGCCGCCATTCGCCCCAGATCTGCCGGCCCTGCCGCCCTGCCGGACCTCGCCCAGGAGACCACGGTCCCCTGGCTGAGCTGCTCCAAGCAGGCGGCCGGTGGGGGGCCGAGAACGCCCCTGTTTGAAAGTCTCACAAGGAGGTGCTCAGAGCCAACCCCAGCATAATGCCCCCTCCTCTGCACAACTCAGGCCCCCCGGCCCCGGTCTGCAGCAGAGCCGATCGCCCCTGCCCCTGGCGGGCCTGCGGTGCCGAAGCTCAAAGGTGGACAGGCCGGCACAGCACTGAGAGGGACACGGGGGCCCGCTGTGGGCGGACCCAGCGGCCCGCACACCTGGGTGGTCGAGACTAGTCCCCCCGCTTTCCTTGAAGCCCCCCTCGCCCCCGCCTCCCCCACCCCGGGTCCTGCTCAGCTGGACGCTAGTGTCTGGCCCACGCTCCGAGGGCCGCCACACGCAGCCCGAATCGACCACTCCGCCAAATCCCGCTCTGGTCCCCGTCACGAGGGAGCCGACTGTTCCCTTTTCTAAAAAAATTTCGGTAAGATGGGTAAGCTGGTGCATTTTTTTTTTCTTTTTTTCTTTTTAGTCCGCACCTGAGGATGTTTTTTCCACTGCTTTTCAGAGAGTGGAGGGATGAGAGAGAGAGAGAGAGAGAGAGAAACATCGATGTGAGAGAGACCCGCCGACTGGTTGCCTCCCACGCGCTCCCTGACCCGGCCTGCAACCAAGGCAGGTGCCTTTGGCTGGAGTTTGAAAAGACACCCCCGAAATGAGATCCCTCCAATCCAGAAATGCGGCCCGGCCGTCACCCTACACAGGTCCCCTGTGGCCCGTCCCATCCCGCCCCCGCCCGAGGCACCGCCGTCTCCCGCCCGGCGCAGCTGTGCGCTGTCCGCGGTCTGTTCCCTCTTCCTGAGCCTGTTCCACCGGCGTCCGCTCCAGCTTGTCGACCTGCTCACCTGCTGACGGACATTTGGGCTGCTTCCCAATTCACTTACTGGGAATTCTTGTTCCAGTCTCTGCCCGAGCACATGCCGTTCCCCCCGAGTGAACACCCAGGAACGGGACGGCTGGGCCACGTGGTCGGTCTGCTTAACCCCGTGAGAAACTGCCCCGCGGTTTTCCAAAGTGGCCACCGTTCCCCCCTCTGCCAGGAGCGGGCGAGAGCCAGTCCCCTGCGCCCTCGGTGACACGGGGCCGGTAAGTTTCGTCATTTCAGGCCTTCTACTTGCTGAGCAGTGACACTGCCCCTTTCCCTGGCACGCCCCACACCTTGCCTCACACCTGGCTGCAGCCTTTCTCTCCACCTGGGCCTCTCACTCTTTACAACTGGCCCTGCGTACCGGGTTCAATGGTATCCCCCAAACCCATGTCCACCTGGACTTCAGAATGTGACTGTATTTGGAAACAAGGTCTTTGTAGATGGACCTAAGTGAAGATGAGGCCTTCAGGGGTCAGGGCGGGCCCTACATCCGGTGACAGACTCCAAGAAGCTGACCCTTCCAGCTCGGGCAGGAGAGGCAATGGCGATGACGCTGGGAAGCTGGAACCCGCGGAAAGCAAGCCGAGGGGAGCTGCCCCGTCCTGGGGGTTTCAGGGGAAAGGTGACGGGGGGCAGGGATGCCAGACCCAGGAAAGTTCCAAGTCCCTTCTAACCCTGGGATTCTCAAACGCTCCCCACTGGACAGACCACATGCACAGAAGGAGCTGATTCTCACCGGCGACCGCCAATAAGAGGGCGTCCCTTTAGTCCAGGGAGGAAAGGGTGTCCCCTCGGAGAAGGCGGCCGGGGTGTCACACGTGAAAGGAAGTGGCATCCAGTGGGGCTGGGGGCTGAGCTGTGGGTGAGGGGGATTTTCTTAGTATGGCAAGAAGAACCCAACCCAGCCAGCTCTGCAATGAGAACAGTCCCACAGGAGCCCCAAGACCCTGGAGATGAAACACCCCAAACCCCAGCCCCTCCAAGTCCGAGGGGGCCGTTCTCCTAGAGGGACCAGGTCTGCCCTGCCGAGGCCGGGCCCCCGCTCAGGACCAGGCCCGCCAGAGAACCCAGGCGTCAGCCTCCTCCGGCGTTGCTTTATTTATCTTCGCCTTAAAACCCCAGTTCCAAACAGCGAGGGCCTCGACTGCTGACTCAGCTGCCGCAGCCAAAACTCATAAAATCCTATTTCAAACAGGTCCAGTGATTTTATTTTCTGATCATAAATATGAAATTTAATTAGCAGCTCGCTGCTAATGAAGTCGCCGTGGAAGGCAGCCCGGAGACGCAGAGGGGCGGAGAAGGCCCACCGCGTAAAACGGAGCTGCGGCCCCGCTCTCCCCTCCCCTGCCCTCTGAGTCCACGCAGAGCCTGGGCAGGAGGGAGGCAGCCGCTGGTGGGGAAGGACCAGCAACACCCCCACTCAGGCAGAGAATCGCATGTGGGTTGGATGTCCCCTCTCTGGGTCAGTGGCTCTGACCTGTAAGAGGCCGGCTTGGTCTTCCATTGACACCTGCCATTCTCCGCGGCAGAAGGGAGGGACCAGGAAGAAGCCAGAGTATTAGCAAAGAAGGTGAAGGAAAAGCCGCTACAAAGAGCCGGTTATTCTGCCGGATGCTGGACACCAGTGGGTGAACCACGCTTCATGAAACACAGGACACTCAACCCCCACCTATATTCCTCCCATGACCCCCAGACTCGGGTTCTCCGAGCATGGAATCTATAAATAATCTGTAAATGGTTTACCTGTAAAATAGGACTAAGGATCCCCACTGTGGGTGGAATTTTCGTGATGATTAAAAGCCTTTGTAAAGCACACACCTGGTATATAGCAGGGGCTCAATTTTGGTAGCTTTACCATCCTTACAGGAGTTCATTAACCAAATCCAAAGTCCAGAACTCACTAAGCACTGAAGTCCTATTGAGAAGAAATGGGCTATTCCAAGCATTACCCCAGGAGCTAAAGGTAAAACACGACTGGTAATTTCCTACACCTGACGGGGACCAGCCCAGTCCATGTGGCTGGTGGTGCAGTAGCACTAATGTCACGTGGACGTGGTGTGTTCCACATCATAGTGTCCAAGTCCAAGCACAGGTGGACGGTGCGAGGATGTGTCCCTTACACGTGCAGAGGTCACGGCTCTGCACACACCCTGTGTGTGTCCTGAATGGAAGCACCTGCTAGCCCCAGGGTGAGCCATGCTCCCTCCTCACGGAGCCCGCAGCATCAAGCTTTAGACCTTCTCTGCTGGAAAAGGGCCACTTAGAGGCACCTAACGAAGCTTAAAAATAAACTGAAAAAGAATGAAGCCTCTTCATACATAAATTAACCATCTGCCAGACCAAATGCTATCACAACTTACAGATAACGAAATTCAGACATCCAAATCAACCAGAATTCAATAGTATTTTACTAGATGTGTGCATAAGTCAACAAACTGGACTCATAACCAGGAGAAGACCCAGTCAATAGAAACAGACCCAGAAATTACAAAAATGTTGGGCTCTGCCCACAAAGACTTTAAAACAGCTGTTATAAATGTGTCAAAGATTTAAAGAAAACATGAACACAATAAGGCAAAAGATAGGAAGCAAGAAATAACCAAGTGGAAATTCTAGACCTAAAGATTAGAATATATGAATTACAAATACAGTAGGTAGGTGGGCTTAATCATTTGGACTTTGCAGGAAAAAAAAATCAGTGAATTTGAAAGTGGGGCAATAGAAACTATACAACTGAGACACGGTGGGGGGGTGGGGGGGAGGTTGAACAGGATGAAACAACGAATCAGTAAACTGTGGGACAACATCACGTGGTCTAACATTCATGTAACTAGAGTCCCAGAAGGAGAGTAGAAAGCGAAATTGTGGAACAGAATGCTTTAAAAAATTTCCCAAATCTGATGAAAAATATCAACCCACAGATCCAACAAATTCAATGGATTATAGGGGGAAAAACCCCCAAACCCCAATATGCATAAGGTATATCTTAACCAAATTGCTGCAAATTAAATATAAAGAGCAATCTTAAAAGTAGACTATTCCATTGTCTTCTGCCTCACATTGTTTTTCAGGAGAAATAAATAAACTGTTTCTTATCACCAGTCCTTTGCATTGACTGTATCTTTTTTCTCTATTTACTTTTGAGATTGCTGAACTACATTTTAAAAGTGCTGTAATAAAGCGTCTAACGTGGAATTCTTTATCCAGGGAAATATCTCTTTCAAAAATAAGATGAAACGAAGGCTCTGTCTTTGATAAACCAACGGCTGAAAAAATTCATCACCAACTGACCTACAGCGTGAGGAATATTAAAGAATACTCTTCAGACTGAAAAAAATGACACCAGATGGAAACTCAGATCTGCATGAGCTGAAGAGCCAAAGATGGTAGATACGTGAGTAAATAGGAAACAGCTTTTATTTGTAGTTTCTTTAAAAGATAATTGATACCCGAGAGCAAAAATAACGACAATCTATTGTGCAGTTTAGAAAATACATAGGAATAAAATATATGGTAATAATAAGGCCAGGGATGGGAGAGGTTAGATGAACGTGTATCGTTGAGGTCTTTACACTGCATGTGAAGTGACACGTACAACAAGGTGGATGCAACATAGTTACAAAGTAGACACAATATAAATACAAGGTAGACGCTGAGCAAGTCAGAGACGCATCCTACAGGCCGCAGAGCAACCGTGCGCACACACAGACCAAACAGGGCGGTGAGCTAACAAGTCAGCGGACAGGAGATGGAAAACGAAAAACAACATGATCAACCCCCAGGCAGCAGGAAAGGGGGAAAAACCGAAGCAAAGAACAGCCCGTCGAAAAGGAAACGGAGACTTAGGGGGTAAATGTAAATGCACTAAACTCTTCAATTAAAAGATAGAAAGTATCAGAGTGGACTGAAAAGTCATACAATATGCTGTTTGTCAGCGACACGCTTCAGATATAAAGACACAGATAAGGGACACGTAAAACCGCGGGAACACTATTCGTCGGAGCTGGGATCTGCCATTAATCTTAGGAAAGCCGACTTCAGGAAAAGGCGCGTCAGCCGAGGCCAAAGGGGAGATGTTAGAATAGTCATAATGGAGTCAATTCGGCAACAAGATATAACAATCCTGATGTGTCCGAACTTAATTATAGAGCTCACAACCCGTGAGGCAAAAACCGATAAAACTGGAAGGACTGGCCAAACCCACAATGAAGAGTGGTAGATTTCTTTACTATTTTTTAAATTTTTAAATTATTTCTTTTTTTAAAGAATAGTTTATTGATTTTTGGAGCGAGAGAAAGGGGGAAGAGAGAAACATCGATGTGAGTGTAACATTGATCGGCTGCCTCCCGCAAGCCCCCTGCCAGGGGTCGAGCGGAAACAGGGCGAGAGGCCTGACCGGGAATGGAACTGGCAACCTTTCGGTGCACGCGGGGCGACGGGCAACCAACTGAGCCACACTGGCCGGGGCTATAGCTGTAGATTTTAACACTCCTCACTCAGGAATTGTTAGAGCAAATAGATAGAAACCAAGGAGATGGGAGATTTAAACAGCACTCTCAACCACCTTTACCTAATGGACGTCTCTTTACAAAACAGTCCAGCCAACACCTGCAGACACCTGCAGAACACACATGCTTTTCAAGGGCGCATCAGACATTCACCAGGACCTTATGCTGGGCCATAAAACAAGTCCGCCTTAGCTTTGAAAATATTAAAATTATATAAAATATGTTCTCTGACACAAGGGAATTAAATTAGAGATTGATAATTTGAAAGCACCTAGGAAATCCCCAGATACTGGGAAATTAAATGGCAGTCCTAAATGACCCAACGATCAAGGAAGACACCGAAAGGAAAGTTTGAAAATATTTTGAATTGAATAGAAATAAAAACAAAATACCAAAATTTGTGGCATGCAACTAAATTAATGCTTAGGGGGAAATTTATACTTTTATTTTTTATTTTTAAAGGTCAATTAGATCAAGTTGGTTGATGGTGTTTTAAATTTTTTTAAATTGATTTTAGAGAGAGAGGAAGGGAGAGGGACAGAGACAGAAACATCAGCCAGGTGCCTCCCGCATGCCCCACACTGGGGACGGAGCCTGCAACCTGGGTATGTGCCCCGGCTGCGAATCAAGCTGGTGACCTCTTGGTTCATAGGTCAATGCTCCACCAATGAGCCACACAAGCCAGGTAGAAATTTATACTTTTAAATGCTTCTATTAGAAAAGAAGAATGATTTAAAGTTAATGCTCTAAGTTTCTATGTGAAGACGCCAGAAAAGTCAAAGTAGAGGAAAGAAGAAAATAAAGAGCAATGTGGGAAAATCAGTGAAATTAAAGGCTGGTTCTTTGAAAAGATCAACACAATTCATAAACCTCTAGATAGACCGATTAAGAAAAAAAGACACAAAACAAAATTAGCAATATCAGGAACGGGAGATGAGATGTAACTAGAGACCCTCTGGGCATTGAGACGGTATTTTTATGAAAATTCATAAAAAACATTAAGCCCACAAATTCTACAACACAGACGGTAAGGACAAAAGTGATTCGAAAGACACGAATTCCCAACACTGACCTCAGAAGAAATGGACAACCTGAGCTAGCCCGACCTGTCTACAAAAAATCTTGAAGTCATTGTCAGAAACCCTCCCACAAAAGAAAGCTCTAGACTCATACGGCTTCACTGGTGAGTTTTACCAAACGTTTAAGGAAGAAATAACACTGATCTTCCACCAACTCTCCCGTAAACCACGGGGGGGGGATACCTCTCATCTCCTTTTATGTGGACAACACTGTGCTGATGCCAAACAGCCCCCTAAGACGGTCTTTCCAACAACGCCCCGAGGGCTCGGCCTCATCTCACGGAGCGTCCTCGGGGCCGCAGATAAGCTCCAGCCCCAGTGCGTGAACGACAATTGCAAAGAGCGAGGATTCCAGTCCTTTTGTGCGCAGCGATATTATCATTTAAAAGGTATGGAGCCCACACAGCTGCATGCCAAGGTCCCCAAGGTCCCCTGCCCCTGTGTTCGCCCAGGCTGTTCCCCGGGCTGGGAATGCCCTTCCTCACCATGTCCACCTGGAGACTCCCGTACGCCCCTCAGGGCCCAGCCCAGCGCTCCCCGGACTCCCAGCGGCAACGGGGCTCCTTCCTCCGCGTCCCCCAAGCCCTGACTTGGAGGAGAGCGCGTGTCACATGGGGTGGAGCTCTGCTCGTGTCTCCTCCTGTCTGAGGCGGGAGACTTGCCTTTTCACTGGTGGAGCCACCACCTGGTTGACGACAGGTGCTCCCCAGGTGTCTGATCTTGTCTCAGAGCCGCTCTGGCTAGCTCCCCCTTCCCTGCCCAAACCCAAAGCAGCCACCAGCCCATGTTGTCATCAACGAAGGCCGAATGGGCCCCACCGGACCTACAGCCACTCTGCCCTCTGTGTCCGAGCCTCTCTTCCAGAGCTCTGTCCAACAGCACCTGCGTGTCTGAGAGGTCGGGTGCGCCACCGGGACCCTCAGCTAATGCTGCTCAGAGGCGGGTGAATAGATAATATCCCAGTGCCCTCGATTCTCGGGTGGGGAAATTCTGGGCCACGGGTCTGGCCCGTTTCCCAGAGTTTCTCTACAAAATTAAGTTCCCGTTGCCCACAGTGGCGTCAGGCCTAAGAACACACCCTTCTCTTTCGGCCGCCTCTTGTTCCCCGACCCACTCCCCTGCTCTGTGACCCCCAGACAGACAACCTACGTTCAAGCCCTTGTCTGACAGACGGCTTTGGGAGGAACTGACGAGGGCCACGGTCTGGAGCGGTGGACAGAGCTTTGGGCGGGTGAACTGAGCTCTCATCCCAGCTCTGACAGAAGGCTCGCTGGAGCTCTAGCAGTCCCCTTACTCACAGGGGTACACAGCAGGACCCCCAGCGGGAGCCTGCAACTCGGCTCGTACCGAGCCCTATGGACGCTGTCTCCCTTCTACATAGAGACCTATGATTATAAATCAGGCACAGTAAGAGATTAGTAACGACTAACAATAAAATAGCACAGTGATAAAAACAGACTGCAATAAAAGCGACTTGAATGGCTTTGGGACATTAGTAAGTAAAATAAGGGCCGTTGGAACCCAAGCACTGTGACACCGCGACAGTCAATCTGATAACTGGGAAGGCCGCTCAGTGACTAATGGGCAGGGAGCGTCCACAGCGAGGGGACGCCGGACAAAGGGAGGACGGAGCTGGAGGGTGCAAGATATCGTCACGATCTGAGTACAGAACCGTGCGCAGCTTAAAACTTTTGAGCTGTTTATGTCTGGAATTTCCCCTTTACAGCCAAACCTCAGTTCTCGAACGTCTCCCATCTCGAGCCATTAGGCTCTTGACCAAGAGGTTCATGGGAAAAACGTCTCGGATGTAGAATGAAACTTCTGTTCTTGACCCAACAGCCCTTTCATGCCGATAACAGAACGACCAGTCACGTGTCTCTCCGGCGACAAAGGAGAGAATGCGAGAGTGAGTCCGTTTACTGCCAAACCTGGTGTTGTTAACATCTCGGGAAACTGTGCTGTGAATATTTTCATGTTTGTTTTTTTTTGCTTTTGGGGGTCTGGAATGGATTAATTCAATTTACATTATTTCTAATGGTGAAAATACGATTCGTTTTTTGAACAATTTGCTTCTCCCACAGCCTTTCGGAGCAGACGAAGTTTGAGAACGGAGGTCCCACTAGATGTTTTCACAATTCAGTTGACTGTGGGCAAGGAAACTGCGGGAGGCGAAACCGCAGATGAGGGGGCCACTGTAGTTGGATTCAAAGTAAACAACAAACACACACAAAGCCTGCCCACACCGCCCCCATCGTAAACCAGCACCTCAGGCGGATGGACTGTTTCTGGGGAGAAGAGAGCCAGGCGGGCAGTGCAGGAGCCCTGCAGCCCAGTGCCCGCGGGAGGCGGGGCGAGGCCCTGGGCTGGCGCAGGGGAGCAGAGCTGGGCAGAGTTTGGTCCGGCCTCGTGGCAGGACTGTGTTCACTGAGAGACAGTCCTGAGATGACAAGGTGCAGCCGGCAGGGCTGTCACCTCCTCCTGCTGTGCAAAACAAACTCCCCGCCTGACAGCTCCCGGGGCAGCCCTGGGACCGCGATGATGGGCTAGGCCCCGGGCGCCCAGCTCACACCATCAAGCAAAAATATGGGGTTATTTTTATTTCTATGCAGGATCAAGCTGACAGGGTCTAATTTCCCCCCAAGGACCTATCAAGAGGGAAGTTCGAATTTGGAATCGTGGCGAGAGCTCTGTGCTAGAAAATCTATGTTTAAATCCCAGTTCTCTTAAAGGCTACCTGTGGAGTTTTAAAACCCGATCCCCGAGCGCTCTGCTGCTCCTCTCACCGAGGTGGGGCCTAAGTTTCCTCCCTTGGAATCTGTAACTACTGGATCTATGGAAACAGGTGGAGCCCACTGCCCATCTCTGCGTCACCGAGTCCGTGTCATTGTGCCATCCTGGGCAGGAGCCTGGGCCCCGGGGGGCTGCCCTAGCTGATGGCGACAGAGCAAGATCTGCCTTGTAGCTGAGCTCTCTGCACAAATTTCAGATTCACGAGCTAAGCAAATGATCTCTGTTGTTCCAGGTCACGTGGCGTTGGGGCGGCTTTTACCCCAGCCTGGCCCTCGGTTTCCTCCTCTGTGAAGAGGAGTCGGAGGCTCCCGGGGCACCTGTCGGCGCAAATACTCAACGGCTTCTCTCAACGTGAATGGGTGAAGCTCTTTCCCGGTTTTAGCACAACGCAGAAGGCCCTCTCTCCAACCCACGAAACACGTCCTGTATGCACAAGAACATGCTTCTCAAACATTACTGTCTGCCCCTCACCCGGGGAACTTGCCGATGGCAGGTCCTAATGCAGGGGGAGCGAGGGGGCCTGGGACTCTGCATTTTCATGTGATGCAGACTCAGCGAGAGCATTCGAGGGACGAGGCCTTGTGCCCCGTGTCGGTCACCAGCAGCGGGCACTGGCCCCGGGACCTAAACACGTGTAAGCAGTAGTATCTCATTTAACCCCGACTGTGACAGGCGGGTGAGCCGGGGCTGGGGGCGCCCGGTCGGAGGCCACAGTGCGCGAGCGGCACGGCCGGGATTCGAATCTAGGCCAGTTCATGCTCGTGCCCCACCGTCCGCTTTTCAGCACCAGGTGCCGCGAGCGTCTCAGTTGTTCCGACTCACTCTCTCCCCTCCGCGCCCGCCGCTGGCCAGCGGGGATGAAAGCCCATCGGGGACGGAGAGGCAGGCCTGGGGAACGCGTCGGGAACAGCAAAACAGAGCTGACACGGATAGAGGTGACTTTTTCAGGTTTCCTATCACCAGCTGTGATTAATTCCCAGCTTTTTACATGCTAATGTTTTCCTGCCTGCTTCCGGTAATAAATAACCAATATGCTTTAATTCCCAGTTATTATTCATCCCTTCAGGTATCTGGATTTTGATTCTTTGCTGCAGTTCAATCACATTGAATTTCTTTAACCAGGACAGCTCCATTAAGAGTCCCCTCCAAGGACAGCCTGGCAGGGAGGGAGGAGACAGTAATGGATAGTGGGTCACAGCAGAGAGGGGGGCGCCCAGCCACGAAATATTAGCTGCCATGGGGGAGAGAAGGGGAAACCGTAATAAAAAACACCACCAACTACATTTAAGTAACGTTAAGGTTACAACACAGACCAATAAAACCAAGAGGCCCGCAGTTAACGGCTGACACGCCGTTCGTAACGGGCCTTCCTCGGCCTGTTCCCTCGGCAGGATCGTGGGGCCGCCCGTCGCCTCCCCGGACACCGGGCGCCCCCCAACACTGGCGGGGCCGAGGGGGGCTCACCGCCCTCGCTGTGTATTTCGGAAAGCGACTGGGAGCTTTCTCCATCTGAGCCTGCTCAGGGGCCAGCCCTCCAGCCAGAGCCGGTCAGAGGGGTCTTTTCCGCCTGAAGAAGTGGCTCCTAGGACCCCAGGACTCTGCCCACCGGGCCCTCTGAGGGCTGGACGCAAGCTCCACCTGCCCGGGGGCCATTCTGGGTGTGTGTCAGTCACGCCCACGGTCCCTGGTGGGGACCCACCGTCCCTCGTGGTCCCGCCACCTGCCAGCCCTCGCCCTCCCCTGAGGGGCCGCCCAGGAAGTTTTCGGTACAAGGAGCCCTTCCCGTGGTGCCTCTTAACTTGCTTGGGTCCACTTGGTCTCTGTGACCCTTTGAGAATGTTTTTAAAGCCATGAGGCAGCACGCAGGATCACAAGGGGGCCCGTCGGGCCGAAACGGGGTTACCCCGAATCCGAACAGCTGCTGAGTCTGCGCGTGGGTCTCCAAGTCCCCAGGTTCTGAAAGAGGGCCGCACACACCATGTGCCGAGACGCCTCAGCAGTGAAAGTACTCGTGATTTCTGTTGGCGACAGAGTTGACAGGGCCGCAGGTACTCCGGAGCCCGTCGCCTGAGTTCATAACGGGAAGAAATGCCAAATTTTCATTCGAGTCGGTGAGAATAAAGACATAATTGCTTCCCTCCGAGGTCACGGGGAAGACACCCTGCCCCGGGTGGCACCCCTGCCCCTCCCTTGCACAGCCTTGTCTTCCCTGGAGGACGCCCAGAGGTCAGGGACCCCGTCTGCGGTACTCGTGGCGGCCACCTGACACCTGGCGAGTTGCCCGTCGCACCTGCAGATGCGCAAGAACAGGCGATGAATGAACCACTGGGCGCGGCGTCCCCGGCATCTGGGTGCCGAGGGGACCTTTCTGGTGGCTCCTGACACAGGCGGAGAACGCAGGCGTCCACGTTGCCTCCGTGCAGACTCGTTCCACCAGCTCCATATTCATATGTTTCCTTATTTCAGTCAAGATTTGGTTCACGTACCAAAAAGCTCACCCCTCCAAGGGTACGACTCCGTGGGTTTCGGTAACCTCACGCGGTTGTGCCACCATCACTACCCGCTAATTCCAGAACATTTCATCACCACCCCCCAGAGAAACCCCCTGCCCATCAGTGGTCACGCCTCACTCCCCCTCCCCCCAGCCCCTGCAACCACTAATCGGCTTCTGTCTCTGTGGATTCCCTCTTTGGACAGTTCACATAAATGACTCAGACAATATGTGGCCTTTTGTGTCCGGCTCTTTACACTGAGCGTAATTTCCCAAGGCTCGTCCCCACTGCAACGTGCATCAGTGCTTCCTTCCTTTTTCAGGGCTGCGTAGTATCCCACCGCACAGACAGCCCACATCAGGCCATGTACTCCTCTGCCAATGGACATTTGGATTGTTCACAAATATTTATTTGGTGCCAACCTGTGCCAGATGGGACCTCAGGGCAAGCAGGGTCCCTGCCCTCCCTCTTCAGAACAGCAGGCTGAGAGTCTGGACCCTGGCGTTGGGATCCCTCAGTTTTCCCATCTGTAAAATGGAGGCGACGTTTACCTCCTAGGCGAGGCTATAGAAAGTGAAAACATGTGAAAGACTTGGGCCCGGCCGGGCGTAGCTCAGCAGTTGACCTAGGATCCAGGCGATCGGGGTTCGATTCCTGGTCAGGGCACATGCCCGGGTTGTGGGCTTGATCCCCAGTCGGGGGCCTACAGGAGGCAGCCGATCAATGACTTTCTCATCATTGATGTTTCTCTCTCTCCCTCTCCTTTCCTCCCTCTGAAATCAATAACGATATATTTAAAAAAAAAAAAATTAGAGAGACTTGGCACAGTGCTTGTCACATAGTAAGTGTGGCTGGAGAACACGGTCAGTAAATGACTCCAATCACCTGGCAGGGCTGATGCCAGGAAAGACCGACACAGGTGTGGACAGAGACCAAGCGGGTCGCTCGGAGGACAGGGGCTTAGAGAGTGGCCCGGGGAGGCCCGAGTCGGTCTTCATTCAAGGCCCAAATGATGATAGAAGCCCCCTAAGCGAAGGACAGGGCCCGGGGCCCCGGCGGAGAGAAAGGTGAGCGCGGAGATGCAGGAGGGAAGGCTGCGTCCTGCGGACAGCGCGGCCCCGCAGGCAGAGGCGCCAGGATCCGGAGCCACGTGCGGGTGGAGCTCAGCTGCGGGCCGCCCCACGGAAACTCAGCCAACGGCTCCGTTCACCCCACAGGTTCCGCCCCCAGGAGACCAAGGTAACGTCTGGACGTGCATACTGTGTCCCCCCATGTTCTGAGTACCTGCTTTGTGCCGGCACTGGGTTTAGAGGGCGGGTGAAATAGGTGCGAGCCGCCTTCACGGAGCTTACAGTCGGGGGACATCGGCGTGAGATAAATAAGCACGGGACTCGGCCTGGGACAAGGGGCCTGAAGGAGGGGCCGAGAGCTCTGAGTGAGGCAGTGTCGGCGTCCAACAGACAAGCTCAGGAAGGGGTGAGGGGCAGAGCTCACGACTGAGTCACCAGCTGGAAGGCGGAGCCAAGGAATCCTGCTAGAATCCAGAAAAAAAGGGAGGGGGGGGTTGCTGGACAGAATGAAAGGAAAGTCAAGAGAAACGGAAGCTGGGCCCCGACGCCCCAACATTTCTCTGGTGGGCAGTCGACCCACAAGGAGAAAACACGGAGCATGGAGAGGAACAAACCCAAGGAAATTCTAGGAAAAAATGTCCAGGACTGAAGGAAACGAGAGCCTTCCACATACAAGGTCACGGGGGGGGGGGGGGGGTGAAGGGGAAGAGCCCCCGATTCGCGCTGGGCTGGAGCTCAGGACACCGGGCTCCCGGGGAGAGTCCTGGAGGCCGAGGGGGACGCGCCGCCGGAGGCAGGGCCGGTGGCCAGCCCGCGAGGCCGCTGCAGACGGCGGGGGCGCAGCATCTTCACAGTCCCAAAGGGAAATAATTTTACAACTAAAATGCTACGTTCAGCTGCACAGTGACTCCGGGGCATAAAGGGGAATAAAACCGTATATTTTTTACTCACGCAAGGACTCAAAATGTTTACCATCCACAGACCTCCGATGAAGCAATCGCCACACGGGGTCCAGCAGCAGAGAGGGACAGACCCCCGAGGGGAGGAAACTGGGCCTAAGAAACAACGGTGCCTGCCCCCGGCGCTCCGAATGGTGTCCCCCAAGGTCACGGCGACACCCGAGCCCCGGGACCCCAAGTGCGAGTGTATTTGAAGGTAAGGTCTTTAAAGAGGAGACTGAGTTAAAGCGACGTCATCAGAAAGGGTCTCAGTGGCAGATGGGGGCAGAGTCCCTGCAAAGAGGAGCCAAAGGGGGCTGGGGTATGACACAAAGAAGGACATTATGTATTGATAAAAGGGTCAATCGATTGATTAAATGGAACAATTACAAACACAGACGCGCCTAACCGCAGCGTCCCCAAGACGCAGGACTCACGAATCGACAGAATTAAAAGGAGAAATCGCTCTACAATGGTAGTCGGAGGCTTCAATTGCCCCCTTTCAATAACAAATACAACAGGCAGGAGATCAATAAAAAACAGAGAAGAGCAAACCATCACAGGGAAAAACAGAGACGACCCATGGGCTCCGCGAGAGGCAGGGAGCTTAAACAATGACAAACAACGACCAGAAGTACCAACCACAGATAAACACGAAGGACGCGTCCAACGCACTGTACCATCCAATGCGCCGCAGGTTACGACAAATACAAAAGCATTAACGAGAAAAGGGGACTTAAGGGGACAAACATCAGAAGGAACACAGGAGGCTCTTAGGCTCTGAGGAGGAGCTAGCACCACTGCTTGTGTTTTAGGTGCCTTGTGGGGTTTTTTAAATACATTTTTTTTTTTTTCAGAGAGAGGGAGAGAGAGAGAAACGTCAATGATGAGAGTCATTGATCAGCTGCCTCCTGCACGCTCCCCACTGGGGATCGAGCCTATAACCGGGGCCTGTGCCCTGACGGGGAATCGAACCGTGACCTCCTGGTTCAGGGGTCGACGCTCAGCCGCTGAGCCTCGCCGGCCAGGCCTGCGCAGGCGCCTGGTAAAGCAACACTGGGAGATATCCAAGAAGAAACCGGTGAAGTTGCTGTCACAGTCTCACGTGAGAGATGTCACAGAGCCCCCAGGAACGCGACAAAGCAGTGCGGCCGGAGGATTGAACATAATTAACACGTTTGCTCTAATGATTCGACTCAGAACTCTGTACCCAGCCACCAGGACGACACCCGGTTTTCAAATGCACACGGACATTTTACAGGGATTTGCCACATATTTCTTAGCAGCGAAGGACGGGTCCAGCAAGGATGCAAAGCAGAAACAACCTACGGCTCGCTTGCTGACAAAAACGTGAAAATAAAAAATCTGCGAAACGGATACCATCTCCAACCCATACACCTGAATCACGTAAAAAATGTAAACTTAAAAATTATTTAAAAAGGGGCAACAGCCCAGCTGGTGTGGCTCAGCGGCTGAGCATCGACCTATCAACCAGGAGCTCACAGTTCAGTTCCCGGTCGGGGCACAGGCCCGGGTTGTGGGCTCGATCCCCAGCGGGGGACGTGCAGGAGGTGGCCGATCAATGACCCTCATCATTGATGTTTCTATCTCTCTCCCTTCCTTTCTCTGAAATTAATAAAAATATATTCAAAGAAAGGGAAAACAGTGAGACCACAAACTGTTAGAGTAAATGAGAGTCCAGCAAGGGGGCTAGATCCAAGATCAATCTCTTCTCTCCACGTAGGAAAACTTGTAAAACAACAGGCCGCGGAGGTACAGAGACAGATAATTAGGGCAATGAACGCGAGTCTGGGAACCGGCCCGACGACGCGTAGAAATTTAGTGCACGCTTAGGGTGACACGTCCAGTCAGTGTCCAGTATAAGAGGACTATTCAGCAAGTGTCGGGGTAAGTGGCCACCAATTTGGAGAAATGAATATTCCTACCTGGCCCCTTGGCAAAAATAATTTGAAGATAGATTAATGACTGAAACAATAAATGATGAATTCAAAAGGCAGGAGAGGAAACAACTTTTAAAATATGCGAAACATCCCGGGCTAGGAAAGGCCTTCTAAGCGAGGCTCGGTTAGCTTACGCCACTGGGACACATCTATCGCTGCATTTGAGTAACACAATTACATGGCGCTGCGGGACACGGCGCTGCGGGACACGGCCCTGAGGGACACGGCCCTGAGGGACACGGCCCTGAGGGACACGGCGCTGAGGGACACGGCGCTGCGGGACACGGCCCTGAGGGACACGGCCCTGAGGGACACGGCGCTGAGGGACACGGCGCTGAGGGACACGGCCCTGAGGGACACGGCCCTGAGGGACACGGCGCTGAGGTACACGGCCCTGAGGGACACGGCGCTGAGGGACACGGCCCTGAGGGACACGGCGCTGAGGGACACGGCCCTGAGGGACACGGCGCTGCGGGACACGGCCCTGAGGGACACGGCGCTGCGGGACACGGCCCTGAGGGACACGGCGCTGAGGGACACGGCGCTGCGGGACACGGCCCTGAGGGACACGGCGCTGAGGGACACGGCGCTGCGGGACACGGCGCGGCCAAGTGAGAAGTGTGAGCGGGGCCCAGGCAGACATCGCGGGCTACGCGGTCAAGCCTAACTCGGTGGGCCGGGAAGACAAGGAGCGCAGAGAAAAGGAATGAAGGAGGAGGGACCGCGGGCCATGGAGGGGGCGTCGGGGCTCGGGGAGGCTGGGATCAGCCACACGCACGGAGCTCCTACGGCCACAGCCAGACTCAGACCCAAGCCCCCCCCCAAAGTCCGGGCGTGGGTCTTGCCTGGGGTCTCCGCAGGGCTGGTGGGCCCCGCACCGAAGGTGGGAGGGCGGCCAGGCACCTCGGGGCGGCCGTGGGGGCGGGTCGCCTGGGTCTGCTCCTGCCACAGGGCTCCGAGGCCACAGATTTACTACAGTTGATAATCCTCACCTGAGGGTGTTTTTTCCCACTGATTTTTAGAGGGAGTGGGAGGGAGGGAGGGAACATCGATGTGAGAAACACTGATTGGCTGCCTACTGCATGCACCTGGACCGGGGCTGGGCTCGAACCTGCAACCCAGGTGTGTGCCCTTGACCCGGAACTGAACCCTGGACCCTTTTGGTGTTCGGGACGCCGATCTAACCCCTGAGCCACGTGGGCCAGGGCTCTGAGGCACATATTAAGTTGTGGGGAGTTTATTCGATCAGCAACGCGAGGACCCTTCCGGAGAGCGTGGCCTCAGGCAGGGGCCCGATTCCTGGCACCTGTGCGTGTGCCCGACCCCCCCCCCGCCTCTAATTGGATAACTAGAGGCAGGCAGGGCGGGGGGAGGGCAGCTGGCCTCGTAATGGGGTTGTTCTTGTGCCCTGACGCCCACGGCAGAGATGGGACACCCAGCACCGTCATCCACCTGCTTCCAGCTGTCACAGAAGACACGCGCCAGGCGGGGAAGGTACCCAGCCAACCTCTGCGGGCGGCCGAAGGGCGACTCAGCCAGCCCCTGCCCGCTCTCGGACTCGAGAACGAACGCGGGAAGCTCCCACGGCGGGCCGGGCAGAGCCAGTGCACAGGGAGCTTGGCACCGGGCCCACCCAGGCTGAGTGGCAGCGGGAAGGCGGAGCGGGAGCGGGACAGCTCGGCGCCCCTGCGGCCAGCCTCCGGCTCGGGACCTCCGGCCGCGGGTCTGAGACCCCCGCTGAGCCCGGGCGCCTGCCTGCAGCCAGCTGCGGTATTCAATGCCACACGGCTTTCTGGTGCCCAGGGGCACTGCCTGGCTCCTGTCCTCGGGCTGCAGGGGTGCGGGGCAGGGACTCACAGCACGGAGGGGAGGGCCCGCAGGACCCCACATCCGTCGGCTCTGGCTGCCATCAAAGCAGCCCAGGCCGGCAGCTTCAACAACGGAAACTTATTTATTGTCGGCCCTGGAGGCTGGAGTCGGAGATCACGGGGTCGGCGGCTTGGCTTCTCCTGAGGCCTCTCTCCCTGGCAGACGACCGCCTGTGTCCTCACAGGGCCCTCCCTCTGTGCCCGTCTGCGTCCTGATCTCTTCTTCTAAAGACACCGGTCCCCTGGGATTAGGCCCCACCCGGACGTCATTTTAGCTTCAATACCTCTTTTAAATACCTTGTCTGCAGATTCTGCCACATTCTTAGACTCTGGGAGGCAGGACCTCCACACAGGGATTTCTTTGGAAATAATTCAGCCCGTGAGTGGCTCCCACGCCAGCCCCTCCGCACCCGGCTGAGGCAGGTCCCGGGGCACCGCCGCCAGGCCCCGATTCCAGAACCCGCCCGGGGAAGCAGTTCGTGCCCGAGACTGTTAGGGGCCAGCAGCGGCGCGGGCTCACCACACACCGGCCACACCCAGCGGCCGCCAAGGAACTCACGGCATCAACAGAGACACAGGCAACGCGTCCAGGCGGGAGCGTGACGGCCCTGGGGAGACAAACGCCGCAAGCACCCGCCTCCCGTTGTCAGCTTCAGGGTGCGGGTCTTGGGAAAAGGTAAAGTGAGGATGCAGGGCGGGTCCCTCAGCCTTCCAGGCGGCACAGGACATCAGGAGCGCCCGACAGGAGGGGGGGAGAGCAGGAGGGAACGGCCCTGGGTCCCGCCGAGGCCCTGGGTCCCGCCGAGGCCCTGGACCATCGTCACCGGAGCCCAAGTTCAGCCGGTGAGGGCGCCGCGGCAGCCCCCGTGGGAAAGCCGTGTGGGACCGGCCGGGCTCCCGCGGGGGACGGGTGCAGCACCCTCGGGCTGAGGGTTCGAGCGGCCTCGCTGGGCGGCAGGCAGGGGGACAGAGGGGGTTCCTGTGACGGCTGCAGACTCGCTCCCCACCTAGCCCTGTCTTCCAGCTTTTCCCAAACTCGACAACCCATCACTGACCTTGCCTCGCTTCAGCTGCACTGTTTAGAACAATAGAAACAGCATCTTTGGCTTGTCACCTTGCTCCAAAGGGACTCAGAGAGTTGCTCCACCGTTATTTAATGTGCAAAGTACCTGGGAAGCCCGTCAAAATGCAGATTCTAATTCAGTGGGTCTGGGGTGAGGCCTCTAAACCCGAGCATCCTGCCAGCTCCCGGATGCGGGATCCCGGGGGTCCACGGGCCACACCCTGACGCAGACGTCGGGCATCGCGACGGTGGTCCTGGCTACGGGGCTAAGTACATTTATCCAGACTCACGGGACTGCGTAATGAAAATGGGTAAATGCTATTGTATGTAAATTACACCTTCATAGAGTAGAGGGAAAAATCCATTCCAGATGAATTATAGATCCAAACGTGAACGATGAAACAACAACGCTTATGGAGGGAAACGCCGACCTTGGGGCAGGCACGCGTTTCTCAAACAGGACTCACCAAAGAGTCAACGGCAAGGAAAAAGCCCCACGCGAATCAGGCTCCATTAAAATGAAAACGTCTGTCCGCCTGGCAGACTGTTAAGAAAGCGCAGAGGCGAGCCGCGGACCAAGGGAAGCAGCCGTGTCCCGCTCACCTGACCCAGCGCTCCCGCCCGTCACCTAGAAAGAACGATGACCACTCGGCGAGGAAACAGGCAAAACGCTCGGGCAGGCCCTTCCCGACGGAGATCCGACGTGGCCGGTAAGCACGCGGAAAGGCACGACTCAGTCGTAAGTAAAATGCAACTTTAAACCTCAGAGTGATTTGTTTTGACCGCACACCCACCGAGAGGCTCAAATGAAGAGACAGACCCGTCGCAGCGCTTGGCAGAGCTGAACGCAACGTGCCGGGAGCCCCGCAAACCCACCCTCGGGTGGGAATACAAATCAGCGTCACCGAGAGGTGAGCGTGAGTGCTCGCGGCAGCCTCACGCGTAACCGTCAAAGGCCGTCAACAGCCTCGCCGTCCAGCGGTGGCCGCTGGAGATAACGTGGGACCTGTTCAGAAAGCAGGCTTCCCGGCGATGAAAGCAGGGGCAAGGCGCGGCTGCTCCGGGCAGCGCCAGGGCTGAGGCCGGGGCGCCAGGGCCGCACAGGGCACCGACTCAGGTTGGCGTTTTTGAATAAACCACCGCCGATTTTTAAAACCATGGCCGTCCCACGTAATACTCGGGACATCTTTATTCCCCAAATTAACATTATGTTAAAAGTCATTATGATGGTTCATCGTGATCATTTTTAAAAAATTTTTTTGTTTTGTTCATCCGCACCTGAGGGTGTTATTTCCATTGCCTTTCAGAGCGAGAGGAAGGGAGAGAGGGGGAGAGACATCGACGTGAGAGAGACGCCGACTGGTTGCTTCCTGCGCGCCCGCCCGGGGCCGGGGCCGAGCCTGCGTCTGAGGCGTGTGCCCTTGGCCGGAATCGAACCCTCTGCCCTCAGTCTGCCCCCGACACTCTAGCCGCCGAGGGAAACCAGCCAGGGCAATCGTGGTAATTTTTTAAGCGATCCTGCTATGTTTCTTGACCCGGGTGCCGGTGACACTGTGAAAACTCTCTGAACTCCCCGCTTGGGGTCTGAGCGGCCCCCGTATACGTGACGCCTCCATACGAAGTTTATTTCAATCATAAAGCACCCCGGGCCCGTGTCCTGTGAGCGGAGGGCCCCCCTCTTGCCTTGGGCCTCCCGCCTGCTCTCCCTGCTCCCACCCAAGATCCTTAGACCCCACCCGTCCACCCTGGGGGCGGCCTCTGCTCAGAACCCCCAGCGGGACAGCCTCTGCCTCCGCGGTGCAGCACCCGGGGGGCTTGGTGGCCCCTCCTCCCCGCCCCACATCTTCAGGACTCTTTTCCGACGCGGGCACGCACCGTATCTCCGCGACTTGGCACCACGCCGTCTCTCTGCTCAGGAGGCCTCTGCTCCTCTGCCTGGCAGAGGCCTGGTTGATTCCCAGCCTCCTTCCAGCTGCCAGCCTCTAGGGGGTCCTCCCGCTCCCCCGAGAAGCCCCGGCGGTCCCGCTCCTCAGGCCCGGCCTCCAGCGCGTGCCTCTTATCACAAACGCTTTATCTTGCCACTGACCGTCTCCTCCCGGACTACGGGCTCGTTGGGGGGGGGACCCTGGCTTTTCGCCTTCTACCCCTGGCGCCTCGCAGAGTGTCCGTGACTGGCAGAGACACTGGCACAGTGAGTGGGTGGGGAACGGTAGTGATGGGTATTAATGTACAGGGAATAGACAAAGGAATATAAGCAAACGCTTGGCAGATGGCTCCCGCCAGACTTCAGGTTTGGAGGGGACCCTTTAGGACCCGCTCTGGGTCACCCTGCTAACGAGCAGCCCACGCCTGGGTCACGCGTGTGCACTTGGCATCTGTTGCCCCCGAGCGACGTGCTCGGGGCAGGGGCTGGGCACTGGTTGGCAGCTGGTTTAGTGCCGTGAGGAGGGTGCTGCCATCCCCGCTTGGCAGGCGAGGAGGGAGGGGCAGGGGCGCTTCATGGCCCGTCCAAGGTCGCGTGGCGGGCGGGAGGCAGAGCCCATCTCGGCACACGCGTTCCTCTCTGAATGACACGCCGGGCGGTGAATCACTCAGGTGCCCACGGAACAGGAAGGCGCGGGGAGGCGTTGGAGCCCACTCTGCCTCACGCGGCGTTTTGACTCAGGCAACCTTTTCGGGTCCCTGTCAGATCAGTGTCTGTGGGTGGCCGCCCCCCACCCGTGGAATGGCCTGTCTGGAGGGAGCATCACCCCAAACCCTGAAGATACAGCGACCGGCTCCGTCCAGAGACTCTCGACTCCTGCCGGAGATTTTCAGGTTTTAAGCAAAACAAAAATCTGATTCACTGTTTCCAGTCCTACAGGAAACTCAAGTCCTTTACTTTTCTGCCACTAAAAAAAAAAACACAACACACACAAAACAAAGTCTAACCAGAAAAAAAACCCTTTCAGAGACTCGAATGCTTCTCATTTCACGGCGAGGCAAACATCGCTCATGACAAAGGCCGCCAAGGAAGCCCAGGGTAAAAGACAGAAGGAAATGAAACGCATTACAATAAAACACACCCGCTAATAAATAAGGGCTGAGCAATGGCTCCCGCCCGGAACATACCACCAGCGAGAAGAAATGCCCCAAAGCTTTGCTTACACCAAATAACACGAGGACAGATGGCTCCCCGGGGTCCTTGGGAAAAGTTCACGCAGAGAGGCGGCTGAGACGGAGATTCTGGGTTTTGACAGGAAACACGGGGCGTTCGCAGCACTCACAGTGGAAGCAGGGAGACGTGTCCATTTAGGTGCAGGGATTTTTTTCCCCATCAGGTAACAAAAACAGACGTATCTGGAAATCGCCGCCAGATTCCCGCAGCCGCAGGGCCCGCGCCTGCTCCAGAAATTAGCTAGCAATGCACTCGGCCACGCTCCTGGGGGGACCTGCCGACCCCACCCCGCCCGGACGGCTCGCTGAGCTCTGGGGATCTGGGTAATAGCAGGAACACCCCGAAACGGAGACAGAAACTAACTTTGGGGAGGTTTTCCCCACCGTTTGCGCAGAAGCGGTGGGGACGGGGCTGACAGGCGAGGGGGCCCTGGAGGCAGCACCTGGCCTCCCCCTGCCCGCTGGGCGTTGCTAAAAATCGCACCCCAAGCCCTGCAGGTGTGGCTCAGCTGGTTGAGCTGCGGGTTCAACTCCCGGTCAAGAGCATGTACCTGGGCTGCAGGTTTGACCCCCACCCCAGTCAGCGCGAGTTCAGGAGGAAGCCAGTGGATGCGTCTCTCACATCGACGTTTCTCTCTCTTTCTCCCTCCTACCCTCCCTTCCACTCTCTCTAAAAAATAAAAATAAAAAATAAAAATCAGTGGATAAAATATCCTCAGGTGAAGATTAACAACAGAAGATACTAAAAAAAATAGTGTTAAAACAATGCACCCCTCACCCGGCGACCCCCCCATGGTCACCAGGGAACCCCGAAAGCCATCATCTTGGGAAGGGGCGGGCGGAGTGAAAGCAAACCTCTCGCCAGCCCCGTGGGATGGCTCAGAGGAAGGCGTGACTCACAGGAACTCCGACGACGAGAGAGGTCAATTAATAACAATAAAACCTCACATTCACACGCGCTTCATTTCCAGAGCAGTTTTTCACCCGCTATCTCCGCGCCTCCAGCGAGTCCGTGTGCGGGGAGGCGGGATTATTTATCTCCATCGGGCTCGGGAAGAAACAAAGCCCCGGGACTGCGACGCGCTCAAGGTCACGGCGCAATCACGGGTTTTTAAAGCGGGAAGGTTCCTGGTCCCGACGAGCCAGGGCAGAGATGACTAATCGGGGGTACCGGGCTTCAATCTTCAGTTTCACCCCCGCCGCAGACATGGGCGATCGATCAGGGACTCTGTCCACGGCCCGGGCCCTTCTCAGGCGGCCACTTTGCTGGCCTGGGCCTGGCCCTGGCTCCTCGTGACCCCGCACACGTGGGGAAGCTGAGGTCCGAGGGGAGCAGGGGCTCGGCCAGGGCTGCCCACGCAGCGCCACCTGCCCCACCCGCAGGATAAGCGAGTCCCCGCCGAGGGAGCACCCGCGGGCCTGAGACGGACACTCTCAGAGCAAACGTGTGGTCTGTGCCGAGCTCGGGACAGGCTCCCACGCCTGGGGCAGGAATCAAGGAGCCGTCCAAGGTGTCTAAGCCCAAGCGCCTGGCAGGACGGGAGAGGAAACACTCGGACGTTGGATCTCGGATCTCCGACATGTCCAGGTAGACACATGGAGACGCTGGCTATGAAAGCCGAGAGTTCAAGGGGGGAATCTGGGCGGGGGAGATGCGCTCGGGGGTCGTGAGCACAGGGGTGACTTTTAGAGCAGGGAGACTGGGTGGTGTCACCTGAGAAGGAGAACAGAGAGGGGAGAGGCCCAGGGGACTCTGCCTTTAGAGGTCACGGGCACGTGGGAATCAGAAAAGAGGGACTGGGAAGGAGTCACAAGACATGAGAAAAAACAAAAGAGGGTCCCACAGCCACACAAACACCGGGTTCCAGCCGGAGGGAGGGGCCGACTGTGTGGAAGGATCCTGCAAGGTCAGGGCCTGCAGGGCCTTGGCCGCGGAGCCGTCCAGCGGGGACAGAGAGTGCAGACAGGCGCCTCCCAGGAGACCTGCCAGAACAGCGTCACGGGGTGAACTGCGTCTCCCCAAGCCAGCCCTAATCCCCGGGCCCCAGAATGGGACTGTGGTTGGAGATAAAGCTTTCACCTCGTTACTACACAGAATTAGAAGGAAGAGCAATTGCTCTGTTCCCTGGAACAGCCGGAGGAGACCACCTGTCCTGCCCAGGCGACCTCGGCGTCCTCACGCCTCCCCGCACGCAGAACCCCGCGTCTCCAGGGCACTGTGGGGGGACCTCCCCTAAGAGGGCGGGAAGACACGCTTTCCAAAGACGGAGAACCCCCGCGGGGAAGGGGGTCTCCGCGGCTTCCTTCGTGCCCCCGCGAGCAGGGGTGACCTTGGGCTCAGCCCCCCAGGCCCGTGGCGGGGAACAAGCTGGTTTCCGAACAGCGTCTGAGCATCGAAGACGGGAGGCTTGGCGAGCAGGGCAAGGTGTCATTATGATTCAACTGAACGTTTCCCCCTGAACCAACCGTACTTGAATCCCTTTAAAAAAAAAAAAAAGGCCATTTCTTCTTAGCAAACTCCCATGAATCACACAATCCCTACCCAGAGGCGGGGAACGGAGCGCTAATGTTGATAAAGGGCGCCTTTACTCTATCCCCACATCCATCCCCTGAAACAACCGTTCGGCCGACTGCGAGCAGCACCGGCACGCGGCTTCTGTTTGCCCTCAGATTTAAAAAATGGGCCGCGGCCACCAAGGCTCTGGGTTCGCAGCAGCTCCGTCACGGCAGCGGCCAGCTGCGAGCAGCGCGGTCTGTCGCGGGCAGGGTGGAGGAGCAGCTGTGCTGAATGCGGGGGGCGCAGCAACGGACACCCCAGGCGGCCGCTACACGCGGCCCGGGGGGAGCCCAGGCTGCGGGCGAGAGAGGACACGCAGGCGAGGATCTCGGGGAGGTCCAAGGACAGGCGGGGGGAGGGCGTAAGGACCCTCATCCACCAAACACATCGGATGGGAAGTGTCCTGCCTGCCACAGCTCGACATAAAATCCTGTGTGTGTGCGCGTGTGTGCGCTTTCAAATATGTTTTTGTTGATTTCAGAGAGAGGGGACGGGGGAGCGAGAGAGAATCATCGATGAGAGAAACATCAGCATCGGTCGGCTGCCTCCTGCAAGCCCCCTCCTGGGGATCGAGCCCGAGACCCGGCCTGTGCCCTGCCCGGGGATCGACCAGCCACCTCCCGGTGGGCGCTCAGCCGCTGAGCCGCGGTGCTGGGCTCGAAAGCCCCTCTCGTAACCAGTCGGGTTGGCTTTTCAGCAGGAGCGCCGAGGCCGTGACTGCTCTTACGGGGACGTGGCTGGCACCGGGAGTTATGCCACAGGAACGCGTGTCCTGCCAGCTGGAGCCAGGGGAGCAGAGCTGGAGGGCAGCAGACGGGGGCACCGCCAGTGCCCGCTTCTCGCCCTCGCTCTCCCTGCTTGTTTCTTACTCCTATAGATGGAGGGCGCGCACAGTAAAAACACACCAGAGGACCCAAAATAAATACCCAAACCCTTCCCCTCGGACCAGACCACCGAGCCCCTGCTCCCCGGGCTCCGACTAGAAGCAGTTTCTTCTCTGTGCTGAGGTTTCCTTCCAGAAACTCCCGGGTCGATTCCAGAGAGGCCACCTCTGTCTCGCTGACGGCCTCAGGGATTCCACCGCGGGGGTCCACCGCGCCCTTCAGGGCCGTTTGCGTGGCTCCCAGCTTTCCCGTCATAAACGACACGCCGAATAACGCTGCGCAAGACGAGCCGGACAAGTCTGGCTGCGCCGTCGTTTCTCAGAGCAGAGTTCCCGAGCCCCGCGTTCGCTCATTTATCACGTTGGTAAACACTTATTGTCAAGTCGGCGGGTGAGAGCGCCTGCCTCCCCTGCCCGTTGCCCGCTGCCCGCTGCCCGCGTGAGGTTTTGCCCGCCCTCTGATCCTTGCCAGTCCGACGGGCGAAGCAAGAGTGGCAGGCCCCTGTGCTACGGCTTCCCACGTATTTCACTACAAATGAAGCGCGTTGACTGGTGTGTTCGCACCCTCTCTGCTCACGCCCCGTAAGCACTGTCTTTGGGTGGGGTCCCCAACTCTGGTGCCAGCAACCCACGGTCAAGGCCCCGGTCCGGCTCTCCCTGTTGACCGCCTCCTGCCGGGCTCTGCCACCCCGTCTGTCTGCAGCGGCTTCCACACGACCAGCCAGCAGGAGCAGAGAAGGTGACATAGCGGGTGTGGCCGGGGCAGCCGGACCGCGGGACCGGAGCAGGGACAGGGAGCTGAGCCTGAGGACAAACAGAACTTCCGTCACCCACTGCCACTGGGCCGCTGACACCCATTCCACCAGGTGCACCGTGACCGTTATGACCTCAAAGCCCTGAGCAAAGCACAAGCGAAAAGATTACTCCCCTGCCCTGGCCGGTGGCTCGGCTGGTGCGCATTGTCTCGTACACCAAAGGGCTTCGGGTTCGATTCCTGGTCAGGGCACATACCCAGCTTTTGGGTTTGATCCCCAGTTAGGACTCGTAAGGGAGGCAACTAACTAATCGATGTTCCTCTCTCCCCCCTCCCGCCTCGCTCTTTATTTTTTAAATTTTTTAAATTTTATTTTTTTAAATATATCTTTATTGATTTCAGAGAGAGGAAAGGAGAGGGAGAGAGAGAGAGAGAAACATCAATGATGAGAGAGTCATTGATCGAGCCCGTAACCCGGGCATGTGCCCTGACCGGGAATCGAACCCCGATTGCCTAGGATCCTAGGTCGAAGCTCAACCGCTGAGCCACGCCTGGCCGGACCCGCCTCGCTCTTTAAAAACCAATAAAAACATGTCCTTGGGTGATGATTAAAAAATAAAAATAAAGACTACTCCCCTGAAAGGACCCCATTAAAACCACTGGCCCAGCAGGAGCTCAGGGAGAGGTTGGGGGGGGAGGGGGGCGCCCACGCGCGTGTTCTTCCCGGGGCGGCAAGCGAGGGGCTGGCATCCCGGAGTCCGCCTGTTTACGCTTCCCTTTAGCAGAAAAGTGGTTTTAAGGGGCTTCCTTGGAAGTCGGTTCCTCCTTTTCCGTATTTAAATCACTTCGCATGCGCGCCCACAGGGCAGGCTTCCTCTGTCCTCGCCCTCGCCCGGGAGGCTGGGACGGCCAGGAAGCCGGGCACCTGAGCCCGTCCAGGTGGCCTGGGAAGGCCCGTCCCAGCTCCGGGCTGACCTCCCCTCCAGCGCTCATCCTACCCAGATCTGGGGGTGACCGCAAAGGGGAAACTGCCTGTCTTCTCATTTTATGCTGGTGTAACTGGCAGGCCCCAAGATGATCAATATTAAATATCAGCCTCCCGACTGCGTCTGGGAGAAACGGCTCTCGGAGACCCAGAATGATGAACGGCCTGTCCAAGGTCACAGGACGAGCACAGGGGAGCAGCGGCCACCTGCGCCCACGTCTGCAGCTGCGGAGTGAATGCCTTCAACCTTCCCGCGTGGTCAGACCCCAAAGGTGGAGCACAGACCTCCTATTGCCGCCTTCCCTTGACTTGATTTTGTTTTAAATGGTCTGGTTGTGCAAAGCGACAGCAGGCGGGCTGTGCCAGGTGGTCACCTGGGCACGCTGGCCCACGTGGGCCTGGCCTCGATCCCAGGGGGCACTGGCCTCGAGGCTGAGCACAGGGGCCAGGCAGAGCGGAAGAGAGGCCGCCTTTAAACCGAGTTGAGGAGGCTCCGGTTTTCCGAGTCCGATGCTCCTTTTCATCGTAATATCAGAGCATCAGGACTCCACCTGGCCTTTCGCACAGCGGTGGTGCATCCTGCACCGTCCACCCCACCGCCAAACCCGGCGCATAGCCCTTCAGTTCAGGGACGCAAGCCTTGTCTCAGAGGGGAGGGCGACCACCGCAGGGGAAAGCGGAGAGGGGTGTCGGGAGGTCGCCCTGCGGCACAATCTCAGCCTGGAACCTTCACGCATCCTCTGGGCCCTGAGTCCCGTCGCCTCTCAGCTGCCCTCCCGCCATCCTCTCAGCCGTAACCCTTTTCGGTCCAGTGTGCGTCTGAGCCACACTCAGGCCGAGGCGCACAGTCCGTACTGCACAACCTGCTTAGGGACCTCTGGGTCTCACATTCCTTCCGCGTCCCCCACAGTATCCAGTACAGCATCGCCCTGGAGGGCGCCCGCCGACTGATTCAAACTCGGGCAGCATCTTTAGAAGGAGAGTTAGGTCTCTAGGTCATTTTAAAAGATCACATGAAAGATGAATGGGCAAGCACCATGTGGCCCTCCAGGCAATGGAATATTACTCAGCCTTGAAAAGGAAGGACACTCTGACACCTGCTACCACATGCATGGACCTTGAGGACATTGTGGTCAGTGAGATAAGCCAGACACAACTGGACAAACACCGTCTGATTCCGCCTCTATGAGGTCCTGGAGGAGTCGGACTCCTAGGCAGAAAGTAGGGGGTGGGTGCGGGGCTGGGGAGGGGGAGGGGGAGTTTAATGGAGACTGAGTCTCAGTTTGGGAAGATAAAGTTGCGGATGGTGGGTTTGGGGGCACAGCAATGTGAATGTGCTTCCTGCCACTGAACTGGACACTACAAGGGGTTAAATGGTAACGTTTATGTTACTTGTATTTAGCCACAATTTTTAAAAAATCACATAGAGGATGATCCTGTGCAGTCAGGACGGTGTGGACTGGTGGGCTCCCAGCTTCCGGGGCCGATACCGGTGCTAATAAAACCCACGTTGGTCCAAACCAGTTTGCTGGGATGGCGGGCGGGCGCCAGGCTCCCCCTCCCTCCGACTGCCCCGGGCCCAGGCGGAACCACCGTGTTACAGCCGCGGCGGGTGGAGAGACGCGGGGATTCAGGGAGACGACCGAGAGCAGAGGGGCGCCGGGCGCCGGTCCTGCGCTAACCAGGCGCGGCGTCCCCGGCGCACGGTACGCACAGAGCAGGCTCAGCGAGCGTCCAGTGATGGACCGACGTTCTCCAGTAGGCTGGTAACCTCAGACCTCCAGGAGTCATCAGCGTCAGGGGAAATCTCCCAACTACAAATCAGAGGCCTCGAGAGAAGGCCAGGCACACAGGCCAGCTTGGTCCAAGGCCCCGTTTGTGCAGTGGCCTCGAGGGGCCCACACTGGGAGCCCACGAGGGAGGCTCCCCGCTGGACACACCTGCTCCCTCGGGCGGGCCGCCCCCTCCAGCATCACCCATCCCCTGCCACCGCCCTGCCCTGCGGCACAGCTCTGAGCCCCAGGAACCGGCCCCCCTCCGGCCCTGCCCACTGACAATTCAGGGAGTTCCCTTGGCCCTTCCAGCCTGGGCAGTGTCCCAGGGGAGGTGACCTCGGCCCAAGGCCACTAGGACCTCACCCTCGGTCTGGCTTTGTTGGGGACCCGGCCCTGCCAGGGCCTCCCATCCACTCCCTACGGGAGGGGCGGTCCTTCCCTCCCTCCCCAGGGGCCCCAGCTCCCCGGAGCCTGTGAGTCAGGCCGGGCTGTGGTCTGGAAACTTCCTGTCCTCTCAGGTGTTAGAAAAGGCTCTTTTCCTCCCCGTGGGGCAGGTGCACGGCCTCTGCCGCGGCCACTGGCTGCAGTCACCCCTTTCCTCTCCCAGGGGCTGGGGGCTGGGCCAGGTGCAGACGCTCGGGGACGGTCAGAGGGAACACGGGGACAGACAGCGAAGTGGAAGGTGGGAGAGAGAGAAAGGTTTGGAAGGGGGGAGGCAGGGACGGGGGAAGGGGAGAGATGGCCCGAGGGATGGGGCCCAGCTCCGGGCTAGCAGAGCCAGCCGCCCCCACGCCCTCCACGCCGCTCACAGCACGTCGCCCCCGGCACCCCCGCGCCGGGGACCCCTGTACCCTCGCGCGTCCCGCCCCCAGGCACTTCCCCTCCACGACCGCGCTCTCCCCCAGGGTGCCCCCCGCGCTCTCCCCGCCCGCCGCGCCTACCTGGGGCGCTCATGCTCCGCCAGCCGGGCCGCCTCCTCCGCGCAGGCCGCGGGCTTCCTCGGGGAGGCTGGGCGCTGGGTCCGGCCCGCACAGTCCGGCGCCGGGGCCGCGGGCCGGGAGGGGCAGCGGGCCCCCGGGGCAGGAGTCCGGGGCCCAGAGGAGGCCAAGGAGAGAAAAAAGGAGAGAAAGTGTGTCACAGGCTGGGAGGGGCGGGGGAGGGAAATGCAAAACCCGACAGGAAATGAGACTAAAAAAATGCAAAAAGTTAGAAAAAGAGATAAGGAGGGGGGAGGGGCGCAGTGTGGGTCCCCGGCCTCGGAGCCGGGCAGCCCGAGGTGGGTGCGGCGGGGGGTGGCCCGGGCCGGGCGCTGGTGGCCCCGGGGGGCCAGGCCTCCTGCCCCAGGAGAGGGGGGCAGGCGGGGCTCAGCCCGGGGCCACCAGCCCCCACCCAGCCCTAAAAGCCTGCGGAGCCCAGGTGTGGCCTCGGGAGGGCTGCCCCTTCCCAGGAGGCCCACAGAAGAGAGGGCGCAGGGAGCCCCGCGGCCTTGGAGCCCCAGCCTTCTACCTGCCTCAGCCTTTGTTCCGGAAGCTTCCAGGGGCTGGCCTGGGGTCGGCCCGCCTCCCGGGGCCTCTGCACCCCTCCTGGAGATGTCTTGGTGACAGAGGCACCGGTGCCTTCCCCACCCACTGTCTCTGGCCCCAGCTCCCCCAACTGGACGTGTAAGAAAAACGGATTTCTGCTGGTCTCATTTTAATCCTGTTCGATGGGCCCGGTCCAGAGACTCACCGGGGCAGGAAGCCCGGATGCCTAGCAAGGGGCGAAACTGGGAAAACAAGATTGCCCCAGGGCAACCTGTCCTCCCCCAGCATAGCGCTGGTCCTGTGGTTGGGACCCCTGACGTTTCCTCCCTGAAGGTAACGTCTAGGCCTCGGTTGTGTTTCAGCTCCAGGCCCAGAAAGAGCAGCAAAAACAGACAAGGGGCTCCGTGGCTGCCTCAGGACCAGCTGCACTGACTAATGACCCTGCGCTGGCGCTGACCCATCAGTGGAGACCAGGACCCTGAGCGAGCTCACCTGGCAGCTGGTGAATAGCCTATTAAGACCGTCCCCTGAGACCTCCTCTCCGATTTAAATACCTCAGGACAAAGGACCCCGTGGGTGCTCCCAACCAGGGGAGCGAGCCATTGCCATCTCCATCCCTCCGAGGGGACTGCAGGAGACCTGCGCCCAGGGGAGCCATGGGCACCCGCAGCTCGGCCCCGGCTTACCCCTAGCCTGTCCCCAAGGCCCCTTCTCTCCCCGACTCCTCAGCGGCCAGAGCAGCCCGGCCTGGGCCCTCCTGCTCCTCTCCTAGGCTCTGTCTTGTCTCACTGTCTCGTCTACTTCGCTGCCACCATGGGCCCAGCACCCTTTGGCTCAGTGCTCTGTAGCCCTTCCCTTTGGGTGCCCCCACCCCCTTTTAATAAATTTAATTTTTCTCTATTCACCCATCTGAGATGGCTGTTTAGCACCACCATGCTAACCTTTCAAATGCTTCACCCCCAGCTACGCCGGGGTCCCTGGGTGGCCTGCCCTTTCCTAGATACTGTGTGGGTGGCAAGGTCCAGAGGGTTTGTCCGAATCAACTGAAAACCTGGACGAGCTGGGCACCAGAGACTCTCGGGTCCTGGTCCTCCCACTGCCTGTTTACCTCTCATTCCACCCTGCCTCAGTTTACCATTCTCTTCTCCCCCTCCGCCCCTCCATCAGCTAGAGGACATACCCTCCTGTTTCCTGTTCTAATTTCTCTGAGAAAAGTCCCTTGAGCTCCTGGAGGGAGAGCCATTCTATAAATTGAACAGCCGAGCAAGAAGATAAATAATAAATAACGGTGTGTGGGCCGAGCTCGGGAGAAGTGGAAATCTTGGCATTTTGAGGAGCGCGGCTGTGCTGATGCGTGAGGGCCGGTGAGCGAGGAAGACACGCGTTTGCTCTCTGCAAAGCATGTTCAAAAATGTAACCCACGTCCGCAGAGAGACAGGACCTGGAATAAACCCCAGGGCCCGCAGCACCAGGGCCTCAGTCCCAGCGACCTTCCCGGGCCGGGGAGGGGTGGGCCCTGCTCAGCCGGGCTTTCCACTGGGCACGTGGCCTTAGAGAACTGACTCCTCCGTGCAGGGGTGAGGGGCGGGCATGCCTCAGGCAACCCCAAACCCGATGACAGACACACGTACAGCTAAGCGCACACATTCTGCTAAAAGCCTGAGGAATTTTCATGAAGCAAACACATCCGTGGAAAACCACACCTGTGTCAAAAATAGAGCTTTGCCTGGCCCATGAGTGTTGACCCAGGAACCAAGAGGTCACGGTTCGATTCCCGGTCAGGGCACATGCCCAGTTGCGGGCTCGATCCCCAGTCGGGGGCGTGCAGGAGGCAGCCGATCAATGACTCTCATCATTGATGTTTCTCTCTCTCTCCCTCTCCTTTCCTCTCTCTGAAATCAATAGAGCTTTGCGCCCAGAGCTCCCTCCTGTGCCCCCTTCTCTTCGCCACCCACCCAGGGTCACCGCACTTTGACCTCTCACAGCACAGAGCTGTTTGGCCTGATCTATGGCCTCTGAAGTTTATAAACTTTATATAAATGGAGCCATGCATAGGCTCTCCTTGGGGTCTGGCTTCTTTCACTCAGTGGTCTGGCTTTGAGATTTAGCGATGGGGTTACCTGTGGGTGTAGCTCACTGGAGACGCGTCTCTCCCTCCCCAACACCTGAGCGCAACCTTTAAATACGGAAGAGTTAGGACTGTTCAGGGAACACCCATATATCCCGCCCGTGATGCTACAGTGAGCATGTTGCCATGTTTGCTTTATCACGATGTGCCCATCTGTCCCTCTAGTCATCAAGCCTTTTAAAAAATATATATTTTTATTGATTTCAGGGAGAGGAAGAGAGAGAGAGAAACATCAGTGATGAGGGTCATTGATCGGCTGCCTCCTGCACGCCCCCCACTGGGGATCGAGCCCACAACCCGAGCATGTGCCCTGACCCGGAATCGAACCCTGACCTCCTGGTTCATAGGTCGACCCTCAGCCACTGAGCCGGGCAAGCATTATTATTATTATTTTTTAATGCATTTCAAAGTCAGTCGAGACATCAGCCTATTTCACCTTCAGCACTTCCCCCTGTGCATCGTTAACTAGAGAGGTTTCATTAGGTCGAGTTCACACACAGATTTAAGCTGCACTGTGAGTGAGTTTTGACGACTGTATACACTGCCTAACCCAGGCCCCTCTGAAGATAGAAAACCGCGGGGCCCAGAGAGCGACGGGGGCCACATGGAGCCCAACACTCCGACCTCTGGCTCCTCCAGGGTCCAGGACAATGTCTTTTTGGCCTGGAGGTCATGGGTGACACCCAGCTCTGCCTTGCTGTGGGTGAGCATCTGCCATAGTCTCACCCAGCAGGAGGGCCACCTGAACCCCTAGAGTGGGATCACCCCAAGTGCCATCAGGCTTGTGCGCTTTCCTCCCGTCTGAGCAGAGACAAGGAGAACTGAGGGAGCCGGGAAGCCTGTGCAGGGAAAAGCGAGACAAGCCCAGGAGCAGGGGGCGGGGACCCAGCCAGAGTCGGGGGCGACAATCGCCCCCCACAGGGAGCTACCCTTGAGCCACAGGCTCTGTGCTTGTCAACCGCACCTGCCTGGGGGAGGTGTGCAGAACAAGGCTTCTCTCTGGATGGGTCCATCATGAACCGGCATCTTAGAGACAAAACAAGGCGTCAACAGCAGGGATCCAGGTCATCGCCGCAGAAGTGATGGGGCTCATGAAGTCAGTCCATCCCTGAAATTGTCAGCTGTTTGCCGCAAGGCCTCTCTATGTCCACCAATGCTCCCCAACTTCAATTTTCCTCCCCCTGAAAAACTGTAGCTATAAGAGTTGCCTGAGCCCCGGCAAAGGATCAGAAAGGGGACAAACGAGCCGCTGGTTTTACCTAGTTCCGGTCACGAGGCTGTGTTTTGAGACATTTCTGTGCCGCATTGAGAGCGAAATGGAATGAGAGAGGGAACCCAGGGGACCGCGTGGCTCTGTCTCTTAAATGACCCTCCTCTGCTCCCCCCACCCCCCCGCCCCTCCAGAGAGCAATCTCCTCCTGTCGGCTGCCTTCAACTCCGAGAAAATCATTCCTTATCAGCGGAACAGTTGCACGCTTGGGACGGCAAAAGGCATTTCACAAACTATTGATCTGAGAATTAATATATTGCTCTTTCCCCAGATGCCACACCTCGCTGCCATTGTATATATTAACACCCCCAAAACAGCGTCGGGGCGACAGAGCCTCCCGGGCCCTTAATTACGTTTCACGTACTCTCTGCTCAGAGGCTGTCGCTGCTGTGCCGGCCCCTTTGGGCTCATGTCTCTTCATTTCAGGTTGTTTCCAGGCCTGAAATGACTCCAGGGCGGCCCAGTGACCCTACATCTCCCCACACCCATAAAAGGTCGGCTTACTTCCTGTCCGCTGAAGGCCTGAAATGACCCCTGACTTGTCTGGGTTTTAAATTCTTGCAGGAAGCACGGCTTAACTCCAGGAGGAAAACGCTCCCATCTGTGGGCTGTTAATATGCATTCAACAGTTTGCAATTGCTCGAGCTATGAACTGTGACGACGGCCGTTTATATGTCTCAGGGGGAGACGCCTTGACATCCACTCCACCACGGTACCGACGGAGGTGGTCATTCCCGCACAGATCGTGCAAAACAACGCCAGGCTGGCGCTAGGCACGCCCGGCGAGGAACCCAGGGCTTTGGGGCTGAGCCTGGGGGGGGGGCACTCATGAGGGGCCCCCCGGGCACCCGTGTGTGCAGCAGGCAGATGTGGGGAAATGTGGGATCAGCCCATTCTCCGCAGACCGCTGTGCTCTGTCCATTTTTCCTTTCCAAGGGGACAGATGACGCCCCCAAAGCTGGCCCACCATTTCCTCGCGGTTCATCAGCATTAGGGCAACTGGCACAGCGCGTTTACAGCGGCGGGTGCTGGGGGCGCTTCATAAATAATTAGCAATTGCGGTGACGACCGGCGGCCGCTCTGCATGGGCCCATAACGGATGCCCCGTCCGTCTCCGGAGCCCTGCTAGCGGCGGGGACTGATGAGGCTTTCACGCGCTCGGGGTTACCCGGGCCCGGCAGGCGCTCCATCACCTCGGGGCGCCTCCTCGCACGGAGCTGCGGGTGGCCCAGCGTTTGCTCCCGGCCCGCCTGCTTAAACATGGGAAAAAGTCAGCCCCGCTCATCAATCCCCCCGCCTGCCAATTGCTTCCCCCCCTTTGCTTTCAGAGAAAACAGCCGGAACACCCAGGCCATACAAATGGCTCTGGGTTATGTCTGTGTTCAGCACACGGCGTCTGAACAGGAAAGTCGGGGTGCATTAAAAACACGACTGTCGTGGTTTATAGAATTAGCCGCTTAAACACTCGTCCACACACCAGTGCTGTCCAGGCTGCTGTGGAGGAGTCTGGGTTCCCGCGAGGCGTCTCTCAGCGTAGATGCATCGTAGATGCACCGAGCACCCCGGTTGTTCCCCGAGGCCCGGGCGGGCATGGCTCTCCTGAGACCACCCCGGCCAACGGGGAATAAGCCCCACGGCTGCTGTGGACGCACCTGTCACTGTCGGTGTGGATACCACGGGCGACAGCTGGGTGACGACCAGTGAGGAGTCCGTGCGTTCCCCATCCGCACCTGTTTGATCCTTTGGGCTCACGCCGTCCGACCTCCTACCTTCTGTAAAATGAAGTGCACTGTTCTCTACTTTGAACTTAGTCCTGCATAGGATTTGGGGCAGGTTTGTGTTTCTGACCCTGAGTTTCTGAATCAAAGAGCTGTGTCCGCGGGGAGTGTCTGCATGAGAAGCGCTCGGTCCCGCGTGTGGGAACCCGGAGCAGCGCCGTAGAGCGATGGGGGGGGGGGGTGAGCTGCGAGCGCGAGCGGGAGGGAAGGGGAGGCCGGGCGGGGTGCTGAAGGAAGGAAGAATGGCCGGAGCAAGAGCGAGAACCGATCGCACTGCGTCTGATCAGGCCGAAGCCAGTGCTGGGAACGATCCGTCAGGTTCAACAAAAGTCAGCCCGAAGTGCCGAGGCCGATACAAGCCCACCGAGTGATTACACGAAATACCGTCCAGGCGGGAGGGTTTCACGAGGCACACCGCCTGGGGCACCCACGCGAGGGACTGCAACAGTGGACACCACACAGCGAGCCCGACCAAACCAGCAACCAAACATCCCAACACACACACAACCCACATAGACACAGGTTTTCCCAGGTCTGGGCCTGCTGAGATTAAATTACGACGTGGACTGGCCCATGCAGTGTTAAAATACTTGCGCAGAAACACAAAGTACACCTGCATTTTTCAGGGCCGCGTCGTATTCCCCTGAGTAAAGGTGCCGCGGCTCTTCTATCCGCGCATCTAGGAAACCTTCCCCTTGGCGAAGGCGGCGTGGAGGGGCCCGGAGCGCACGCTGCTGGGTGAGATAAGCCAGCCAGAGGAAGGCAAAGAGCACATGCGTTCACGCAGATGTAGGGTCTAAGGAACAAATGAACGAACCAGCTGAAGAGAGACGCACTCCGGGGGCGTGCTGACGGCTGGTGAAGGGGGCGGGTTGCCTGCGGAGAGCGGGAGCACTGAGCAAAAAAGAAACAAAAACCCAGAAAGGGCTCATGACACCCACAACAGCATGGCGATCGCCCGGGGCGGGGGCGGGGGTAGGCGGAGGTGGAGGAGAGTAAAGGGGGGCTAAGTGGTGACGGACAGAGACTTGACTGGGGGTGGTGAACACACATACAGTGGGCAGATGCTGTGGAATCGTGCACCTGAAACCTGTACAGTTTTGCTCACCAGCGTCGCCCCCACAAGTTCAATTAAAAAGAAAATAAGTCAATATTTTATTGATAACTATTAAGATCCACTGGACCTGCATGTATGACTCAGGTCCAGTCAGTGCCGTGAAAAGCGGGGCATTCCAGCCCCTCCCCAGGCGGCCCACCTCCGGCAAGAGCGCCCCCTACTGACAGCCAGAGCGGGTCCGTTCCACGATCTCCTCTGGAGTTGAACATTATTTTCAGTAATAATTATATAAGAATTGGAAACAAAATGTTATTTGTCTTCTGGTTTTAAAACAATGATGCGTTACGAAAAGAATGAATTTCCATTTTAAAGGCATTCCGCGTCAGGAAAAGACTTCCCCGTACGAACTAAAATCTGTACTTACCGAGCGAAAATAGTATAGCCCACGATTCCCCTTTGGTTTCACTGTTTTAAAGTTTAAACATAAATAAAACTCCCAAATGGTCACAGAAACGGCAGCAACGAGGTAATTCGAGTTCTGTTTGGCTCTTGGTAATTGCCGTGCTGTTCTCATTTATTTGGACTCCGCTGTTTAAAGACCGGAGTACGAAGTGTGAGGGTTTGGAGACAGAACCAGCCTGAAATGAGCTCAAACAATTCTGAACTTGGAGGAACCTTTTTATTTTAAATAGCTTTACTGAGCTCTCAGTTATGTCCCATAAAGTTCAGCTATTTGAAGTGTACAATCCAGTGGGTTTTACTGTATCTACAGAGCTGTGGGAACACACCGCTGCTGAATTTAACATTTTCAGCCCCCCAAACACCCCCGTGCCCTTTGGTAGTCTTTCTCCCCCCCCTAGCCAACCACCCGTCTACTCTCTGTCTCCACGGATTTGTCTGCTTTAAACATTTCCTGTAAATGGAACCATACAAAGTGACTCCGTATCTGGCTTCTTTCACTTAGCAAAATGTTTGCGAGGTTCGCTGTGTCTTAGCACAGATCAGTATTCTTTTTATGGCCAAATATTATCCCTTTCTATAAATATGCTATGTTTTGTTTGTCTTTGTATCAGCTGACGGACCTTTGGGCCGTTTCCACGCACAGCTGCGCCGTGTTAAGTTCCCTCCATCCATACACAAGGGTTTCAATTTCTCCATTTCTTTGCCAACGCCTGTTACTGTCTCTTTTTTAAATTACCGCCGTTCTAACGGGTGTAAAGTGGTATCTCGTTGTGGTTTTGATTTGCTAAGGACGTCGAGCATCTTTTTATGTGTTTACTGGCCATTGGCATATCTTTAGAGAAACATTTCTTCAAGTCCTTCCCCTATTTAAAAAAATGGGGCTTTTTTTATTGAATTGTAAGGGTTCTTTACATATTCTGGATCTGAGTTCCTCATCAGCTTTGTGATTTGTAAATGTGTTCCCCCGTTCTGTGGGTGGTCTTCTCACTTTCCTGATGGTATTGTTTGCAGCACAAAAATGTTAATTTTGTCACAGTCCAATTTACCTTTCTCTTTTGCCACTTGTACAATTGCTGAATTATCTAGGAAATCGATGACAACCCAAGGTCACAAATACAGAGTGTCCCCCCAAAAAAAATACACGCTTTATTAAAGTGTTAAATATATATTTTAACAGCTGATAGCTCAATTTTGAAAATAAAATGTATCTTAATAAACACTGCCTTTATAAGGATTTAAAGTGTGTGTATACATTTTGGGGGGACACCCTATATTTACTTCCATGTTTTCTTCTTCTGAGAGTGTTATAATTTTAGCCCTTACATTGAGGTCTATGAACCACTTTGACGCAATATTTATGGTGTGAAGTCCGGGTCCAAATTCAGTTTTGGGCATGTGGATGTCCATTTGCCCCAGGCCATGATTGAAAAGACTGTTCTTTCCTCATTGAATGGTCTTGGCCCCTTTGTCAGAAATCAATTGATCATAAATAAGGGTTTATTTTTGGGCTCCCCACTTTAGTCCGTAATCTATATGTCCAGCCTTATGCTAGTATCACACTATTTTGATTACAGCAGCTTTGGAGTATGTTTTTAAACCAGGAGGTGTGAGTCATTCCACCTGGTTCTTCATTTTCAAGATGGTCTTGGCTGTTCTGGGCCCCTTGAGTTTCTGTATGAAATTTTAGGGTCAGTCCTAATATATGGTGACGGGAGAAGACACGACTGTGGGTGGTGGGCACACAGAGCAATACACAGATCTCGAAACATAGAAACTCCCACCTGAAACCCATATGTTTATATTAACCATTGTCACCCCAATAAATTTAATTTAAAAAAAAAAAAAGAAATTTAGGGTCAGCTTGTCAATTTCTGCAAAAAAAAGCCAGAGGAGATTTGAAAGGAATTGTGTTGAATCTAAGATCAATTTAAGGAGTATGAACGTGGGATGTCGTCCCATTTATTTAGATCTTTTCAGATTTCTTTCAGTGATGCCCAATAGTAGTTTTCAGTGTCTAAGCCTTCACTTCTTTCATTAAATGTTCCTAAGTACTTTATTCCTTTGGATGCTATTGTAAATGGATTGTCTTCTTGATTTTGTTATATATTGATCTTGTGTCTCTCAATCTTGCTGCACTTGTTTATTGGTTTTAATAGTTTTTAGTGGATTCCTTGGGGTTTGCTATGTACCAGACTGTCACCTGCAAACAGAGGGAGTTTTATTTTTTTCTTTCTTTTCTTTCTTTCTTCTTTCTTTTCTTTCTTTCTTCTTTCTTTCTTTCTTTCTTTCTTTCTTTCTTTCTTTCTTTCTTTCTTTCTCCTTTCTTTCTTTCTTTCTTTCTTTCTTTCTTTCTTTCTTTCTTTCTTTCTTTCTTTCTTTCTTCTTTTCTTTTCTTTTCTTTTCTTTTCTTTTCTTTTCTTTTCTTTTCTTTTCTTTTCTTTTCTTTTCTTTTCTTTTCTTTTCTTTTCTTTTCTTTTCTTTTCTTTTCTTTTCTTTTCTTTTCTTTTCTTTCCAGTTTGGAGGCCTTCTATTTCTTTTTCTCGCCTAACTGCCTTGCCAGACCCTAAGGTAGAAACGCCGGACAAGCGTCCTGGTCTTGCTGCGGCGGGTCTTGCTCCGTCAGGGAGCACGCTGTGCGGCTGAGCTGGTTCGCGTGGGGCAGACGGCGGAGCTCAGTCGACTCCCAGGTAGGGTGCAGTACTTACAACGTTCGAGAAATAAAAATGGGCCAGTCTGAGGCTCACGCATCTGTTATGAAAACCCAACAGTAACTACAGCGATCGTTCAGAACTTGGACCAACCACCGGCGTTCTGGGGGGAGGAGGTCATCACCAGCATCCTGCAGACTTGCGGGTCCCCTGTGAGACCAGAAACAGGCACTTGTAGTTGGTCTCAAATTCTCTGCAGACTTCGTGCCCGCTGCTGCCTGAGGCCAGGGCGGACGGCTCCCGCTGCCCCGCCCTTGGTGCGCCAGTGCCCGCCCCACTTACCTGGGACGCTCTGAACCCCACTGTGACACAGGCCTTTCTCGATGCCCACACTCGGTCACCCAGGGACGTGGGCTGTGCCTCAGCATTTCTGCCCCCTACCCCCCTGTGCACAGACGCCCCCCTGTCCCCTACGGGCTGCCCAGCCGACGCAGGGGCCGGGGCACCCTGACTGGCAGGCTCCGCTCCGTCTGCCGCTGCTCTGGGCCTGTGGTCACAGGTGTCAGGACAGAGGTGGGTGCTGTGGGGGCTGCAGGGTTGGGCCCCACACCCTGGGGTGAGCCGAGGCCTGCGACAGTGACGCGGCTCCCCGGTCCTCGTCACGTGGCCCTGAGCCCGTGCAGCTCTTTTGGTTTCTGTTCTGAAAAGGGGACGACAGTTCCGTCGGACCGGCCGCCACCCCCTCGGCGCCTCCCCCTCCCGCTGCCCACCTCCGGGCGGAAAGTTCTGCCCACGTGGTTTTGTTACGGAGCTTTTGGAAGGAGTGTCGTGAACAAAAAGAGGAAGAAAACCCCTGCTTATATCATTCCTACCCTCTAGGGCTTCACGTCCTTGGGCTTGTCAAAACTGTATTTTAAAATGTGTTTCGATTTTTCGCACGGATCAGGGGACCGCAGAGAGGGTGCGCTTTCCTTACCTGCGCCTACTAATCGCAGCCAACTCTTTCCAGGCACAAAAGGAGAGCCTGCTGAAGAGGCTGCCGGCGCCCACTCGGGTCCCCTGGCAGCCGCCCCTCTGGGTACCAAGGCCCCACCGCCGTCCCCACCTGCGGCCTTCCCTGTCCCGCCTCACTCCCTCACCCCCCTCCTGGGAGGCCTGAGACCATCAGGGTCTGCTTCTGGGGTCCCCACCCCAAGACAGAATGACAGGTAAAAAGGAGTGGTCTAGGGAGGGTCTCTCGGGCATCCAGAGGGGCCAGGGCCACGTCCATCTTTTTTCTTCATCATCGACCAGCTCTGAGCGTGGGAGCCAGCGGACCACAGCTCACGGCCAGGTCCAACCCGCAGCCTGTTTTGCACAACCCGTGAGCTGGGAATTGTTTGTACTCTTTTGTTCTGTTCTGTTTGGCGATGATCTCACAGCACAGAGATGCTCCCTCTCAGAGGCTCTCACTTAGGTTCTCCCCCGCCCCCAGTTTTAGGGGGCGTGACCGACACGTGACGGGGTGTCAGTTTAGGCTGCGTGATGTCACGATTTGATATGTGTGTGCTGCGCAATGGCCACAGTAGGTTCAGGGAACATCCATCGCCGCACAGTTACAAGTTTCTCCCTCATGACGAGAACCTGTAAGACCTGCTCCCTCAGCGACTTTCACACAGACAATGCGGTATGTCTACGCCTCCACTTCTAACGTCCCCACAATTCTGAGTACGTGACAACGCGCAAAAATAGTTGCCGCATTGCACACGTTTAAAATAATTTCCTGAGAGACATGAACTCTTCTAACACACGGTACCATTGTGCTTTTCACAGGTCGGTTAGAGAATTTGTTTTAAAAGACGTTGAGCCCTGGCTGGTGTTGCTCAGTGGTTAGTGTTGGCCGGCGAACCTAAGGGTTGAGGGTTCGATTCCCAGGAAGGGCACATACCTGGCTTGCAGGCTCCATCCCATGTGCGGGAGGCCACCAACTGATGTGTCTCTCACACATCGATGTTTCTCTCTCGCTCTCCCTCGTTCTGTTCCACTCTCTAAAATCCAATGAAAAAATACCCTTGGGTAAGAATTAACGACAATAAAAGACGGGCCTGGTTATGGCCCCGGGTGGGCAGTGCCATGAAGGGCCTGTCTTCCTCCCACCGGCTCAGGGTGCTTCATGGGGAGTTAACGCTGCGAGTCCCAGTGGGGCGCCCTTTGGAAATGAGGCCTGGGTCGCATGACCTTCAACTGAGAAGCCAGGGCTTTTGCTTCGGGGGAGCTCTTTTCTGCATCTGTGGGTGGGGACCGTCCTTCCTGCCTCGCTGGTTTGCGGGAGGAGTCCCCGAGGGTGGTGGGCGTGACCATTTTCTCCCCACCCCCTGCCTTTGACAGGAGGGTGGGGCCAAGCAGAGCTTCGCGTGGCTCCTTTCCCGAGCCTTTGGCTAGCGAGAGGCAGAGGAAAGGCGGCTGTAGGTGATCCGAGTAACGGGAACAACAGAGGAATGAAAAGGGCAATCTAGGTGGAGGAGTCCACCGCTCCTACGTGACCTGGGGCCTGGGGACAGTCACAGACCCACCGTTCCACCAGGAGGGCAGAGCTACACAGAACTAGGGGACCATGGATTTTGAGAAATTAAGTCCATTCCCGCTGGAATGAGGAGCTTAGGGGCTTCAAGGTACCTTCGTGGGTGACCCCGGCCCTCCCTTCCCTGACTTACCGGCGCCTCTTCCTTCTGCCCCCAGGTGGCGCTCCTTCCCCCGGCCCTGGCACATCCTTCCCTGATGCATCACCAGCCCCCTCCCCCCGGACCCCCCTGGTCCCCCAAGGCCACCCGCCCAGCCCACGCGGAGGTTCTGATTGCTCCTGAGCCTTCCTGCAGGCCAGCGCCCTGCGAGCCCCTTAACTGCTTCTCCACTAACCTCGCAGTCACTTTGCGTCTCCACTTGGGCTTCTTGGGAAGTGGGTACCGAGAGGAGGACTTCTGTGTAAACGGTTTATTTGGGAGGCGATCCCTGGAGGTACTGGCAGGGGCGAGGGGAGATGACGCTGGGAAAGGAAGGCAGGCAGCAGGGGGTGCTTGGTGACCTCTGCCTCGCTGGGGAACCCTGGGGACAACTTAGAATAGCAGCTGCCTGTTTTCACCTGGGGAGCAGGAGTTATTTATATAACAGCTCTGAGTGTCTGGAAAACATCCCTTAGGCACAGGAAAGCAGATGCTTCATGCTAAGGGGAGGCAGTAGGTGCTCCCTAAAACAGTCAGGTCCCAGGGGAGGTTACAGGCCATTCTGCCGCTCCTCTGGGTAAGTCAGTTCCCGCTTTGCAGGTCAGGAAACCGGCACCGTCTGGAGGTTGAGTCAATGGCCACGACTCCTCGTGGAACTGGAGGGTCCCACTGCCCCGTGGATGTGGTCTCTCCTCCCACTCTGTGGCCCATGCTCAGTGCCTGGAAGAACAGTTAGAAAGGAAGGAACAGGATACTGTCCATGGCTAAACCGCCAGCCCTGACCCCAGGGCCTTTGCACTTTCACCCTTGGGCTGGCACAAAGTTCCCTGCCTGGACGCCAATGTCAAAGTGCCTGACAATCTGTGACATGCAGATGGCACATAAGGAGGAAACGTTCACTATCAGAAAAAGATCGATATATGGATGGAATCATGATACATCCAGGGGTCAAGCCTCGTGGCTCAGTCTCTGCAGGGAGAAGGTATGTGAAAGCACAGGTCCTGCCCGGTCGGCATGGCTCAGCGGCTGAGCATTGATCTAGGATCCAGGAGATCGCAGTTCGATTCCGGGTCAGGGCACCTGCCCAGGTTGCGGGCTTGACCCCTAGTAGGGGGCGTGCAGGAGGCAGCCGATCAATGACTCTCTCATCATTGATGTTTCTCTCTCTCCCTCTCCCTTCCTCTCTCTGAAGGAACAACAGAGGAAGTTGTTCAATAAACATATATTGAAGTCAATAAAATTGATTTCAAGTTTAAAATTGAAATCAATAAAAACATTAAAAAAAAAAAAGCTCAGGTCCTTCTTTTTCTCACAAAATAAACTGATGAACAGACTAGATCGAGAGACACAGAAGCATGGAGCAGACTGACAAATCTCAGAGGGAAGGTGGGGGTGGGAGAGTGGGGGCGGGAAGAGATTAATCAAAGAACTTTTATGCATAAATGCCTGACCCATGGACTCAGACAACAGAGTGGAGAAGGCCTGGGGGGAGGCAGAACGCGGCATGGAGGACATCAATGGGGGGAAAACGGGTCACCTGGAATACTTTCAACAATAAAGATAAATTTAAAAATAAAATAAAATAAAATAAAATAAAATAAAATAAAATAAAATAAAATAAAATAAAATAAAATAAAATAAAATAAAATAAAATAAAATAAAATAAAAACAAGTCCACAGTCAGAAGGAGCACAAATGAATTTCATTCCTACATCGTGTGTCTCCAAACGTCTTACAGGGAGTTCAACTTAGAGCCCTCCCTCCCTCCTGTCTTCACTCCCCAGCTCCTCCTAAGGCCCCGGGTACCAAACTCCCCGCATCCAGCGCCTTCCTGGACTTTGAGTTTGGTGACGTGACCAAAGAGTCAATCAAGCCCAGGGAATGAAAACGCAATAAAAACTCTGGACTCCGAGCTCCGAGGAGGCCTGGCTGGAAATCCAACATCTAAGTGGGGGGGTGGGGGGCATCGGAGGACACGGGAGCCTGCCTCTGGGGACCTGTCAGTCCCGCCCGCGGGGTCTCTTCCCTCGTCTGGGCCTCACTTGTATCCTCTGAAATGGGACAGTGGCGGTTAGCTCTCGAGTTCTCGGAGTTGTTCGAGCTGTTCGAGCGGCTGTCCAACCGGAGGGCGCGGTGGGTGCTCCCGCCGAGTGCAGGCGGCCGGGGACTCCTGAGCGTGCGGCTGGTGCGTGAAGTGGGGACCGTCCTAACCTGCGAAATGGACCTAACTCTGGGCGGCCGGCATCAGAGTCGCACTGCGCTGAGTGTCCTCCCCGGACTGCGGCTGAGACGATACAATAAAGCCGGACGGTGTCATTTCTGTTTGGAGAAAGCACTTTGTGGGGTGTGACTAGTTCATTACTCGGGACCCAGATTCTCCTCTTAGGTTATGGAGCCCGACCTTCGGCTGTGCTTTGTTTTATTCTAATGAGAATGAGGGTGGAGAATGATTGTCTGGGGGCTGAAAGCCAGGCCACCGTGAACCGGCAGCGCAGCGCCGGCGTCCTGTCTGCGTTTCCCTCTCACGAGGAGATGGGCAGTTGGGGTCGGGGGCGGCATTCGGGAAGAATCCCAATCCCCTGCCGCAGTTTGTGCCACTTAATGGCCCTGCGTAAATACCTCCACGAGAGCAAGCAAATTAATGACTCATAAGACCCTTGAAAGCCTCGGAAACAGCAAAGCAACTAGAAAGGAAACTCGGTCTGCTCGGTTCAGGGTTATTGGGATCAAGCTGGGTTTGGTTTCTTTTGTTTACTTACTGTTTCCAAACATAAATTTCGGGAGGGCAGACCATTAAGGATAAAAGATGCTCCAGCGTACTTAAAAACGTTCGCCAACTAGGTTCAAAAGGTAATAAAATATAAAATTGATTGTGGCCGAGGATTTTTCTAATGCCAAGGACAACAGCAGTCCACAGAAGCACAAACGATGGGCCATTGATCTCGGCCGGATGATGCCTCCCCTCCCAGTTTTCCAGGGCAAAAGCCCCCATCAGGTAAGATATGAGAGAGGAAATGCACTATTTGTGACTAAAGCCTGACATCTGGGGTCCTTTGGGAAATATTCGTTTCAGTTATGCAACAAATACTCAGCCTGAATTGTGCCTGGTCTACCTGGAGCCACTTTCGCCAGGAGCCTTCTCTCAGCCCCACACAGCAGGTCTGGGGACAGCCCAAGCACTTTGACGCCCCACATTCCTGCGCTGAAATCCCCCGCCCTCCGCCCACCGGCCCCGTGACCTCCGGCAACCTCAGTTTCCTCATTCAGAAAAATGGAGATAATAGTAACTACGGGTAGTGAGCTACATAGTGTCACCCCCCAAATTCACGTCCATCCAAAATTCATGACCTTATTTGGAAATGGGGTCTTTGCAGATAACGAGATGAGATGGACCCTACATCCAGCGACAGTGTCCTTTTAAGAGGAGGAGAGGATACATAGAGACAACCCTGGGAAAGGCCACTTGAAGCCGAGAGCGGAGGTTGGGGCGACGCGTCTACAAGCCAAGGGATGCCAGGCGCTGCAGGCGACAGCCAGGGGCCGGGGAGAGGCAGGAACGGGCTCTCCCGGGGGGCCTCCAGAAGGAACCGACCCTCACAGCACCTCTGGTCTTGGACTTCTGACCTCAGAGCCGTGAGAGAACCGATTTCTGTTGTTTTACGCCACCCAGTTTGGGGTGGTTGGTTACGGCAGCCCCGGGAAGCTGGTGCGGTCCTCTAAGGAGAGTCGTGGGACAGTAAATGCAAAGCTGTGTGCAGGTCTTTGCCATGCGAATGCTCACCCAGCCCTAGGGCGACCCCAGCTCCACCTGCCAGCATTGGGGTTCATCGCCGGAAAGGCTGTGCTGGGGGTGCACCCTTCGCGCCCTAGTTGGGGATCCCTTCCGAGTTTTCCATTTATTTTCGTAGATGTGGCAGCATCGTCGGTGTCCTGCCCGTGGAATGCCTCGTCTCTACGCACACGGGCCCACCCGTGACCTATAACTGCAGCAGCTGCAGCTCTTTCTGGGCACGCCCTCTGCCAGCCCGGGTCACACGTGGGCCAGAGAGGAGCCCCAGGAGCAGCCTTCAGCCGTTGACTGAAGAGGGTCAGTGCCTAGATCCCCAGCCGGGACGGCGCTGAGGCGGTCCACACGGCCACCCGCGGTTCCCCCGCAGGACTGAGCCCAGGGCCCGCGGGGGCAGCCGCGTGGCAACGTGAACAAACTGCTTTCTTCCTGTGGCGGTTCCCTGTGGCAGCCGTAACCCATGACCACAAGCTCAGGGGCTTAAAATAACAGACACCATCCACTCACAGTTCTGGAGGCCGGGGACCAAAGTCAGTGTCCCGGGGCTGAAATCGAGCGTCAGGGGGCCAGGCTCCCTCCTGGGGCTACGGGGAGAACCCGTCACTGCCTCTTCCAGCGCCCGGTGGCTGCAGAAAGCCGGCGTTCCTGGGCTGTGGCCCAACACGCCAGTCCCCGCCCTGTCCTCACGTGACCTTCCACAGTCACATCTCCCTCTGCCTCCCGCCTACAAGGATACCTGCGGCTGTGTTAGGACCCAGCCAAATAGTCCAGGAGACCCCCTCCCTCAAGATCCTTGACCACGTGCACAAAGTCCCTTTTTGCCGTAACAGGTAACATTCCCAGGGCCCGGGATTGGGCCTGGAAACCTCCTCTGGGGCCTGGGTTGATCCCACCACACTTGTCTCCCTCGGTGCTTCCTGGAGTCGGTTTCCCAGCCGACTAGTCGCACTCACCTCCTTGCCTCGGGGTCTGCTTCCGGGGGACCTCACCTCTGGCTGCATCATTTCATAGAGAAACTCACATTTCCCTGACAATTACACTTACATAAGTCTGAACAAGGTTGCCTAGTTCTTTGAGGGTTAGTAACTCACAACCCTAATTCCAAGGTGGAGGAGGTACCGGCTTGAACAGGCGTTTAAAGCGGGGGTTAAGGTAAAGTGAAGCCATTAGCGTGGGCCCTAACGCCACGGGACTGCTGTCCTTATGAGAGGATTAGAACACAGACGGGCACAGTGGGACGGCCCTGTGAGGACAGGGGCGAAGATGACATCTACCGGCCACGGAGAGAGGCCTCAGGAGGAACCAGCCCTCCTGACACCTTGAACCGGGGCTTCCAGCCTCCAGCGTTGTGAGACGATAAATGTCTGTTGTTTAAGCTGCTGGGCCTGTGGTCCTTGGCTATGCCTCCCCCCCACCCCCCCACTAATTAATAAGAGGGCGTGAGCCGCATTGGGCCAGCCCAGGGGACCCAGCACTCTCCCCTGCTGCCTTCGACAGCGCCTGCCTCTGCTGTGTCCACCCCGGCCTCGTGGGCGTAAGGGCCGTCCTTCCCACGGCTCGCCTCCCCCCAGCCGACTAATGTCATCCTCTGTCCTCTGCAGCCTGGGTCCCGGGATTCTGGTGCACAGTCTATTTCTGGGTCACCTACTCAGAGATGCCACTGCCCCTCTGCCCCACGTCCATACCCCTACCCACCAACTTACTCAGAGATGCCACTGCCCCTCTGCCCCACATCCACACCCCTACCCAGCAACTTACTCAGAGATGCTCAACTGCCCCTCTGCCCCACGTCCACACCCCTACCCACCAACTTACTCAGAGATGCCACTGCCCCTCTGCCCCACCTCCACACCCCTGCCCACCAACTTACTCAGAGATGCCACTGCCCCTCTGCCCCACGTCCACACCCCTACCCAGCAACTTACTCAGAGATGCCACTGCCCCTCTGCCCCACCTCCACACCCCTGCCCACCAACTTACTCAGAGATGCCACTGCCCCTCTGCCCCACGTCCACACCCCTACCCAGCAACTTACTCAGAGATGCTCAACTGCCCCTCTGCCCCACCTCCACACCCCTACCCACCAACTTACTCAGAGATGCCACTGCCCCTCTGCCCCACCTCCACACCCCTACCCCACCAAACGAGTGTCACTTCTATGTTACAGAGACAGACCAAGTTAGCATTTAGCAGGGAAAGGGGCTTCTCCTTCTCGCTTCTTCTTCTTTTTTTTTTTTTTTTGGCACATCATATAACTCTAAATTACCTTCAATTTCCTAAATGGAATTTGGCTTGGGATTCACTCTGGTTTGGAGTAGTCTGTAATGAGATTATATTATGTTTGGGGGAAAACATTCAAATGACCAAGATAATTAATTTTGCATAACAACCAACATGTAGCACGATCTATAGCCATAACTCAAGTCTGCAACCTGCCTGGGCCTCTGGGGTGACAATGCTTCTTTCAAAACACAGAAGCAGAGTCGTTTCCGGGCCCGCACAAGGCAGAGGTTTGCAAGCTGGAAATGGGGTATTTTTCCTGTTCTGGCCACGATGCTCAGATGTTCTCAGTAGCTGTCCTTTACCGAAGGATTGCTCCTGGGTTGGGGACGGTGAAAGCAACCCTCAGGCCCACAGGCGCCACCTGGAGGGGCTTCGCTGGGGGGAGGCATTTAAGAACTGCTCCCAAAACAAGTATTCAAAATGTTTGGTGCTGTTTCTGAGCTCAGCTTAGGGCAGGATGGAGTGTGTTGTGTGTCTCTGTGTGTGTGTGTGTGTGTGTGCACTTAACTTCTATTTTAATTTTTTTTAACCCTCACCTGAGGATATTTTTTTCTATTGCTTTTCAGAGAGAGTGGAAGGGAGGAGGGGAGGGGGAAAGAGAGAGAGGGAGAAACATCGATGTGAGAGAGACGCATTGACTGATTGCTACTGGCTGCCTTCCACACGTGCCCCCGTCAGGGGTGGGAGTGTAACCCAGGCACGTGCCCTTGGCTGGGAATCGAATCTGTGACCCTTCCGTGTTCAGGCCAATGCTCTAACCACTGAGGCACACAGGCCATGGCTATATTTGCCTTTTAAAGGAAACAATGAGACAAACCCCTCCTTGGTTCTTTGACTCCTCATTGCCAGGTGTTTTGTTTTGTTTTTTTAAATAGGTCTTTATTGATCTCAGAGAGAGGATCCAAGAGGGAGGGAGATAGAAACATCCATGATGAGAGAGTCATTGATCGGCTGCTCCTGCACGCACCCTGCTGGGGATCGAACCCTCAACCCAAGCATGTGCCCTGACTGGGATGCTCAGCCACTGAGCCATGCTGGCCAGGCAACCAGGTGGGGTTTTTTTGTGTGTGTGATATTGGACTTGTCTGAACACCTGGGAAAGATCCAACTCGGTAGCAATTTCCTGGTTCTGATTCATTGTTAAAATCACCCCAGATACAGCCAGGAGTGGGCACCCTGCCCACCTCCATCCTGGTACCTCTTGGCTACATCTGACTCTAACACAGTCTAGGAATATGTGTTCGAGTGGGAGCCAGAGAAGCCACGTTTCTGTTTAAGATCTGCTTCTAACCGCCTGCAGGTCCTCAACAATAAATCCCTGGGCTCAAACACTTGTACCCGAGTGTTTGCAGCAGTGCCACTCACAATGCAACTCAAATGTCCGTCACTGGGTGGGGAGATAAACAAGCTGTGGTATATCAATTCAGTGGAGTACTACTCAGCCCGATAAAGGAAGCTCTGATACCCACTACGAGGTGTATGGACCTCAAAAACATGTGCTCCAGCAGGCTGCTGCCTCCATGGCACCGCAGCTCACCTTTTCCTCAGAGCCCTGCCCCAGGGCTGCTCAAGCTGCCCTCAGCCCCCAGGGGGAGAGGACAGGATGGGAACAAGCCCCTCACCGCCCAGCACTCCCCATGGGGCCGGGCAGAGGCCACCCCGCTCAGCCTTGCCGCTTCCCCTCCTCCCCTGCCTGCTCAACACGGACCCCCCTCCCTTGCCAGCTTTTCTGCGAGCTCTCCAACCCTCATTTAAGATCTGCTTCCGGGAACCCCAACTAAGGCCCACCGCAGAGAGGAGCGATGACGCGAGCGCGCTCGTTCAGGCACGTGAATGTCACTGGGCGCTGCTCTGCACCCAGGGAGGTCCCTGGGCTCTGCGGCCAGAGCAGTGGCGTGAGCAGGCCCCCAGCCGCCTGCCAGTGGCCGGGACTAGCAGGTTTTCTAGGCTGGGGTAGAAGGTACATGCCCCGCGCCCCTACATTGTTATTTTTTGTCAGTCCAGCCTTAGCCCCACGAAGTACCCTGGAGAAGGCGCCCCTCAGTTGCAATGACGTGTGTGCACTGCGATTCCTGGTCGCCACTGGTGTCGCCCCCGATGAGCAGCAATAAAGTACACGTCACACAAAGTCGCCAGTGTGACAGGGGCCTTGTCCCTCACAGAGCCTCACCGAGACACCTGCAAAACGGTGGTCCTCCTGCTACCCTGGGCCCCCTCGCTTGCCCACTGCTCTCCTCTCCCGCACACCTTCCCGCGGGCCCCACCTGAGTGGTGCCACGCCCGCGGCTCCCCCCTCCCTCCCCGCACACCTTCCTCCCGTGGCCCCAGCCCCAACAGAGCCAAGGTTGGATCAAACCGCTCAGAGATTCCCGGGTGTGAGCCTCGAGCTCCCCCCACGATCACAGGTCCCGCGTGTCCGTGAGGTGCCATCACCGACTTTATAGCCGCCCCTAAAGGTGCGCTGGTATTTGGTGACGGATGTGGAAATTCAATAAAAGGCAAGTTAATTAAAACAGAACAAGCTATTGCCTGGGGCGGCAAATGTAACTGCTTATTATGTGAGTGAATATTAAAATACGCTGGGAGTATATTCTGTCTCTCCCCTGTGTTTCTTGGAGTCCGTTTAGTTAAGACAGAGCAGGAGTCAGCCAGCCCAGCATGGACGGTTCCAGGCTGGAATGTGTGTGCCCGTGTGTGGGTGGCCCTGGGTATGGGGTTAATATGAAGAAAAACCCACAGGCCTCCAGCTCCTGGGCAGGGCACGAGTCCTGTGCTGATGCTGTGCCTGGCACCTGCTAATGGTGTCATTACTATTTGCCACATGTTGAGGTCCTAATGCCCAGGACCTCAGAGTGTGACTGTATTTGGAGACAGGGCCTTTAAAGAGGGAATGAAGGTAAAATGACATCCTATGGGGAGCCCTAATTCAACAGGACTGGTGTTTTTATAAGGAGAGGAGAGTGGAGCACAGACACACAGAGAGATGACCTCTGTGTGAAGACACAGGGAGGGGACTGCCATCTACATGCCAAGGAGAGAGGCCTCAGGAGTAACCAGCCCTGCTGGCACCTGGATCTCAGACTGGGAGAAAATCAGTTTCTGCTCGTAGCCCCCCAGCCTCTGGTCCTTTGCTAAGGCGGCCCCGCCAGCTGATACATAGCTGACCGTCTGTAATTGCTCAGGGGTCTGCAGGTGGGCTTGGCGGCCCTGCTGATCCCAGCTGAGCTCAGCTGTGTCAGGGCTTGGCTGTTGGGGGGTCCTCAGGGGCCTCGGCTGGGCTGGGCAGCAACCTAGCTGTGCTCCTTATGGTCTCTCCTGCTCCCTGCTCCAGCGGGGAGCCTGGGTGGTTTTCAGGGTGACAGCTGGGAGAGAGGAAGGGAGGGAGAGGGTGAGCTTTAGCCTGAAGCCTGGGCTCCCTGTCATCACGTGTGTGCATTCTATTAGCCAAAGCAAATCAGGTGCCCTGCCGAGATTCGGGAAGGAATCTGGGCTACTCCCACCTCTTGATGGGAGTAGCCCAGAGGCGAACATGTGGATTTGGGAGGGGCTGGGAAATGGGGTCATTTTTGCAATCAACCCAGAGGCCTCCTAAATGTTTTATTTTGACTTTAAAAATCTAAGCTTCAAGTCTGAGTAATCTGGAAGTGGTTAAGAGGGACAGAAACTCTTAGCGATAAAGAGATCAGGGTCCCTGCCAAGTATCTGTCAATCGGAGATGAAGACAAGGCTCCCCGACATGAAGTCTGATGAATAATAGCAATTGAGCCCCCAAATCTCCAGTGACACGGTGTTCCACGTCTGTGTCGTACCCCAGGAGATCTGCACGTGATAAACAGTAAGACACCGCTGGGAATCTGGGTTTGCGTCCAATAGAAAACCCCAAACTTGGCTGCTAGAGTCAAGATTCCTGGCCCCTTTGAAATGTCACTTCCTCGGAAAGCCCTTGCCTGGGTCCCCGGCCTGACAGGGTGTCCCTGCTCTGGGTTCTCAGCGACTCCTGACTCCCCCCAAGGCACTGCCGTGGTGCAGCTCTGCGGGCCTCAAGCTGGATTGCAACCCTCGGGGGGGCGGGAACCTCGCCTGGGTGACTCTCCCGGCACGTGGCCGGCCCACCTTCCAGATTCACTGATTGACGTCCAGGCCCCTCCCCAGGCACAGCGCTCTGGGCTCTCTGGGAAGATGGGAGAGTAACCTTGTTGAGAATGCACCAAGTCCTCCCTTGGCAGCCCCATTCCTTTCGGGCAGCCTTGGAAATAAGCGGAGATTTATTTCCAAGGAAATAAAAAGGTTTGCATTTCTAATGGGCTAGGAACCATTCCGTTGATGCCATCCCCAGCCTGCCTGCCTGCCAGGGATGGGAGGGAGACAGATGGTGGGACTGTGACTGGCTTTTGCATCTAAAACAAACGGCTCCCTCCCGCCCCCGCCACCAGGCCCGCGGTGGCACCGAGGCCTCGCTCTCTGGGGGGTCCTAAAGCTAACAAGGGTTTGGTTTATAGCTTGCTTTGAACCCGGCTTTGTCCAGCAAGATGTTTCTCAACAGCTCTGAAATATGTGAGCACATTCCTTGAACACTTGTAATTTAGTTGCAATTGCTACTCGCCGGTGGAACACTGCAAATGAAAATAAACAAGATTCATACTTATTTTCGAGGGCGTTCCGATACGAGCAGAATTAACTTTGGTAAATAAGACCCTTCTGAAAAAGGGGTTGGTAGAAACTGCTCTGTACCCTGAAAACTAATTCTGAGGCTGAAAGGAGCCAGTAATCAGGACAAGAACAGCAATTTTCAGGACAGTAACGCGGCGGGCGCGGCGGGGCCGGGCCAGGGTGTGCGGCCGTGCTCCGGGGCCAGGCACAATACAACGCAATTTATTTTCCTGTAGCCTTTCACGGAGAAGTTGAACGAAATGCCCCACAGCTAATTATCAACTTTCTATGCAAATATAAGCAGAGTGTGCAGTGCACAATTTATCAAAGGGATGGAATCAGAAAATGCTACAGGGCAACCGCAGGGACGGGGCCGACCGAGCTCCGCTCCAGCCAGGGCGAGGCTGCCGGCTTGCTAACTGGGAGCTGGAAGGCCGAGGGCTGGGAGGGGGTGCCGGGGACAGAGGGACCTGGGTACCACCGGGAGGCTGAGCTCACACAGGCCCCGATGCCTGGAGAGGACCAGGAATCAGGCCCGTGACGGACGCAGGGGATTGATCAGAAGACAGAAAGAGATGCCCATCCCGCTTGGGCAGGTGTGGGACCCTGGGCAGCTCCTGGTGGAGAGGGGGATGCTTTGGTTGAAATTTTGACATGGACAAGAAGCCTAAAGATGTGTGGTGACAAAGATGGAACACACAGGTGTGCCTGGCTAAAGACAGACAGGTGGATGGGCGTGGGTGTCCTGGGATGCGGGCCAGAAGTGGGGCCATTACAGGGAGAAATGACCAAGGGGGGCCCAGGGATGCAGCACAGAGGTCCCCTGGAGGTGTCTGATAGTTGGGATTAGGGGGCTGGCTTTGTGGGAGGCAAGAAAGTCAAACCCAACCCCCTCTTCATGTTCGCGAGACCAGAGGAGGCAGAAAGCCGAGGCGGGGGCATTTTCACCGACAGTATTCAAAGGACACGTCAAGGGTGACCTTGGCCGGATCCTGAAGTCACCACGCGCTAGGTGAGGATAGTAAATGGAGCTTCACTGTTTATGAAGGATTTTGAGTCATTGGGAGGCAGACCGATTGGGGCTCAGAATAGGGGGACCTGTTGGAGAGACCATCCGGCCCCTGGTTCTAGGTCCAGGGCTCTCAAGATGAAGGGAACTTCTGGCGCAGGCCTGTGCGTGTACCTGAGTGGACTCGCTGCAGCAGAAATGGAAACGGGTGTGTAAAGCCCCCGAGGGTCCAGGGAGTTCTGGACCCGAGGGAGGAAATGAGGCCGATCGGTCACAGGCATCCTACGGACCTAACACTGTCAAACCGGAAGAAAAATCAGAACAGAAACCAACGAGCTGACTGGCATTTCCCTTTCGTGCCTTCTGTGGGGTGTTATTTTTTTTTTTAGACTCCATCAGCAGGCTCGTGTCGTTCCAGCTACTATGAGTTCAGCCCATTTTCATTTTAAAAAACGTAAAGAGGCTCAGAGAATCCCAGATGCGGCCCTGGGGGTTCAGGCTGCCAACCCGCAGGCCGGCGGACGGAGGACTCGCTTCTGCCTGGACACTTCAAGGGCCCTTTTGAAATGACTGAGAGCCCTGGAGAGTCAAGGTCAGGCTCAGACAATGTCCTCGGCCGATGCGGTCTAGCCCCGTAAGGAGGATTCCGACGCCCCCCCTTCCTGTGCTCTGCGGACGGCCGGGGACGAGCGCGGCAATATTTACTATTTTGTCCTCACGGAGCGCAGCGAGGCCGACCGTATATTTGAAAAGCGGGGACTTCATATTTTGAGACGGGGTGTCGGGCTGGGGGAAGTGGACGGTCTCACCTTATTTATTTACTTAAGCTGGACAGTGGAGCCTTCTCCCAGGACCTCGTCACGCGTGCAGAAGGCCCGGAGAGGAGACAAGCGGCCGTTGGCTTGGGGAGAACTGCTCGGGTGTGTTAACCAGGCCACGCCGCGGGAGACGGGAGCGAAGGAGCAGCCCGCAGCCCTCAGCCTGCAGCCCTCAGCCCTCAGCCCTCAGCCCTCAGCCCTCAGCCCTCAGCCCCCTTCCTCGGGCTGAGTTTAGTCCCAGCTGACAGCTTTGCCCCGAGGCTACAGAGAGATCCAGGCCGGTCCTCCTTTCGTATTCTGCTGAGCTGGGTGTCAGCTTTCATTTGGTGTTTGGGGGCCCCAGCTGCTGGGCCTCGTTAGCCAGGCCGCCTCTGGTCTCCCACGGCTCGCGGGTTCTTCCCACCTGGGAGGAGGCCTGGAGGCCTGAATTCCACACCCGGGGGGCCGGGCAGGGCTGCAGGAGGCTCGGGCCCTACCTGCTGACCTGAGCACACCTGAGCAGGTGGCTTTTCCTCACCTGGAAACAGAGAACTTAACTCTTAACCTTAATGAGATGACACTAGAGTCCTTGAAGCCTCCAGGAACCAGGAGCCTGTCCAGCTCTCACCAGCGCAGGCCACCCCAGGGTCCCAAAGCCCGGAGGGGGAGCTGCAGGGACCAGCCTTCTCTCCTCGAGGATTCTCTGGGCTGACTCTGTCACCCCCTGGCCCTGGCAGCGCCACCCTGAAGCAGGTGTGTGCTTCCAGCAGCAGCTCCGAGCCAGGAGCTCAGGAAACCTGCGTCCCACCTGCTGGCGTTGATGGATGATGCTGTCGGCTGGGGGAAAACGCTCTGGTCACGCTCGGCTGATGTGTTAGGAAAGAATTTACTGCATAACATTGACTTTGCATCTCGGGAACAGAGGGCCACGGGGGGGGGGGGGGCAGGGGCATTTCTTCCCCATCAGGTGCCTCCCAGCTTGACCTGCCATTTAGGGCACACATGCGAAGAAAACACTTGGGGCCTTTGGGGGCATTTCCCTGTCTCTGCAGCTGTGCCCGGGGCCAGGGACAGTGGCAGGTGGCCAGCCCAGGCCTGGCCTCGCTGTTCCTCAGACCCCAGACCCCGGAACAGGGTTGGCTTCCTTCGAAGGGCTGGAGTTTTTGTCTTGATGTGACAACGAATAAAAATGAAGAGAAATGGGAGTTAGCGGTGCTGCCAGTGGACCAACCTGGCAGTGGGTTCTGGCAGAGGCAAGGGGCCAGGAGCCTGATTCACTGAGGACTCAGAGTCTCGACTCCTAGGCCCCCATCACCCTGTGGGCTCTGCAGGCAGTCAGGGGCCTGCGACGGCACAGTGGGTGCTGAGGGCGGACGCTCAGCAGGGGTGGCCGCCTGCTGTGCCTCTGGGGACCCTCTCTCAGGACCCTCTCGTTTCACCGCCCTGGGCGGTTTCCCTGTGGCCGCCTCTCCCCAGGGAGGCTTGTAAGAGGCAGGCCGGGGAGCACGCAGAGGAGCCTCAGCTTCCCCTCTGTACAGCGGGAGCGGCCGCCGGCCGCCGGCCTCCCTGGGCTGCTGGGAACATTGAAACCACTTACTGCCCAGGAGCCCCCGGCAGGAGCTGCTGGGGGGTGAAAGCTTTGGGGACACAGAAGCAGCAGCAATGACGGGATCTGATGGAGTGGGAACCGGGCAAAACCAGAGGGCCCGTCCTTGGCAACTTGGCCGGGTCATGGCCAATCCCTGGTGCTATGATCCGTGAACGGGGCTCTATGTGGGCATTGCCATGAAGATATTCCGAGGCCAGCGTCCCAATTCCTACCCTCTCTCCCCATTAGCCCGGGATATACATGGCTAGGGCTGTAAACCCGTTAGCAGAGAATTCCAGAACGCAGCCAGGCGGATGGCCGGGTGGCCGGAATGCAGGGGCAGGCCCTCCCCGCCTGCATCAGGAGCCCCACCCACCCCGGAGGCGGCTGGGTCAGGCCCTCCTGGGAAAGCACAATCTTTCTCAGTCTGCCAGGGCCATTTACTAAATCCCCGCCACCGGTGAATCGTGCCCTCACCTGAAAAAATGGCTCCCTCGTGTCCATCAGGGCCACCACCGCTGTTAGAACCTGTCGGAGGGCCAATCCTTCATAGCTTTCGGGGATAGAAACACAGTGGTCCTTGCTTTTTTTTTTAAAAGCAGTTAATGTGACTGTCACAGGTTTTCTGTGAAATCCTCCACCGTGGGGAGTAATCGATGGGTGGATGTGTATGGTCATTCATTCATTAATATTATCATACTGTTGGCATCGTTATATATGAATAACATGTATTATTAAAATTTAAATGAATTCATTCAGTAAGTATTTATTGAGTACCTACTATGTGCCAGGCTGCGCTGGGCTCTGGGGAAACAATGGTGAAGAAAAACCAGACTTGGTGCCTCTCCTCAAGGCACTTACAATCCTGCAGGGATCTAGACAATAGCCAGATAATCACATAAGCAAATGTAGGGCTGCAAATGGTGTTCTAGGGAGGCTGCGCCGTGTTCTAACAGCCGATAGTGAGAGGATCTGACTGGGTCAAGGAGCCATTCGAGGAAGTGACACGTGAAGATGAGGTGGAGTCTCCTAGGCGGGTGAAAAAGGGGAAGAGCAAACCTGGCTGAGGGGACAGCATGTGCAAAGGCCCTGTGGCAGGAGGGCAGCGTGGAGAGGGTAGGGACATCGTGCATGGTGAGGCTGCACGAGTGGCCGTGGGAACCACCAAGGAATGTAAGGGGGTGATGTGGCCAAATTTGTGTTTTAGCAGGATCACTCCGGCTGCCTGTGGTGGGCTCTGCAGTGTGCCATCCAGACAGCCCTGCAGAAGTAAAGGCCTGTTTCCCCAGACACCGGGAAGCCCCCAGCATCTAACCCTTCAGGGATGGCATCTGCTGGAGAGGGTGCTGGCCCATGTCACACCCCTTCCCAGGAGAGCCAGCATCTGGCACCTGGTCAACCCAGGACAGCTCCGAGGGGTCACCCATCTCCAGAGTCCCCAGTGGGGTTGTCTGAGGCCTTCCTTGAGGCTGGATCGAGCTCGATAGCTCCCCCTGCCAAATCCTGCATGCCTGCTTCCCCTTCCGCAGGTGACATTCCTAGGGCCGCCCCCTAACAGAGCTCCTGCACACTCATCTCTCTCTGAGTCTGCTCCCTGGGGCACCCAACCTGCAACCGACAGTAGGAGCAGGGACCAGAGATGGTACATGGTGGAGGATGGCTCCCTAAGTCAGGCCAGGGGAGCTGGTGGTCTGCACTGGGGTTGGGAGAGAAGAGGGGACCTGTTTTGAGTTGAACTGGGTTCCTCCCAGAAGTTACCAAAGCCCTAACCCCAGTACCGGTGGATGTGACCTTATTTGGAAATAGGGCCTTTGCAGATGATCGAGTTAAGATGAGGTTATTAGCATGGCCCTCATCCCACATGCCTGGTGTCCCTCTACAGGGGAAATGTAGACACGGAGACTCACACACAGAGAGAACACCATGTGCGAGGAAGGCAGAGGCTGGCGTGATGCCTCTACGGGCCACGGGCCCCAAGACTGCCAGCAACCCCAGAAGGTGAGCGAGGCCTGAGCCAACCCTGCCTCACAGGCCAGGAGGAGTCCACCTGCCCACACCTGACCTCAGACCTCTGGCTCCAGAATGAGACAGCAGGCGCCTATTGTTTCAAGCGCCGGCTGTGAGGTGCTTTGTCACACTGAGCAACCGGGGGACCGCTGGTGACAGATGGGGGAGGCTGCTTGCATCTCACCATTACTCAGCTCCAATGACAAACTTGAATGTTCAAAAAAAAAAGCCCAAACTTAAAATACTGGTGAGTGTGAAAAAAAAAAGTAATGCTTAAACCACTCTGCTGCTGGGAAAGGAAGAGGGCGGGTTCCCCACCTCCCCAGCCTGAAGGGGTGTGGCTGGGAGCTCTGCGGGTCCCACTTCCTGCACGGCCTGTGGGGTTTCGGTCGTTTCTGTGCACACAGCTCAGGAGCCTGCCTGCCCTGGCCTCGGGCCTCCTGCAGGCAGCCAGCCTGGGAGCCTCCGACTGCAGGGTCCCAGGTCTGCTGCACCCGGCAGCTCTGACTCCTGCTGGGGACCCACATCCCGGCAGGCAGATGCCCCGCGCCAGGACCCCCCGAAGGCCCAGCACAGGTCTCTGCCTCCTGTTTCCGCAAAACGTCCTGGGCACAAGAGGCTGCTCGAAGGAAACATGAAAAAGTGAGCGCTCTTCCAAGCGGGGTGTCTGACAGCCCAGTCCCCCCAACTCCAGGACAAAGTCTGTGTGCGTCGGTAATCATTAAGGGGCACCGCCTCCTTGTTGGAAGAGCTCAGAACGGCACAAGAACATTCTGAAAATAAAGACCAAAACCCCCCCAAATAACAACACAAAGGCCCCCACAACCAACTCTTTGGAACAGAATAAAGTTAAAAAAGATGGAAGTCAACAGAAAGGAATGGTTTAACCCTTGCGACGTTATAAATATTAGCATGAAAAGGCTTTATGCTGGGAAACTTTCTTCTACGGTATAAAGTTAATTTCATGAAAATCAGTGCGTTTGGCACCGTACGCCCGTGACGCCCCTCTCGCTCCCGGCCTTTGCTGGAGATTTCAGCATCCCGCCTGGGTGAGTGCTTCCTGCAGGTGCCGCAGGCGGGCGCAGCCTGGGCCCACCCGCAGCGCCCCCTCTGACACGGCCGAGATGTCCCACAGGTCGGATGGGGCGTCGCCGGGGCAGGGCAGCAGCAGAGCCGCAGGTGGATGTTCGTCATCGTAGCCGTGATTTCATGGACATCCCGTGAGCCCTTCAGAAAAGCAGAGGCCTCAGACGCCAAACCAGGGGGGAAATGCCTGGGGCGTGACAGCCGGGAGGGCAGTGGGATGCGGATGTGCTGGTGCGTGTCTGGGCGGGCACAGCGTGGCCCCACTGCGTCCCCCCCCTTTTTTTTTTAAGATTTTTAAATTGATTTTCAGAGAGAGAGGAAGGGAGAGGGAGAGGTGGAAACATCAACGATGAGAGAGCCTTGATCGGCTGCCTCCTGCACGCCCCCGACTGGGGACCGAGCCTGAAACCTGGGCACGTGCCCCGACCGGGAATCCACCCGTGACCTCCTGGCTCGTGGGTCGATGCTCAACCGCTGAGCCACACCGGCCCGGCTGGAGCACTTGCCTTTTAGGCTTCGTTCACTCTACAGCAACTCAACACCCTATTCCAATTTCCACGAGATGAATCGCTAGGTGAAGTTCTTTTTTTTAAAAAAAAAAAGTGGCACCATTTTTAAAATGTGGCTGAGGGAAAGTGGGGAATTAATCAAACACAGAGTTACATTGGAACCAATTTCCGCTCACGGAGAAAGATCCAGAAGCCTCGCGGCGAGAGCACCGTGGCCACGCGTGCGAGCTGCCGGCACCATGGCCCGTTCCTCTAATTTGCAAACCGAGAGCCGACCCTGCAGCCTTGTTAGGAGGCTAATATGGGGCACGTCGGTGTCAAGAGCGACACGCCGGCTCCTCAGCGAAGGTCTGGAGAACTATCGAGCGGAATTAATTTCTAGGAGCCCCAATTAGGGAAACCTCACTTTCGTTCCCATTTAACATCAGGAAGCTGCCAGGCACGGGGCTCTGAAAGGAGCCTCGTCGCCGAGAGGCACCGGCCGCCGCCGCGGGCCCTTTCCTGCCGTCGGAGGAGGCTGAGAGGCCGCGTCTCCTCGGTGCCCGGAGAGGGATTCGTGGGCACGACGGGGTAAAGGGGCTCCGCTCATCCTTGGAGCCCACAGAGGCTAAATCACAGGAGAAACACGCTCTAGGAAAAGGGCAATGAAAGACTCCCGATGAACGTGCCCGCGGGAAACGGGTGGGCAGAACCGGAAACCCAGAGAGAATCAATCTTTGGTCAGGCTTTTCCCAAATGGACAAGTGTTTCGGGCTGATGGGGCCCAGGGTGGGGCCTGCGTCAGGGAAGGCGAAGTGGCGTTCTCGAGCCCTGGGTAGTGACCCCATAGGTGGCAGTGAGGGGATGGGATGGAATCACAGGGCCGGGACCTGGAGGGTGGGCCAGGTACATGGGGACTGGGGAGGAACCCAGCAGCAGGTGCTGGGGAGACAGTCCAGGTGCAGGACCCGGGATCCAAAAAGTAGGGAAACGGGGAAGGACTGGATCAGGGAGACTGACATAGGACAAGGAGGGGACCTGACTCGGGTGTGCAGGCTGTTGACACCAGGGAGGCTCACAGGAGGGGACAGCATCCCAGCCGGCACGCCAGGGCTTGGGGACCCTAAGATTTGCGAAGGGGCGTGTGGGGTTCTCAGCCCTGGAAACTTGGGGCTGTGTGAAGTTAGGGGGCTGTCAACATGACTACCCTCACTTCTGACACCAATGGGAAGGGGGGTCCCTAAGACCACCCTCAGGTTGGGTCACTTACTAGAAGGGCTCACAGAGTCACTGAGAGCAGCTGTACTCACAGTTGTGATTTATCACAACAAGGGATTCAGATCTCAATCAGCCAGGGGCAGGGGCATAGACACAGGGGCAGAGGCCAGGAGGGTCCCCCACAGAGCTCCAGGTGTCCCCTCCCAGTGGGGGCGGGGACATGCTGACTCCTCCCAGCAGTGATGTGGGCCAGCGAGCATGCAGCATGGCCAACCAGGGAAGTCCCCTGATCTTCAGTGTCCAGAGTCTTTGCTGGGTGTCCAAGTAGACATGGTTGACTCCCCCTGTGGGTGACCTCAGTCTCCAGCCCATTTGGATACTGTGTGACCCAAAGACACCCCCCCAAATTGTTAGACTAAGTGATATGGTCCAAGGCCCCCAGGTCAGCAAAGATGCTCCTATCAGCCCAGAGAGCCCTGCCTAGGAGGTTATCAGAGATGCAGGTTCAGGGCAAAGGGTAGCAGACATGGGATACAGTGAGGGGGAGAAGGGGTCTTTCAGGTGAGGGGGAGAAGGGGTCTTGAAGCAGATACCCGGGAGCGAGGCAGATTGACCTGGGCAGTGGGCTCCCACGCACACTTGGTTCTGAGAAGCACAGTTTCAGAGAGAAGAGAGAGAATCCATCCTCAGGCCTTCTCATGGGGGCCGAGACCCCTTCTTTCATTTAGACAGCATTAAAGGTCTTCCATAAATTAATAGCACAGGGGCAGCAAATGAAAACGGATGCCCCACATCACCATAGCAACGTGCTCTATTCCCAGAGGCTCCCATTTGCTCAGGTAACTTAAAGCCTAACATAAGCTTTCGTGACTCTTGTCAGTTTAACTTAGACCTTTAATGCTCCTTAAATATATTTTTCTGTAAGTAATAGAATCATGGCAGAGCAATGAAGCTACCTGTCATGTAAACACCAGCACAGAAGGACCTGGAATGCAATAATGGGGTGTCCGGCTCCCAGATACCTGTGCAAATGAAAATTGATTTTCTTGAGAACTCTTCGCCTGGCGAAATAAATTAAACCACATTTACTTCTATTTGTTTAAAAACCTCTTGGTTAAAATAAGTTGTGGCAATATATAGACACAATCTAATAAATTAGAGGAGAATAAATTATACCTAATAACATTCTGCACAGAGAATATACTCAAGAGGGAGGGAGCCTACAGGAGGGAAGCTGGAGGAAGCTACTTAAATGTTTGGACTAATTCTGTTTGTAACGGTAAAACTGACAAACAGATATATTTAGACCTCTTCAAGCTTGTTTTATTTTATTTCCCCCCCCCCAATCAGTTTTATTATTATTTTAATTGGGGAAAAAGAATCCACGAAGTTTCCACGTAGCCTGGAGAAAGACGAGTTTAACTAGATCTTAAAATTTAATGCAGCTTGAATGGCGCACCACTAGGAACAAACGCTCTTTAACGAGAGGAAATGGCATTACCAGCCCAATGTGAAAACACACTAAATGAAGACCCATCTTCCTCAATGTCTCGCCTCTCGGGCTTGCATTTTTCCTCCCAAGAAAAGGGAAATGTAAAAGGCAGGGAGAGTTTATTGAGCATCTGGTAAGCACCTAGCACTTGCTATCAAGAATGCATTCCAGGTGGTGCTGAGGTGGGTGGGTGGGAGTGGGGTGAGGGGCTTGCTTACTGGCTATACTTATGAATATGCTAGTGTCCTGTGCAGGGTACTGGAAGCTGTTGTCATTGCAGCTGTTTTAAACCTACTGGGACTATAAGAACAACCCATGGAGGGTGGCTAACTCTGTGTTCAAGTGTTTTTTTTTTTTAAGTAGGCATTTTATCACTATGAATTTCCCTCTTAGAACTGCTTTTACTGCATCCCATAAGTTTTGATATGTTGCATTTCTATTTTCATTTGTCTCAAGATACTTTTTGAATTTTCTTTTGATTTCTTCTTTGAGCCATTGGTGGTTCAGGAGCATGTTGTTTAATCTCCACATGTTTGTGAATTTCTCAGTTTTCTTGTTGTGATTGATTTCTGGTCTCTTGCCATTAGGTTGGAAAAGATGCTCGATATGGCTTCAATCTTAAATTTATTAAGCCTTGCATTGTGGCCTAAGGTATGACCTATCCTGGAGAATGTCCCATGTGCACTAGAATAGGTAGAATGGATATCCTGCTGCTTTTGGATGGAATGTTCTGGAAATGTCTGTTAAGTCCATTTGATCTAACATGGTTAGTCCAGTGTTTCCTATTAACCTTCTGTCTGGATGACCAATCCATTATGAAACATGGGTATTGAAGCCCCCTACTATTATTGCATTGCTGTCTATTTCTCTCTTCAGGTCTGTTAATATTTGATTTATATATTTAGGTGCTCCAATGCTGCATGCATACATGTTCAAATTTTTTACTAAATGCATCACAGAAGGGGTGTTACGCTTGTTGGGTGCCCCAAAATGCCAGGCACTGAGCATATACCCCACTGAATCCTAAAGCAACACTGCTTCCATTTTACTGATGATGAAACTGAGGTGTAAAGAGGAAAATCAAGGCCAGCAAGTGTGACTCCAAAGACCACGTTCCCACATGACTTCATCTAGTTGTTGGGAGGGTCAGCTGGAGACAGTCCTTGCAACATTTTCCTCTCTTATGGTTTTCTTGTTGTTTTTTAAGAGATGTTGAAGCTAAACAGCTTGGGTTTGGTTCTCACCGACTATGGGCTCTCACTTCCCAATCCTGTTTTTTGACTTCTGCCTTTCTAGATTCCTTTTGAGCTGTTAATAGAAATGGGAAGTCTATGCACCCTGGACTCTCAGATGCCCCGTCTGTTTCCCACACTGCAGCCTGTGGGCTTCCTCACATGCAAATCTGCCACTGTGCTCCCTGTGGAAAAACCCAGTGACCTCTCGATACTCTCAGGCTCCATGTCTAGCTGGAGAAGCGATGAGAAGCCAGACCCCACGGGGCCTTGTGGGCCAGAAACCTACTACTGGCTTGTGGCATCTGTGGAACTTGCAAATTCTTGACTTTTTGGAATGTAGGTGAGTAGCTACTTGACTTTTGTACAAAGCAGTGGTGTGTCCAGCTAAACAGCTAAAGCCTTACAGCTAGGGTAGCCACGTGACAGGGAGGACCCGAGAAAGCTCTTTCTGTTCTGCTGAGAGGGAGCAGTGCAGCCTGCCTTCCTATTTCCTACCTGTTCTGCCTCGAGTGAGCACGTGGTGGCTGGAGCTGCAGCAGTCATCTTGTGATTCTGAGGAAAAGCCAAGAGATTTGCCAAATTGTGGGTTTTGATATTGTTGAGCTGATGAACCACTACCTCCAGCCACCTACCCAGACCTACTTGTTAGGTGAGAAAGGAACCCTGTGCTGGTTTGAGTCTCTCTAGCCAGGATTTTCCCTCTCGCAGTGGATGCGTCCCTGCCTGGCTCCGTGCGCCTCAGCTGTGTCAAGACACTTCGGGCCTCCTAGCTCCTCTCCTCACCAGGCTCCATGAGGGCGGGGACCACGCCTGATTCATTCACCATCAGATCGCAAAGAGTCTGGAATGTTGAATGAGCTCAAATATTTGTCGAATGATGGTGACTAAAAATGAGGGATGTCGAAGGACGATTCGAAGCGGAGTCTCAGAGATGGTTCCAGCCAGACAATTTCAGCGCCTCTGACTCCTATCCCGGCACCTCCTGGTCCCCAGGTCGCGGGAAGCCTGGCTTCTCTCTGGGCTGAGATGGAAGACGACCTTCACCACCCGCCCACAGGGAGGAGGGCGGCTTCCTCGGCCTGCTGCGTCCATGTCCTCTGCTATTAACAAGTGTTAATTTGCCGCAACGATCATCAGCCTTTCAGATGCCCTTTACTCTGCTGTAGTTTTGTGACCGCACTGAAAAAGCCAGCCTTACAGAGCATCCTTGGAGGATGTGTCCTAAGAAAGTCCAGTTTTGTGGTTTGTTTGTTTTTTTGCTTGTGGGGTTCATTCTGCTTTGCATGTAGATCTGGTTGTGCCTGTGAAACACATGCTAAAGTGAATGAAACATGTCCCTGGTTTTTACACCTGTCTCACCCTGTGTTTCTTTCTGACGCTCTTTTGTCACAAATGGCCATGGGGACACTTGGGCCGCACACTTAGTTTTAGGCGAAGTGTCCTTTAATGTAGTTTTGGTTTCAAATCATCCAGGAAAAATCTGCTCTTTAGCTCTCCTTTGACTGGTGGAGAAATCCTTAGAAAACTGGGTCACGCTGACGGGAACCACACGTCCCTGACTGGCGGGCTCTCTCCAGCCCAGGGCCAGGAGGTGCTCCGTGTACGCTACCTGGGCCCAGTTCCTAGGGGACAAATCCCGACCAGGCGACATCATCTGTTGTGAGAGACACAGATCCCAGCCGTCTTCGGTGCTCCCCCCCTGGGTTTGAATTCCTGCTCTGCTCCTCGGTAGCTGGGGGACCCCGGGCAATGTTCTCAGTCTTTCTGCATCTCATTTTCCCCGCCTGAACATGAATATACACTGTGCCGAGGGTCGGCTTTGTCTGTGAAGGGCACGGAGAGCAGAGGCCAGTTCACACTACGTGAGGCAGCAAGTGGTGGCCCTGGCCGGCTGGCTCAGTGAGTTGGAGCGTAGTCCTGATATGCCAAGGTTGCAGGCTCGATCCCCGGTCAGGGCACATACAAGAAGCAACCAGTGAATGCATAGATAAGTGGAGCGACAAATTGATGTTTCTCTCTCTCTCTCCCCCCCTTCCTCCCTCTCTCTAAAGTCAATAATAATAATAACAAATAACAGTAAGTGGTGGGTGCTAGCGTGATCCACCTGAGCTGAGGGCTGGGTGGAAGAAGCCCAGAGAAGCAGGAAGTGCTCACCGACACGAAACGTCACGTGTGTCCTCGGGCCTCAGTTTCCCCACTTGTAAAAGGAAGGAAGTGGCATTGTCGTTGGCGAAGCCCTTTGGACAGTAGATGAACAGTGACAGGGATGCAGTGTTACTCTAGTTACGTGATCACAATCTCTGCGGCGTGGGGAGGCGCAGGTGGCGGGTACCCGCGGCCTAGACGCACACCCGAGAAGTTCGTGTGTGTGTGAGGTTTCTGTTGAAAACCTGATTCACGCCCGGCTGGGCGTGGCTCAGTGGTTAAAGCGTCAACCTAGGATCCAGGCGATCAGGGTTCGATTCCCGGTCAGGGCACATGCCCGGGTTGCGGGCTCGATCCCCAGTAGGGGGCGAGCAGGAGGCAGCCGACCAATGATTCTCATCATCGATGTTTCTCTCTCTCTCTCTCCCCCTCTCCTTTCCTCTCTCTGAAATCAATAAAGATATATTTAAAAAAAGAAAAAAAAAAAGAAAACCTGATTCACAAAGCAAAATAACCAGCAGCCCCGGCGTCGCAGAGAAGATGACAGGGAGGCAGAGCGCGGAGCCCAGAGAGGCCCCGGAACAGGCTCGGTTCATCAGTCCGTCGCAAGCCCTGCCCCCGACGGACGCTGAGCTCCACCTCCGGACGCTGTGCCGCGAACCCAGAGCTGCAGGCCTTTCAGACGATGGCAGACATGCATTTCTGTTTGGTTCTTAGGGAGAAAGACCTTGTGAATTCTGCTTTTAGCGCAAACTACTCTGACCCGCTGTGCACAGATCTGAACTGATTATTTGCTTTTGCGAGGCTTTTCATTCTCGTGGGGCTGGAGATGGCTCCGTGCGATACGACCTGCGCCCGTGGGGACGGGCCGGCATCACCTGACCGATGAAGCCCCCAGCCCGAGCCGGGGTCGGGCCCGCGGGCTCCGAGGAGAGAGCCATCACGATCGGGGTGCCACCTCGATTCCTATCTGGAGAGGAGCGCTGGCCCGGGAAGGAACAGCGGGCGACTGTGAATAGACGGCCATAATTTTAATATAAAAACCCCAGACTCCGCGTGGTCTGTAAAACCCGGGAAAACCCACGAGAGTGGAAAAGAGAGACATCGTAAAGTCAGCTCCTTCGGCCCTGAAGAGGCTGAGCCGAGACCCTCAGCTCGACACAGGCCCGGGGATTGGTGTGTCTCTCTCCGGCGGGAGAGGGACGGGCTCTTTGACACATGCCAGAAACACGGCCGCACCCTCCTGTCTACCGGTGAGCCACATAATGCAAACGATCACTTAAAGCAGGGGTGGGAACGTATGGCCCGAGAAATCATTGGGCCTGGCCCTGCCAAGGCAACCGCCGGCGGAACTTGAAATTCAGTAAGTCTAGGAGCTTTTTTCATAGCTGATTTTTAAGCGGATAACTTTGTATGGCCCGAGAATGTTATAAATACCCAAACAGCCCTTGGAAGAAAAAGGTTCCCCACCCCGATTTAAGGAAATCTATTTGAACAAGACTTAATCTATCAACCCCATTCCAAACACAAAACTTCATTCAAGATGGATCGCAGACCCAGACACAAAACCCGGAACCACAGAAGCTTCTAGAAATTGATGAAATATATAGAAGAGAGGATAGGTATATTATATGTACAACTAATATAAAGTTAAAAAACCCCGTTGGATACTTTCTGGACTCTTACTTTAAAACTCAACTTGGCTCTGTGGTGCATCCAAGGGGTTTGATCTTTTGAATTTAAAAAGCAAATGTATGCAGAACAGCCGGCTAATTAGGTGGGCACTGCCCCGGGAGCCCTTGTGCTCCAGAAGCAGGAAGGCTCGGCAGCCCCAGGCCTGGGCCCTGCACCCCATGCCTCCAGGCAGAGAGGACGAGCCCTGTTTGAAAGCGCTGAGGCCATGGCCCTGTTGTTCGCTCAGCCTGAAAGCGGTCGCTGCTCTGCTCTGCTCTGCCCCCTCCGTCAGGCCCGTCCTTAAAGGAGGCCCAGCCCCAACAAGCTCCGGCTACCATGCAGCTCCAGGGACAGCCACACCTTCGACCAAGAAGAGGCCTCTTCTCCCTGGCCGGTGGTGTTCAGTGGTTAGAGCATCGGCCCGCACACCGAAAGGGCCTCGGGTTCAATTCCCAGTCAAGGGCACATACCTGGGTTGCAGGTTCAATCCCCCAAGGCAACCCATCGATGTTGTTTCTCTCTCTCTCTCCCTTCCACTCTCTCTAAAAATCAACGGCTAAGAGGCCTTCCCGCCTGCTGCAGGCTGGCTGGGCACCTGCGACGCGACGGATGCAGGCTTCCTGAGCCAAAGGCGGTGGGGCTGAGGTGGCCATGTGGCGGAGGGGGGCTCAATCGCTCACATATTTGTGTCCTGACCAGAGTGACCACAGCTCTGGGCTGGCTCAGGCACGAGGCTGGGACCCGCTCAGGGGCTTTCCACTCTGGGCTCTGCGGGACGGAAAGTGAGCATGGGCCCGACCACAGGCGAGGGGGTGGCCAGCAGCATGGGGGATGTGGTCAACCTCAGCTCCATCCCTGTCTTCAGACACAATGTGGCAGCAGGTACGAGAATGACAGAGGAACAGCCGCCCACGTGACGCAGGTGCCCGTGAGCTCCGGACCTGGCGACGTGGCTCAAGCGCTGGTCCTGATGCCACAACGCCAACGTGTGCACATCACTTACTTTCTCTAAGTCTCAGCTTCCTCTCCTGGAAAGGGAGGTGATAACAGCTTACAGGGTTATTTAGGGGTTCAGGTAAAGAGGGCATGGCTTGCCAAATCTGTGGTAAAAGATATTGTTGGTTCGGGGGGCGGTGTGTTCAGCAGGGCCCCAGCCAGTGCCTGTTGAGACAAAGGAGAAGACCATGCACCCGACGAGTGGGTCAAAGCCACGACCAAGCAGGGCGAGGCTCACCGCTGGGCTCCGCCGCCAGCCGCCAGCCAGGGGCTCCCCAGGAAGGGGGGCGGAGCGGGTGTGGGTGCAGGTCGGGGGGAAGCAGCCATGTGAAAGTGAAGTCCGCCGACTGAAAGCGTGCCCAGGGAAAGAGGGGTAGGGAAGCAGGGCCGTGGGACCGGGAAGGGAAGGCGGCCACGCGAGGGGGCAGAGACAAACACGGTCCCACCGAGGACACTGCGGTGGCCAAGACGGTGCCCACTGGCCCTCTCCTCCTTGTATCTATGCCCTTGTGTGTCTCCTTCCACTTCGACTAGGGCAGGCCTCTTCGACAATGGGTGACTCTGAGGCTGGGCGGTTGAGACAGTCCCTAGCTCTCTCGGGTCACTGGCTCGGGGGGAGGCCGCCACCATGCTGTGAGGACCCTCACCCAGTCTGTGGACAGTCCTGTGCTTCCAGCCAACAGCCAGCACCACCTTGGCAGCCATGCAAGGGAGTCATCTTAGGAGCAGAGCCCCCAGACCCAGTCGAGCCTTCAGATGAAGCAGCCCTGGCCGATGTCTGGACGGCAGCCTCTTGAGAGACTCTGAGCCAGGAGCCCCGGCTAAGCCACGTCCAGATTCCTGACTCACAGAAACTGGGAGGCCATACATCTTTTTTGCTATTTTAAACCACAAGATTTGGGGTTCATTTGTTTACACAGCAGCAGAGATAAAGCCATGCTGCCTGAACCCCACAGGGGAGCTCCGCAGGTGGCACAAGTCACACCTCAGAGTGTCCCCATCAGTGGGAGCAGAGGCGTCCCCAGCCCATCCGTCACTGGTTACGAGCTGCTGGGGTCAGATGGAGACAAAGATCCCCGGGTGCTACCGTCTCTCCACAGGGCAGGGAAGTGGCTCCAGCAGCCGGAAGGTGGTCACAGAGATGCTGGCTGTCGGGATCGGACATGCGACGGGGGCCCTGCCAGGCCACAGCAAAGGGATCGAGGGAACACCTGCCACCAGGGCAAGCCTGGCGGCTTGCGGGTGAGGGACATGAGGAAGGTGCCCAGGGTAAGGACCAGGTCTCACCAAAGCATCTTGGTTAAGATCCTGGCTGTGGCTTCAGAGAGGCCGGCTGTGACCCTGGGTGTGCGGATCCCTCTGAGCCTGTAAAATGGGGCAACGGTGGCGCCTAGTTCACAGGCTGTTGGCCCACAGCAGGCACTCGCAGTGTTAGCTGTTGTCTGGTGTGATCACTGCTGGCGTGGATGAGCCAGCAGGAGGCGCTGGAGCTGCTGCTGGGTAGACAACCTGGAGCAGAGCCAGGGACACCTGTACCTTTAAAACGGCACCTCCCCAGTCCTCGTGGAGCGTGCCGAGGAGGGAGCGAGCAAGGGCACTGATGAGCGAACGAGGCCTGGAAAGTGGGGAGAGCCCCCCCGCTGGCGTTTCGTCACTACCCCCGGTACCTGGAGGGCCTGCTGCTCAACCCTCCGGCCTTCAGCCCCTTGGACATGCCAGTGCGCCTGCTTCCTCTGACACCTCTGGGTCCACGTGGTCACTCCCCTGCCCACTGGATTCCACGGGTGTGCAGGACGGCCTGCCGGGCACGCTAAGTAGCTTCGAGGCGTGGATTCGCTCTGCAGCCTGCCTAGGTGCCGAATACAGAGCCAGGGCTGTGCTGCGCTCCACTCCAGGGGCACCACTGGCTCGGCATCCTGCCCCGGTCGCCCTCCTCGCAGCATTAATTTCCACAGTATTTGCATGTATCTGCAGGGCCCCGGTGCTCGGAAGCGGACGGCCCGCGGGGTTCAGAGGTAACACGCCCCCTGTACATAGACTCTTGGCTCCCTCCGCGCGCCGCTCCTCATTGATCTCCATGTGCTAACGACCCGCCCGGCTCGGGGCTCGTTCTCTGATGAATCCAGCTGTCTGTCACGCGCAGACAGGGCGGGCGAGGGGCATTATCATTCCAAAGCAGAGTTAGGTTAGCGTGAGCTCCTCTGCCGTCCACGTGGGGGATCGGGGCAGTAAGGCTGCCTCCACATAAGAGAGCTTTCTCCACCACGTGGCCTATTTACAGCTCGTGTGTTCACTCCACCCTCGGACCCTCTTGCCTGGAGCCCTCCCGGGTGAGCTGATTAGCACCTTTAAGACCACGTACCAGCCGCCTCGATGGCATCGCCCTCCCTCTTCATTTCCGCCCGGCCTCCTTCAACGTGCTCGCCAAGAAAACGAGACAGAACTCTGATGTTCGTGTCGGAGCGAAGACATTTCTCATGACATTTCCAAAAGAAAATTCCATCTCAGCACAATTGATCTTTCGCCCATAATTTGGGAAAACAAAAACTTTAAGGCCATAAGTAGACAGCAAACTTCAGAAACGATTTCCTCAAATGTATTTCTCCCGGGTCTTTCTGTTGACGAGCGTTTGGTTTTCACAAGTCACAGCTTGTCACCAAGTGGCTTTATTTTGATGGCTTTAATTTCTAAAAATATGTTTTTATTGCTTTTTAGAGAGAGAGAGGAAGGAAGAGGGAGAGAGAGAGAGAAACATCAACGATGAGAGTCACTGATCGGCTGCCCCCTGCAGGCCCCCTGCTGGGGATTGAGCCCGAAACCCAGGCATGTACTCTGACCGGGACTCAAACAGGTGCCCTCTTGGTTCCTGGGTTGACGCTCAACCACTGAGCAACACCGGCTGGGCAATGGCTTTAATTTTTACCTTCAAATATTATTATTATTAATCAGGGTGGATGGAGGTGGAGGGGAGAGTTTCCCTAGAGGGTGTTTCTAACTGTGAAGAAACGGTCCACTAGTTCTGTACTAAAGGACATTGAGCGATACTATGGGCACTGGTGCAAGGAAGGTGGGCAGGGCAGCAGCTGGCAGCTGCTGGCATGACGTTGGAAATGGACAAGAGATTGATGGATGAGACGTGCAGAGTCTAAGAGCAACAGTCCTTTCAGCCATCACAGCCACCCCCGTGTCCTGACCACACCCCTCCGAGCACAGGCAGGTCCAAGTCTGGAATTCTCTCCCTGCTCACTGGTGGCTCATTGAGAGCCCACCCCCAGCTCCTTGTCCTGCCTGCTGTCTTGCTTTGAGTTCTCCTGGCATCTGAGCTCAATGATCATCTATTTTCTGTTTCCAGCCTCCCCTTGCCCTTTGGACTTGACACTTTCAGATGACTCAGTGTCACAGACTCAGAGCCACTTCCCTCCTGGTTCCCTCAGCCACAGCGCCCTCCCCTTCTCTGCAGCGCCACCACCTGGCGGGAGTCTCCGCTTTCCTTGCACCGTGAATGGGACTTGGATGGAGAAACCCAGGTGGAGTCAGAGCAGACCTCTGCCACCTGTGGCCTGGGCAGGCATTGCTTTTTCTCAGACATTAGCTCACTACGATAACTTCATTTTGCAAATGTAGCTCTTAGGAAACTAGCCCCACCCCCACGTGTGTTGGCAGCGGTTCCTACTCAGATGCCCTGTGATCTGCTCCCCCGCTTCCCCGCCCTCCACATTTTTTTGAAAGTTCCAGACCAGAACTACGGACTTTCCATTAATAGCCTATTAATGAATGTATCTTTGGATGAAAACTCCACAGCCCATCACCACACGTGCCAAGTCGAGATAATACATAAAACGTAGGCACTCGGCACATAAATTCGTAGCCATTATGAATCGATTTTTTTCCCTTTAAGACTTCAAGAAGCCCTCCTCGGACTGGACACAGTCCAAACGCTCACCAGGAGGGGAAGGGCAGAGCCATTGCCCAGGCCTACTAAGCAACAGGTAGGCGTGTTTGCATGCACTGCTGCAGACACGTGGAGAGACGCTGAGTGGAGAGGGCGGGTGGAGGCGGAGCTTTGGCGTCAACCCAGTTGCCCCTTGTCTGCAGCCTCGGCTGGGACACTGGCCTGCAGGGCTGGGGACCCTCTTCATTTTATCAAGTCCTGCTGGGTGTTTCGCTGGACATCCGCTGAGCGGCAGGGATCACCTGAGGAAGGGCTGCTGCTTCCAGCCCAGGGGCTTAAGGTAGAAAAAGGCCTTCGTGCCCGGCTGGGCGTGGCTCAGCGGTTGAGCGTCGACCTAGGATCCAGGTGATCAGGGTTCGATTCCCGGTCAGGGCACATGCCCGGGTTGCGGGCTGCAGCCGATCAATGGTTCTCTCATCATTGATGTTTCTATCTCTCTCTCTCTCTCCCTTCCTCTCTCTGAAATCAATAAAGATATATTTTAAAAAAGAAAAAGAAAAAGGCCTGCATGAGCCCTGGCTGGCGTGGCTTAGTGGTTAGAGCGTCGGCCAGCAGACCGAAGGGTCACAGGTTCGATTCCCAGTCAAGAGCACGCACCTGGGTTGCAGGCTCGATCCCCAGCCCCAGTCGGGGTGCGTGCGGGAGGCAACCAATCGATGTGTCTCTCTCACATCAGTGTTTCTCTCTCTCCCCCTCCCTTCCACTCTATCTAAAAATCAATGGAAAAAATATCCTCAGGCAGGATTAACAAACAGCCCCCCCCCCCCAAAACCTGTGTGCATATGGGTGGGGGTGGAAAGGAGGGGGGAAGGAGGGATGAAGGAGCGTGGTTGTCTATATTCCCTGCAGTGAGGTCTGGCAATGGTACAGCTCTTCGGGTGATGGTGTTTGAGGCTCATCTTTACAATTTAGTGCCTGTCTTGACTTTTAAAATGTGATTTATACGAGGCACAGAATAAATAGAATCAGGATAAATAGAATCATGCTTATAATTTGCAAGGCTGTTTTTGTGTACTGTTCGGTTTCACGTTCTATCACATGCCGAGCGTGCGTGTGCATGTGTGCGTGCATGTGTGCGTGTGCACACACACACACATGTGCACGAGCACATTGACCCCAAGAAACTTGGGAGCTAACACTGGGACCTGGGGGGGGACGGTGGCCTGTTGTGAAGAGGGCAGGCCAGGGTCCCTTGGGCTCATAGCTGCCACATCAAATTTGGATCTCAGGTAAACCACAAATGTTTTTTAATAGAAGTACTTTGAGAGAGAGAGAGGAGAGGCGAGGATGGCTCCCTAACGCATCTCTCCTCTGAGCACAAAGCCCTGCGGGAATCGTAAATTGTGAAGTTCCCACCTCTCCCGAAAGGTCCCCTTTTGGAGAGAACTCGCTCTCGCCTCTCCTTTCTGCCCGGGATTTACATATAATGAACCTCGCCGTCTCCCTAGCAACTGGGGCCTCGCCAGCAACTTTCTCCGCAGCCCAGACAGAAACCCCGCAGAAGGCTCGGTTCTAGAGGAGCTGGATCGCTTCCCGCAGAACATTTTTAAAAGGACATTGAAAGAAGCTTTTAGACACTGGTTTCCTTGCACAGCAACCTCTCCTGCTTCCGTTCTGAGGGAGAGGCTCGCAGGCATTTCTCTTGGACTTAGCAGGGGCTCTGGTCTGGGTGACCTGGCCTGGAGGGGACTGTCCAGATCTCGGAGCCGGGAGCTGAGGGGGACGCGGGATTCTGGGGGGTGACGTCCACTCTTAGGAATGGGGAAAGCAAAGGACCCTTGGTTGCGTTCCTCATACATCATGTGCTTAGAAAGATTTTGTTTCCTAAGTGGCATTTATTAGGAAAGAATGAATTCAGTTTTCTAGTTATTATTTTAAATGAAAACGTACAACAGGCAGGCGGCACTTCCCTGAGCCAGCGTTTCTGCGGAGCGGGCGGGACCCCGGCCGAAGGCAGAGACGCCCCGTCTGTTCATCGGCTCAGCTGGTCCCTCTCTGCGGACGCGCTTCGGAAACACAGAAACGGGACCAAATGCCCCTTCGCTGCCCGTGAGAACCCGGGCGGGGCTGAGCCTGGGGCGGAGGATGTCAGCGGCCCTAGGGGAGAGGCTGGAGACCGAAGACAGAAGGAAACGCCAGGATTACGGGTGGGGGACTGGCAGCCACCACCCGCAGGGACACCCTCAAGGGACCACAGAGTCGCTGGGTTCTAAGGTTTGATGTCCAACTGCCTGGGTTCAAATCTCTGCCCTGCCACAGATTAGTTGTGTAACCCTGACCTCGCTGAGCCTCGGTTTTCCCGTCTGTAAGGTGGGACTGATGACTGTAACAACTTGCACCATTTAGGATGCGCCTGGATGCGAAGGAGGTGAAGTCCAGCTCACACGAGACGGCACCTTGTTTGTTCCGATTTCTGGGGGGGGGGGGGGGGGGGGGTGTCAGCTTCATCATAACATAAAGTTACCACGTGGCTCACCCGGTGCTGGAGCTAGAAACACCCTCGTGCGGAGAGAGCAAGTGTCCCTTCTGGAAGAGCTCGCTGTGCAGTGAGAAAACGTCTTTCATGGAGCCCGAATGAAAACCCCCCTGGGCTCAGGGACTGACTTGAATGATGTGACCACGTCTGAACCAGTTGGGCACCAGGGGATGAGATGACGCTGGTCAGCTTGGCCTGAGGGACCTACCCCTCTGCAGAGCGGAGGTGGAGTTGCCCCAAAGAACATGCCTGAACGAAGGTCGGGACGCTCGTGGGAGAGACATGAGGACCCAGAGAGGGAACCTCTGCAAAGCGCCAGGTACACAGCGAATGCTCAATAAATGTTAGCTATTTATCGGCCATTATCGTTTCCCAGTGAAACATGGTTAACCGGTCGTCTTAGGAAAAAATGTGTTCTGCTGAAAATGTTAAGTCCATGTCGCATCATCACTGTCGTCGTCAACAGCGTCACCGGCTGAGCCCTGCCGTGTGCCGCCCTGTTTCAGGTGCCTTGCCTCCCGGTATCTAATCCCCGGAACAACGGGCGAAGTGGTTCGTCACTGGGGACCTGCCTCAAGCGCACCCTCCCCTGTCCTTACTCTGCAGAACCCTGGTTTTGTTTGGCACGGCAAGGCACTAAAAATTTAAAACCTAAATTAATTTTTAAAAATCCAAACCCACTCCTACTTTTTTAGGTGGATAATCTCAAATTGTGAGAGAGTTGGAAATAGAAATATTACGTCCTGTGAAATAGGCAGAGAAAAACCCCCTCCCATTGCCAGTGTCCTCTGCAGCTAAGAGTGGCCGTGGGATACGTCTGGCCACCGAGCTGTGAGAGGAGGTCTCCTGAGACGGGGAGGGTCCCGTCCTGACACTGGCGCCACCTGCTCCTCGCGACGTCCCTCCTCCCTGACCTGAGCACGCGGGAAGGCGAGAGCCACAGGAGAGCGGAGCGGAAAGGAGGCCAGGCCACGGGGATCTCCCGGAACAGCCCACCAGCCCCGCGCCCCCGCCTCCGGGTGTCAGTCACCGGTTGCGGCAGAGAGAGGAACGCCCTCCTTGCTGGAGCCACGGACGGTGGGTTTCTGCTACAATCAAGAGAACACCAGCCCTTGCAGGCCGTTGCTAGGCTTTATAACCCACTCTGCAGACGAGAAAACCGAGGTCTGGGGACGAGAAACATCGACCTCAGGTCTGAAATCCACGCAGTCTCCAAAACCGACGCTCCCACCTTAAAAAGGAAGGAGGTTTTGTCATGAGCTACAGCACAAGTGGACCTTGAGGACACTGTGCTCAGTGAAACGAGCCCGTCGCCAAAGGACACGCGCTGTGCGACTCCACTCACATGCAGTCCCTGGAGGAGTCAGGCTCCTGGGCAGGAAGCAGGAGGGTGGGGGCCGGGGGCGGGGGCGGGGGCTACTGTTTAATGGGGACACATCTCAGTTTGGGGCGATGAGAAAGTCCTGTGGATGGTGGTGAGGGCCCCATGACAACGCGAATGTACTTAATGCCACTGGACTGTCCGCTTACAAATGGTCGTGATGGTAAATTTTGTTACGTACATTTTACCACAATAGAAAAAGGTTCATGCGAGAAAATTTTACTATAAAAAGAAAAACAGCCCGGCCGGGCGTGGCTCAGCGGTTGAGCGTCGACCTGGGATCCAGGAGATCGGGGTTCGATTCCCGGCCAGGGCACATGCCCGGGTTGTGGGCTCGATCAGTGACTCTCTCATCACTGATGTTTCTGTCTCTCTCTCTCTCTCTCCTTTCCTCTCTCTGAAATCAATAAAGATATATTTAAAAAAAATAAAAGTAAAATAAAAACAAAAACAGCCCTGGCGAGTTTGGCTCCGTGGTTAGAGCACTGGTCCCAGGTTCAGTTCTGGTCAAGGGCACGCCCCTCGGTTGCAGGCTCGACCCCCGGCCCCTGTCGGGCCACGTGCAGGAGGCGACCAGTGGATGTGTGCCTCTCACATCGATGTTTCTCTCTCTTTCTCTTCCCTACTCTCTCTGAAAATCAATGGAAAAAAATATCCTCAGGTGAGGGTTAAACACACAAAAACAACAAAACAAAAAATAAAGCTCCCTGTAATACCTGCCTCCTAAGCAGTGGGAGCTCTCACCTCCATCCTGCCCTCTCACCCTCCCTTCTCTGGGTGCCCGCTGGCACCGGGCGGGGTGCTGAGTGCAGCCAAACCTGCTGCCGGGGCAACACCACTCTGCCTGCAGCGAGGACCCAGCACAGGCCCCGCTCTCGAGGGAGACTGGACGTTCTGTGGCCTCGGAAGCTGCAGGGCCTCCGGCAGAGCCTCAGAAGTGGAGACATGTGGCCGCTTCCCACTGGGAGGCCCGGGATACCATTTCTCCGGGAATAAGGCATTTCCAGGGCGCATACATTAACATTCAAGACTCTCCCGGAATATTCACGGGGTCACGGAGGTCCTGATTTGGGGAGTTGCCCTCCCTCTCCTGCGGGAAAATGTCACTGCTCTTCCTTCAGAAGGCATCTCGCAGCCCTGTCCCCTCCCAGGGCCGCTGAGGCATCCCGCGGGTGAAGGGTCCACGCTGCATCCCTTCCCACTTCCATCCGTCATCCGCTGATATTTCCGTGTGCGAGGAGGGTTCACGCTCTGAGTCGCTCACTGCCTTCGCGGGGAGGGGTGCTTACAGAGGCTTTAAAAAGTCAAACCTGATTCTCTGGGGTTTAAAGCAACTCTCTCCAGCCTGAGGACGTGTCGGGAAAGAGACCAAGGTTCACTTAGGGCAGGGCCCCCAGCCCCGCTGCCCCTCAGGGTGCCCTGGGCAGCTGTGACAAACGCGGTCCAAGGAGACCGAGCCTCCGGGTGCAGCCCAGGCCGGGTACTGTGTGAGGTCGCGGGGTGAGTCCAGCAGCCTCGCAGTCACCACTCAGTGTGCGGCCGGGGGCCAGCAGCAGCTGCACCGGGAGCGGCTGGGGGAGCAGGAGCTTGGGCCTTGGCTCGGTGGCTTGGCTGGGGCGTCATCCTGTACACCCAAAGGTTGTGGGTTCGGTTGCCGGTCAGGGCACGTAGCTGAGGGTACACACCTAAGTTGTGGGTTCCATCCCTGGTCGGGGTGTGGTCAGGAGGCAACTGATTCTGATTGATGTTTCTCTCTCTCTTTCTCTCTCAAATCAATAAAAAGCATATCCCCCCTGTGAGGATTCAAACAAACGAACGAACAAACAAACGGAATCCGGGGCCCCGTCACCAGGATCGCCTGCGGCAGAACCCCGCGCTAAAGGGACTCCCAGTTGATTGCCTGCGCTTGAGAGTCTGGGAAACATCGGCTTCGACGGCCGTCCGGAGGAACCAGCTACTGCCGGCTATCCCAAGCCTCGCCGCCCGCCCCCCGCTCCGGTGAATTGCTCTCTAACTCTTCCCACCTGCACGTGACAGGACCATGGCCTGGCGTCCGGGAGCCACTCTGTCTTCCCCACCTACATGCCAGCCAGCCCCAGGCTTCCCCAGGCCAGCTAATGCCGATGCAGTAACGATGTGTAGTAATAACGCCACATTTGCTGGTAATCAACGTGGCAGGAACTCAGACGCACACAGAGCCTCATTAATCCTCCTGGCAAACGTGGACGTCGATATTACTGTCCCCGATTCACAGACGAGGTAACAGAGGCTCAGAGAAGAAAGTCACCTGCTGAACAGGTTCCCGCAGCTGGTCAGCATGCGGTAGGTGGCAGGTTCCCCTCCGGACAGGAGGAGGTGACAATGGAGAGGGAAGGGACATGGCAGAGGTGGGGGGGAGAATGAGTAGCAGGGTGCAGAGCTGGGAGGCCCTGTGAAGGAGAGAGAGTGTGGGAGTTGGGCCTCGGTCGCGGCGACAGGCACCTGACACGGTGATGTGATCACAGGGGGCACTTTGCTGGCTCATCTGAAATGTCCTGGAGGAGCTGGGCCTGAAGACACAGCGCCTTCCTCCCCTTCCCTCCAGGTCTGGGCTCTGCTCGCCTCTGTGATGACTTCTATCCCAGGCAGCCTCTCCCTGCTGGCGGCCACGGTCGTGGCCAGCGGTCAGTCTTACAGCAGTGACTTCCCAAGAGCTCGACTGAAGCCCTCAGATGGACGCTGGGTGGCAGGCCATGGCGTCCGCCTCCCCCTGCAAGCAATAGTGAGAAACCTCACGGCCCAAGGAAACCCGGAGTGCCACTGCTGCTGCGGCCACCCGGGCATGAGCTGAACCCCACATTCTGTTTGTCCCCGCAGACCCCTCTGCCCCCTCTCCCCCCCTGCGCCCTGAGACTCATTTCCATGGACTACATTACCAGGCCTCCCTTCTCCCTAGCTTTTCTCTCTCTTCTTTTTATTAAGGTATAATTTGCATACCACAAGGTCATCCCCTCCAAGTGTACAACTCAACGACTCTGACTTTACAGCGTAACGCCACCGTTGCCACAATCCCGTCTCCTAACACGTTCACAGCCCCCGCATGCCCTCCAGCCTGTTTGCCGGAGCTCCGGGCAGTGTCCAGAACTGGACTGTTGCGGACATTTGATAGAAATGGAACCACACACTAGGCAGTTTCCTATGTCTGGCTTCTTCCACTTCATGTCCTGTTTTTGAGGTTCACCCATGTTCTTAAATACGTATTCTGTTCCTTTTTATCCCGCATAGTATTTCGTTGTATAGACACACCACGCTTGGTCTATCTATTCGCCAGTTGATGGACGTTTGGGTTGTTTGCAGGTTTCGGTGATTCTGAAAAACACTGCCATGGACGCGTGTGCGTCCGTCTCTGTGTGGACACGCATGTTCCGTTCCCCTGGGTAGATTCCGAGGAGCGGAATTGCTGGGTCATGTGATAAGTTTATGTTGGACTTTTTAAGAAACTGCCAAACTGCCTTTCAAAGCTACTGTATCATTTTACATTTTCACCAGCAACAAATGAGCTCCAAGTTCTCCCCGTCCTCACCTATACTTTGCATCGTTTGATTTTTTAAAAATTATAGCCATTTATTAGATGTATAGTGGTATCTCATCGTGGTTTTAATGTGCATTTCCCTAATGACTCAGAGTGTGGAATGCCTTTTCACCTGTTTATTAGTCATTTGTATGTCTGTCACCTCCAGTGAAACGTCCATCCAGCTCTTGCTCATTTTAAATTTAAATGGTCTTATTACCGAGTTGCAGGAGTTCTTTGTAGATTCTGGATACAAGTTCTTCATCAGAGATGTAATTGGCAAATATTTTCTCCCAGACTGTGGCTTGTCTTCATTTCCTTAATGGTGTCTTTTGAAGTGCAGATGTTTTTAATTTTAATGATGTCCAATTTATCAATTGGCTAATGCTTTTAGTGTCATGTCTAAAATCTCTTTGCCTAACCCAAAGTCTTGAAGATTTTTGTCCTAGAAGTTTTATAATTGTAGTTCTTATATTTAGGTCTGTGATCCATTTTGAGTGAATTTTTATGTATGGTAGAGATGAGGGCCTAAGCTCTTTTTTTTTTTTTTTGGTATACAAATATCCAATTGTACAACAGCATTTTTTGTTGTTAACCCTCACCCAAGGATATTTTTTCCATTTCTTTTTAGAGAGGGGGAAGGAGGGAAGGGGGAGAGAAAGAGAGGAATGTTGACGTGAGAGAGACACATCGACTGGTTGCCTCCCACAGGAGCCCTGACCAGGGTCAGGGATTGAACCTGCAACCCAGGTAGATGCTCTTGACTGGGAATCGAACGCTCGACCCTTTGGTGTGCGAGCGGATGCTCTACAGATGCCTGACTGCGGGCTCCTGGGATGCCTGCTCCCAGTCTGTACACTGCTCATGGGAAGGGCAAGGAGCGGTCCCTCCAGTTATGAGCTCCAAGCGTGACGCTGCTCTGGACACAGAGTTTGACCAAACAGGGCCGACTGAAGCGTCCAGCTTTTCTGCGGCGTTCTTGCCGACAGTCTTTGGGGACCTTTACTGTCCATGCCCTAGGGACGGTGCTCTGTATGGTGGCCCTCGGGGCTGGCCTGGGTCCCCCAGGGCCAGCCCAGCCTGAGCCCTGGCCCACCGTCTCCAGCTGCTCCCTTTACGCAGCCCAGTGTTGCACTGACCGGGCTCAGCCACCACCCGGCGAGGCCCCCCTGGAGCAGGCACTTTGGATGTTGTCAGGTTATAGCTCCATTTCCTAGGCAGAGTCTTTAAAACACGTTTAAATATTTCAAATAGTCTCTAAATTTGTTTAGAATTCATAAATTTCGAACTGCAACAAGATCATAAAAGAGAAAGCCTGCTCCCGACCAATAGGAAATGGAACTGTCTTATTTATCTGTTTATTGTTTATCTCCGTTTCCCCCTGAGTAGTCCCTGGAGATTTAATTTCTGGTTTCTGAGAGAATCTAAAGACAGGAAGCAGAAGTTGGTGTTAAATAATCTTCGCTCCTATTCAAACTACCTGGAACACGCTAGTGACTTGTTCTCGCTCACGAACATCAATCCAGGGGGTGTGACATTTTAACTATCAATAAATATCCCAACTTCCACACACACAGAGCGTCTAATTCCAGCATCAAAATGCAGATGGGCGGGAATAGATACTTGGATTTACGACAAAGGACATTTTGCCCAGAGGCCCTTCCCAGGAAGGCCTGGAGGCCTGGTGCGGCATGTTAGGGGTGATGTTCCTTCCCTCCGCCCATTGCTACCAATGGTCCTGCAACCCTGTTTAATTAATAATAAAGATTGCAGCCTGGCCAGCGTGGCTCAGAGGATGGAGTGTCGACCCATGCACACAGAGGTCACTGGTTCAATTCCCAGCCAGGGCACATGCCTGGGTTGAGGGCTCGAGCCCCTGGTGGGGAGTGTGCAGGAGGCAGCCAGTCGATGTTTCTGTCATCATCATCGATGTTTCTATCTGACTCTCCCTCTCCCTTTCTCTCTCTCTAAAAAAATCAATAAAAAACATTTAAAAAATAATAATAAACATTGCAGGATCTCCCTCATCCCCCCATTTAAATTATGTTTGAAAGGAGATGGCTGGATGCGTCTTATAAAAACGCCTTGGGAAAGGAACCATGTCAGAAATGATGATTTATTGTCAATCAGAATGCCGGCAGGGACATCTCAGAAGAGCAGAGAAGGGATGTGGCTTCCTGCCGGCATTTCTACAACGCAGCCGGTCCAAGGGGCTTTTCTCCTGGGCCCGAGCACCAGGAGCTCTCCTGTGAGGCCCTCCGCTCTCTTCTAGTGCTTTCTCTCTTCCCTCTGCCCAAAGCCCTCCCAGGCCTGCAGTAGCCAGACCTGGATTATGCCTCAGAGCCAGGCAGGGGGCAGAAGGACTCTGGGTCCCCTGGGCACTCCCCGCTGAGCACGCGGCCGTCATCTGGTGCCTGAAGTCAGCGTGCAGGAGACGAATTTTGTTATTTGGGAGACTTTGATGAGCAGCATCACTGTGAAATGTGCACATTTTGGTGACCGTCCAGTCCCAGTTTCCTGAACAGCCTCTGCCCAAATCACTGGGCAGCTCTGCTCCCAGTAACTTGCTCTGTTAGGAACACGAGCAGTTGTTTACTGAGCACTTTCTACATGCTGGTCACTGAGTCCTTTCCACGAACGATTTCACTGGACCTTCACAACAAGTGGTGTTAACATCACACCCATTTCACAGGTGAGGAGACCAAGGCACACAGCAAGCAAGTGTCTAAGCCAGGGAAGAAACCCAGGTGGTGCGCCTCCAGGGCCCACACCCCACCTTTCCAATGTACTAAAGGTGAGCGACAAGAGTGTTAGCCTTTCCTGAGCGCTGTGCCCAGAGAGGCGCGGAGCCCTCCACCAACATTGCCTCTGTCAGTCCTTGCAGGACCCACAGGACAAGAATCATTGTCCACCCATCACGGCCGAGGAAACTGAGGTTCAGAGAGGAAGTCTTAGAGCCAACACAAAGACCCGGGGCTTCCCAGCCCCACAGCCCATTCTCAAAACACATGCACTGTGTTCCTCGGCTCTGCTGAGACGGCGGGTGGGGTGGGGGCGTCGAAGTTACGGGGAGCCCCTCCCGTTTCAGATACCCTACATCTGGTTCCTGCTCCGGTCCTTGTTCCCTTTGCTCCGTTTTAGTACCTCCGACAGGGAGAGCCAAGAATGACCATATGAAAATAATCGTGAGGCCCCATCCTCTCCCCCACCCATCAGATTATTTAAAATCTGATGAAAAGTTGGGCAATATTAACCGTTGGAGGGAATGTGGGGGGAAAGCAACTCCTATGCCCTGTTGATTGGGTGCAGACTGATCCGGCCTTTCTGGGGAGCACCCTGGAGGCGTCTCTTAGGCTGAGAATGTGGAGAACCACGAGCCAGGGATTCCACGAGCCAGGGATTCCACGAGTGCGTGGGCCCCGGGAGGCCCCAGGAGGCCTGTTGTTTGTGAAAGGGAAACAGCCCGAATGCCCATCAAGAGGGGAGGGTGAAGAAGGCATGGTGTACCATAGGTAACTTCTATAAGCAAGGACACAGTGGACTAGGTGCACAGACCGACACGGGTAATTGTCAAAATGTAACGTCGAGTGACAGAAACTGGCTCGGGAACCCGAGAGGAGCCCGGCTACAGTGCTGTGGGTTTTTCATGGGCACACACACGGGGGGGGGGGGGGGGGACGAAAACCCGAAGACCCAGCCCCTTCGAGGGACAGGAGGGAGGGGCGCCCTGCCCATGGGGTGGGAAGGGACTGAGCTTGATCTGCAACGGATTATGCATTTTATATAAAAACAAACCAACAGAAACACAGAAAATATTGGCATTTGTTAATCTGGGGTGGCGGGCCCCTGGGAATGTGTTCTGTTATCGCTGCACTTTTCTGCGGTTTAAACATTTTGAAAAGGTAAAAATGGAAGTGAGACTGCAGCCTGAGCTCAGGCCCCTCTGATGCAGGCGGCGGGCGGGCGGGGGGCTCCGCACCTGCCGGGCGGCTGCTAAGGAAGCGGGTTTCTCGCTGACCTGCTTTCCAGGTAGCGGGGAGGACCGGGAGCAGAGCGCCGTCTCTACGGCTGCATCCAGGTCTTTAAAAAAATCTGGACATTGTAGGAGATATTGATTCGCAGAGACACAAATGGGAACCAGAGTGTAAAAGCTAATCAATAAATAAATGCATCTGTCTGCTCCTGACCTTAGATAATGCGCGCTGATTGAGGGCTCGCCACTTACTCCGAGAACCAGTGTTAAATATTAATTATGAGTCATATGGCTTTGCCCCAGGAGGGGCCACCGTCCCCCTCCCTCGGGCGTCTCTGGGGGCTCCCAGGGCATCCCCCCCCCCGGGCAGATCCTGATGAGAGGAGACCTCGATTCTTGCTCTTCCTACCAGCTAACAGTGGATGGGACCATCACGGAAACAGAATTCATCGTTGGAACAGGATGAGCTCATGATTTTAGTGTGGATTTAAAGAAATCAGTTCTTAGTGAGGAATTAAAAATAGTTCGACCTCTCCCGCACCCCACTCCGCACCCCTCCCCCCCTTGCCAGATTTAGAACCGGAGAGACCTTGCTGGGTCCCCTCCTCCTCAGCTCTCCTGTTTGCAACAAGCTTGGGAATCATTTTCTCCTAAATACCAGATCTTGACGATATCCCTGCCAGGGAGTTCTGTGTGATTAGCTCAGTTTTAAACGCAGGGAGACCAAAGCAGGGAGGCAAAGGGCGGCCCTGAGGCGACCAAGGGAGCGATTCGGACATTGCACCCAAAGCTGGGCTCTGCCCCTGAGTCTGAGCTCTCAAGGAGAGAGGAACTGCAGTCTCTTCTTCTCCCCGGCGCCCCTTCCTCACCCCCATGGGCTCTCCTCCGCCTTAGAGTTTGACGAAATTTAACACAGCCCTTGTCGCACCTTGAGACGGGGAAGCGGAGGCCCAGGCTGCAGCAGAACTCACGTGTCCTAACGCCCTGTCCGGGGTTCTTGCCACTCGACCACATGCCTTCCCCTCTGTACGCACTGAACAGGGTCCCCCAATATCCACCACCGCCCAGACCCTCAGAACGCCACCTTCTTGGAAACAGGGTGTTTGCAGAAGTAATTCTTTCAATTAAGATTGAGGCCGCAGGGGATGAGGGTGGGCCCTAAGTCTAACGACTGGTGTCCCCCATGAGAAGGCCATGTGGACCAAGAGGAAGGACACGTGAAGACGGAGGCAGGCATTGGAGTGACGTGTCCACAGCCAAGGGACACCGAGGACTGCGGCAGCCACCGGAAGCGGGGAGAGGCGGGAAGGGGCTGCCTTTGAGCTTCGAGAGGGAGCGCGGCCCTGTCGAGACCCGGATTGTGGAATTCTGGCACCAGAGCTGAGGGAGAAAACAGGACTGTGGTTTACAGCCCCCCGGCGTATAGAACTTAGTCACGCAGCCTCGGGAGACCGACGCCCGGGGCCTGACCGTCTCCTCCCAGGGGACACTCTGGTCTTTGGCTCTGGTGTGGGCACAGGTCAGTGACAATGGTGTGGAGCAAGCCAGCATAGTCCCCCCAGCTGGAAAAGCATGTCTACAAAGTCCAGCATTGGGGGCTACTTGGCACCCAATTGCTGTTTTATTTATCTTTTCTTTACTATTATTATTATTTTACTGATTTCAGAGAGGAAGGGAGAGGGAGAGATAGAAGCACCAATGATGAGAGAGTCACTGATCGGCTGCCCCCTGCACGCCCCCTACTGGGGATCGAACCCCCAACCCGGGCATGTGCCCTGACCGGGAATCGAACTGTGACCTCCTGGTTCCTAGGTTGATGCTCAACGACTGAGCCACGCCGGCTGGGCTCGATTGGTACTTTAAAAAATAAAAATTCCTGTAAGCACATGATTCTTTCCAAGCTCAGACCAGGGTTGGGATGCTTCCTAAAAATAAAAGGCAGTTTCTCTCCTCCCTCCCTCCCTCCCTCCCTCCTCTGTCTCTCCTCCTCTCGCTAACATCAAGGAGTCCTTGACCCTGGAATATAAGCCGGTGGATTCGACACAGAGAAAACCCCCTTGAGCGCTCCTTTCGAGTTCACCCCTGTTCCCTGAAAAGGTCACTGCTGAACTCCTACTGGTTCAAATTCACCGAGGAACAAAATCCTCATTGAAATTTCCCAAATGTGAAGAGAGGGCCTCCAACTCCTCCCGGGCACGGGGCTCCGAAGCCCTAGACACCGGTGACAGGCGGCCCAGGGTGGCCTTGTACACGGTGGCTCCCACACCTCCCGGGTCTTCTTCCCAGAAGCCCTTTCTAAACCACTGCTCCTCCCACAGCAGCGTGCCCTAGGCCACCTGCCAGTCACCAGCGGGCCTTGGGACACGGTGGTGTCTGATGCCGCAGGTGTGGGGCGATGCCAGGCAGGTGGTCTTGGATGGGCAGGGTTTCACCCGGGCCTCTGGTCTCAGGCCCACGAGTGACCTCCCGGCTCCCTGGCTCACCTCCCTAAAGCTGACAGGTTACAAACTGCACCTCATGGCCTCAGAGCCAAGCACACGGGGAGGGCACGTGGCGAGGCGAAGAGCCCCCGGGCGCAGTGCGGCCGGGCTCCTTCATGGTCACGCCTGTCTTCCCTCTGCGGAGCTGCATCAGCCACGGGGAGGCAAGAGGCCCGAAGGCTCCCTCAGTGCCCTCAGACCTTTCTGTAAACAGCATTTTGAGTGTAATGAGAAGGTCACGGCCATAAAGAATGATATTGCAATTAGAGAATATGAGCTGCCCTGGCCCTTGACGATTGCCCTGCCTCGCTTCGGAACATCTGGGAAATGAAGACGCTGGTATTTTTCTTACGAACGCCCCGCTCAGCTAATCAGCACTATTTGCTTTGCTCCTACAAGATCTTCACATGTCTGGCAGCTACGCAAATGTCCGCTTTGCGCACAGCGTGGCTATCAGGCCCGAGCGGAAATCTTTACGTCGGAGGGCTGGAGGGACAGCGCTAGAAGTGATCACACGGCTCGGCAATTATAAGGGGAAATAATAATGACAGTGGGGAATAAATGTCACATGCGTCCACGCTAATGCACTCATCTGTCGAACGGAGATCTTTAAGATGATGGAGCACGCGCCATGCGGGACAGAAACGGGGAGGACTGTGCAGGATTTATTCCGAGTGCTATGGCTTGCGGAGGGACCCCATGCGCTTGGCAATCACCTACTAAGAAACCACCGCAAACCGGGGAGGCGGGAACCGGGAGGGGGAATCTGTGTGAAGTCAGGCTGGCCTGGGAGTCCCAGGTCACATCCCATGGGGCAGGCAGGGAACCAGAGGGGAGGGGGGGAGACCCCCACTTCCAGACCAGGATAAGAGCTGGCTGCAGAGGGGAAGGGGGAGAGCGCTCGCACAGGCGTCTCCTCGGGTCCTCGCTGCCTTCTCAGGCTGGGCCTGTATTTCCCAGCCCAGGAAACAGAGCCAGAGAGGGAAACAGAGCCAGAGAGGGAAACAGAGCCAGAGAGGGCGAACTGCTTCCCGAGGCTCCTTTCGGGGGGAGTCTTCTGCATGACCACCATTCCCTGCCTCCCAATCGTTTGGGATTGAGTGGATACTACCTTCTGATAATTAAGAGGAGACCAGGTGTCTCCAATGACTGTTATGTCAAATAGAATTTCTGCCAGGTTTTCCTCAGTGCCCCGTGGAGGCTGCCCAGTGGCCCTGGTGCTCAAGGTATAGTCCCAGGAGGAGGGGTGAGAGAAAGAAGCTGGGGGGTGGGGGTCTGGGGGGGGAGGCCGGGGTGGGGGGAGGCCGGGGTGGGGGGAGGCTGGCACCAGGTGCAGCTCTTTATAGAACTTCTACCTGCCCCGTCCCGGATGCCTTTTCTTTTTTTTTTCTTTTTTAAATATATCTTTATTGATTTCAGAGAGAGAACAAGAGGGGGGAGACATCATGAGATAGAAACATCAATGATGAGAGAGTCACTGATCGAGCCCACAACCCGGGCATGTGCCCTGACTGGGAATCGAACCCCGATCGCCTGGATCCCAGGTCGATGCTCAACCGCTGAGCCACGCCCGGCCGGGCCCGGATGCCTGTTCTTACATGAGGGTCCTTACTCCCCAGACCCAACATGCCCTGGGGGCTCTGCCCCAGCTACACACCCAACACCCTCCCCGAGCCTGCAAGTTAGCCAGGGCCTCCTCGCTGGCCTCCCCCTGCCCACCACCCACCCCACAAGCAAGAATTTCCATTGTCGCCGAGCTCATGTAGCATCCCGAACATCTCCCATTGACTCAGCTGACATACCCGAGCCAGGCATCGATTCCCGCGACCCCCTCAGCGACAGAGCAGGTCCGCTGGGATGAGCACCCGCCTGCTCAGCCCCCTTCCAGCCCCCATGGCCGGGAGGTCTCCCCCTGAGTGGTCAGGGTCTCCAGGACGGGCCCGGCTCCTGCTAACAGCCCTTTCTCTTCTAACTCCCCAGACTGAACACGCGCGTCTCTGCCCCGCGCCCCACACCCCCGAGTCATGTCCCTGCTCTCCCTCCGGGTTCTCAGCCAGGAACCTGCCCCGCGGGGGCCCCCACCTCCCTCTGACAGGCACCCTGCCCTGAGGCCCCCCCACCTCTCTCTGACTGGCAGCTGAGGGGGTGTGGGGGGGATGGGCCTCCTCTGGGCTCCCAGGGCTCCGGACGCGGCTGAGTCTCTGTGGCGCCACCCCGAATCCAGAGCTCCCTCGGGCCAGCCCCGGCTCTGCTGCCCCCCCCTCGGCGCGGTCAGCCCCAAGGGCACTACTCACCGCGTCGCCCAGGTGCTGGGACCCAGGCCGCCTCAGGGAAGCCACCTGGCCAGCGGCTGAGGTCACGGTGGCACTGGTGGGTGCGGGTGGAGGGGGAGAGCAGAGTCTCCTCTGTCCCCAGACTGTGCGGCATCTCCGAGGCTGGGGTGAGCGGATGGGAGCTCGAGGGTGGTGGCTGCCTTCCTGGCTGGCAACTGTGCTGCTCGGAGACCCGGACTCTCTATCCTCGCACCTGAGGTATGCCAGGTGTGTCCACCCCGCCTTTAATTTTCTGTATTTGATCCCTTGACATCTGGGGCCCTGGTGACCCACAGGGACTGACCTCCCAGGGTCGGCTGAGTCTAGAGACAGGAAACTACTCGCCCAGGAGCACACCTTTCAGATGAAAACCCCAGCCCAGAGCCCACCCCCCACCCTCCTCTGTGGGTGCCCAACACCCTGTGCCCCTGTCCTTGTCACTCGGGGCTGGGTACCAGACAGATGGCTAGGGACAGCCCTGTGTCCCAGGGCCCACTGGACCGGTCCTAGCTGACGGTCCTCCACCTGCTCACCAGGCTCGCTGCACTCCCCCTGGAGGCGCAGCCATCTGACCGGGCCGGAGACCAGGAGGAACAGGTGACCCTGCTGCGGAACGAGCCCCCCGAGGGCGCCCAGCTGTAGGTCCTCGGCCTGCGGCGCCCGGGGCAGCTGGACACGCACGTTCCCCCAGCGGGGCGCAGTGGCCTAGACCCGCCTCCGGTTACGGGAAGAGTGAGTACCAGGGTGTCTCGAGATGGGCACAGCTCACTCCTGCATGAAGCCGGGGGACATGTTGAGAGTAAACCCCGAGCTCGCATCACGAGGAAATCAACACGTTTTCTCCTGTCTTATTTTTCTCGCGCCTCTGTGAGAAGATGGATGTCGGCTGAACCCGCTGCGGTAACCATCGCCCACGGGGTGAAAACGAAGCCGTGGTGCTGTGCGCCTTAAACTTACACAGTGATGGATGCCGACCAGTTTTCAATAAAACTGAAAAAAGGGGCTTGATTTAAAATTTTTACTGATACTGCGAGGTTAATTCCTGTGAAGGTTGCACCAGTCCACACTCTTTCCCAAGCACGTGAGTACCCGTTTCCCCCGTGTTCTTGCCCGTATTGGAAATGGTTGCCCTTTTAATCATTGGTTAATCTAATCAATGAAAAATGGTTTCTCCTGATCAATTTCATTTGCATTTCCTTGACTGTGAGCCGGGGCAACTTTGATTTCCTCTGCTGTCAATTGTCTGTTCATATGTCTCCGGACTACTTTTTCTCAAGTCTCCAGTGCCTCATCCATAAAATGGGGGCAACGGGATCGACCCTAGGAAGTCGTGAAGATTTACTGAGCCGATGCACGCGGAGAGCTTCGCAAGTCCCCGTTACCCAGCGGGTGCCCAACCCAGGGGGCAGGGTTCATCGATGATTTGGGCTGAGAAGGAAACGGGCCAGGTTAGGATGTGGCATGACCATGTCATGGGCTGGTTAGAGGCAGGAGCCCGCAGCGGTGGGACCTCAAACCGCCGGTGAAAACTGACCTAAGCCTGGAGAACTGTGAGGGAAGAGACATTGCTGGGAGCTTTGGGGGGGAGGAGGGGGTGTCAAGAAAACGGGGCGGATCTTGAGCAGCAGCCATGGGAACAATGTGTGTGGAGCAACGGTCACTGTCCAAATGTTTTGCCCCCATAACATCCCAGTGACATGGGACCAATTGCTTATTCCCACCCTGAGGCTCACAGGGGTTAAGTGATTTAGCTCAAGGTCGCACAGCATGCAGATGGCCCCGAACTCTCCACTGCCCCATTGAAAGGGGTTGAACCGACTAGTCTCCAAGTGACTGTCTCCTTGGGTAGAGAGACCCCTGAGCACCTGGGTGACCCCGTGAAGCCCAAACCACGGCCTTTTCTTGATTTCTTTGCTAAGAATTTTAGGAAGAAAATCGAAAGCTTCCGAAGTCACTGTTCAGCCTCTGCATTTCTATACAAGCAGGAGGTGCGTTTGTTACCTCACTAATTAGAGCAGAAATGAGCTGAAATGCTGAGCTTTAGTGGAGTGATGGGGCTGCAGGTGTCGGCAATTAGCAGGGAGCGAGTCAGGTGGTGTTTGTAGACACGGCTTCTCAATGTCCTGTTCAAAACCAAACGTCGTGGGCATTTTGTTTCCTCGGCTCCTGCTAATGTGTGTGTCGATCTTAATGTTGCAATTCAGTATAAATATTTTAAATAAATCAGTAGCACCATCCTCCAGTGGCAGGACACAAGTGACATTTTCAAAATGAAGAATAAAATATTTCTTAGTGAGAAAGGCAGAAACCCGCAATACGGCCATGCAGAAACGACTGTTTTCCTGCTCCCTTGCTCGCTCTGTTTTCCTCCCTCTGTCTTTTGGCTTCTTGGGGGTATAAATAACGCACCTGCAATATTCTGTCCTGAGCGGGAACTGAGCAAATGAAATAAACAGAGGCCAGTGGGTGTCCGCAGGCTCCGGAAATGGCATTAGAAATCCCGCCTCAACCAGACAGTCCCTGGTTAGTGCAGCGTCTCGCTGCTCAAGAGCAGCCTGAGCTCTGAGACAGGAGGAGGGACGAAGGAAACCGACAGACACGGAGGTAGCTGGGCCTCAAAAAGCAGAATCCATTCCTTTATCAGACCAGCTAAGGTGGCCAACCCTGAGACTGGAGGCACCTGTGTCTCAGCAGGAGGGAACAGGAGCCTGAGCCTATCCCCCCTGAGCAGCCGTGATGCACACACGTTAGGACAACCGCTCAGACCCGAGAGCCGTGGCTTAGAAACGCCCATGGGCAGGCCGCCCACCACCCACGAGAAGCAGCGGGTGGACACAGGGCTCCCCAGGTCAGACACCAGGAGGAGGGGCCCCACCTCCCACTTTCTAGAAGGTGCTGAAGCAGCTGGGGCAGCTGCTATGGCTGATCCCCCCCCCTTTTTTGTTTGAGGTCCACTTCCAGAAAAATAAGACTGTGGGCTACATTTCTCGTTTCACAGAGTAAATTTAAAAACAGTGTTAGATGGCATTACCTGCATTTGTACTTCACCATGCCTGATTCCTTGCAGCCAAGCACGGAAGAAGTTTGGTATAAATCAGCTAATTTAAAAAAGCACTTAACCTGATACATGAAGTTGCTAGGGTACAGGCAGGCCTCGGAGATACTGCGGGATCGGTTCCAGACCACCCAGCAAAGTGAGTCATGGTCTTTTGCTGGCGGGAGGTCTTGCCTTCAATCTGTAAAAAGCGCGGGGTATGGCTGTGGTCAAGTTCATGGAGACAGAGAGTAGGAAATAGGTTCCCAGGGGCTGGGGGAGGGGGAGGGGAGCGAGTGTTTAATGGGGGCAGAGTCTCAGTTCGGGAAGATGAAACAGCCCTGGAGATGGATGGTGGTTACTTAATGCCACTGAACTGCACACTTAAAATGATTAAGCTGGTAAAGTTTATGCCACGTGTATTAAATTTTACTGCAAGGAGGCAGGCACAGTGAGGTACAAATGCAGGTATTGCCGTCTCTAATAAGAGAAGAGTCTCGTGGGGACTGTGGGAATTAAACGGGTTAGTGTATAAAGACCCTAGAATAATGCCCGGGACAAAGCGGTCCTCAGTAAATGTTGGCTGCACTTATCACTGCTATTGAAATTACCACGGGGTCGCCCCGCCGGCGTGGCCCAGTGGCTGAGCACCGACCTAGGACGCAGGAGATTGGGCAGGGCACAGGCCCGGGTTGCGGGCTCGATCCCCAGTAGGAGGCAGCCGATCAGTGACTCTCTCTCTTCCTCTCCTTTTCTCTGTCTGAAATCAATAAAGACATATTTTTAAAAAAAGAAGGAATTACCGTGGGGTCTGATTTGACTCCAGGCACCCAAATGCAGCCCCCCGTTGAATTTCTCATGGTGACCAGCAGAGGGCGGTAGTTCCGGCCTGGAACAGCTGGGGGGAAGGGAATGGTGCAAGACAAAGGCTCATGTCCTTTTGTCCTGTGTCCTCAGCGCTCTTGGTTACCCTTCTGGGGTCACCATCTCCTCCTACGAGAGGGGGGCACACTCTTCCTTTAACCTGCAAGAAGCCCAGATCAAAGAGCAGCGATTTCTTCTCTGTGTGCAAGGGAGGCTGTCTGTCTGAGCCCACGCGGCTGCTAGGATGAACCACCGCAGGTCGGGGGCCTTGCAGACAATAGACATTCATGCCTCACAGCCTGGAGGCTGGAGGTCCAAGGCCAGCAGGTTTGGTGTCTGGCATGACGTGTTTCTTGGTTCATAGTTGGTGTCTTCTTGCTATGTTCTCACATGGCAGATGGGGCCACGGAGCTCTCAGGGGCCCCTTTATAAGGGCACTAATCCCATTCATGAGGGCTCCACCCCATGACGGAATCACCATCAAAGACACCACTTCCAAATGCCACCACAATGGGGATCAGGGTCTCAACATATAATTTGGGGGGGGACACACATTCCGTCCATAACAGAGGCCATCTCATCTTCATGATGGGGTCATACCTTCCTGAACGGTTCCTTGAGACTCAGTGGATCCAGAGACTTCTTCCCTTCTGCCCTCCTCCAGGGTGGCCATTCATGTTGTCCAGATTGGAGCATCTCAGAGACGCGCTTCTCACACTGTGATGTGCACGTGATCATGTGACAGGTCACCCCACAGATCACCTGAGAGCTCACCTGAAATCCAGGTAGCATGGACGACTCAGCAGGTATGGGTTTCTAGCAATTTCCAGTTGATGCCAACACTGCTGGCCTTTGTATCATACACACCTCAGAGAGCAAGCCCAGGACGCCTTCACTACCACTGGCCATGACCCTGGGGAATCTTGCGTGGTGGGAAAGAGACAAATGTGGGCTGTCGCCCCAGCCACCACCCACAGGGCCCGATGTAGGACATTTCCAGCTCTGTCACAGCCACTGGTCAGCAGAGAGACCTCACGGGCCAGGGGAGCTCCGTGGGCTCATTTGGCGGCGAGAGGGCAGCTGTAACCGGGCAGGATGGTGTTTTGCTGCTAAGCAGTTCAGGAGCACGCAGGACCAATTAGGAGCTCTGCTCTGATCCCACGCAACCCGAATTGCCTGGGGCGTCAATAAAGCCCCGGGGAGTGCCCCGGGGAGCAGAAAGTTCCAGATGCACCTCACAAAGACCTTCCTGCTTTCTCTTCTGTGGAATGTTCCCTCCTAACTAGCAAGAAAAATACGGCTTGTCCTCCCTCTGCCCAGCCCAAGAACCCACCCCTGACTTTCTTGGGCACGCACTCACCTTGCTCCTAAGGGGAGCGTGCTGAGTTATTTGCGGTGGGGGGCGGGGAGAGATAGGGGAGCCCACGTGTTCAAGCCAAGGTCTCGCGGGGTGCCACAGAGCTGTCTGGCTCAGCCTGCTGTCCCCCCCTGGCCTGGCCAGGATTCGAGGCGGCCGGTGGGCACGTGGGCGGAGGGTTTGCGCCCTGCTCTCTGCTGTTACTTCCTGCCCCTCTCAGCTCACCCGTGTCCCCAGCTCTTGAGAAACCTCAGGAATTCACTGAAACCAGAGGCTGTCACGGGGCATCAGGCCACTGGCTCCCCCTACCCCCGGGGGGAATCCTGCTCATTAACCCCCAGGGGAGCTGCCGGGAGAGCAGCAGGGCACAATCGGATACTCCCCCTGCCCAGAGCCTGCTCCTGAACACGGGGTTAAACTCCCAAGTAGTGAGGGGACACCAAAGAAGCGCAGTCTCATCACCTCCTAAAGGGCAGGCCAGGCTCCCGGCGGTCCGTCCTGTGTCCTGGCACCGTGTGCTTTTCCTTCCACAGGAGCTGTAAATTGAGAGCATAATATTGGTTCGGTACCGAAGTTTCCTTAAACGTCCCACATCCTCCCCTGTGTGTTGCCTCAAAGGGTTTGAATAATTACTGTGTTTAGCGGGAAATCCTTCCCCTCTTCTAATCCCCTCCCGCAGAAAGCACGGCCCACTCCCAGCACGCCTGGGGCCGTACGCATCTCAGGGAGGCAGCAGCTGGCTCCTGTCTGTGGAGGGGATGAACACGGAGCCACAGGGAGGCCTGACCCGAGTGGAGTGGGTGCCTGGCTCCCAGAGACTACCCCTCTCCTTGCCCTCCTCCCGCCTCTTCTCTCTGGCTGGCAGCCGGAGCGCCACCCCGAGCAGGATGGAGGTGGGGGTGACAGAGAAAGCCCCTGGGGGTAGGGGCTGACCATGGGGGCACCAAGAAGGTACGCCAGGCCCCTCCCTTCTGGACAGTTCCTGAATAATGTCAGGGCACCTGGGCTGGTGCTCCCAGGCCCAGGACACAAAGGAGGGTCTGAAGGCCCAACCCCCTCAGGCCACAGCCAGGGGGAGCGGCGCTTTGGCCCCACATTTTGTCCTGTCAGGGTCCCAGTGGCCACCAAGCTGGGGAACCTGGGGGAGGGGGTGGCCTCCCCAGAAAGAATCCCTCCGAAAACCTTGCTCATGGAGATTTATTCACACAGAGGGAGCCCTGAAATCCCCCAAAGCCTCAGGGATGGACGAAGCCGGCAGCATCTGAGCTGGAGAAGCCCGATCCTGCTCTGGGGGCTTGAGGCGTCTGGCCAGGTGCTCCCGGCTCACCTGAGGTCCTGCCTGGACACTGTTCAGGTGTGTTTGGGGGAGGGCGTGAGAGGCAGAAACCCGAGTGTGAGGCTCAGAACGTTCCTGGAGCAGTGCAGCTGTGAGGAGCCTGGCGCTGGAGTCAGATCCGGGTTGCAACCAGCTGGGTGACCTTGCAGAGACTTGGAAATCTCTCTTAGCCATGTTACTGCGATAACTGTGTCCCCGACAGGATATGCTGGGGTCCAAACCCCAGTCTCTGTGGACATGGCCTTATTTGGAGATGGGGGTCCTTGCAGGTGATCAGGTTAAGATGAGGTCATTCAGGGTGTCCCTATAAAAGGGGATACACCTGGGGGGAGACGCTGTGTGATGACTGGGCTGTGCTGCTGGAGAGGCAGGAAAGATCCTCCCCTACAGGCTCCAGAGGGAGGGTGGCCCCCCAACACCTTGGTTTCAGATCTTGGTCTCCAGACTGTGAGATAGTAAGTGTCTGTTCTTCTAAGCTGCCGAATTTCTGGTGCTTTGTTACGGATGCCAAGGGAATGAGCACCATAGATGTGTCTCACTAGGGAGGTGATAATGCCGATTCCAAGGTTTATGGGATTATGCAAGACCATAAAAAACAAACAAAACGCTTAGCAAGGGGCTGGGCACTGGGACAGGCTCGGACAGGCAGCTTCTATACCCTACAGGCCCAGGGACGCTTTTCCAACTCACTAGATATTAGCCTGACCTTGGGGTTGCACTAGAGTAATCCCCCTTATCCTCGGGGGAGACACTCCAAGACCCCAGTGGATGCCTGAAACCAAGGCTAGGACAGAACCCTATGGATACTATATTTCTCCTGCACACGCAGACCTAGGATAAGGTTTTAATTTATACGTTAGGCACAGGAGGAGATTAACAGCAATAACTTTACGGCTGCTCTCTGGCCTATCCTACTCTCCATATCACTCTCACACTTTGGGGCCATTATTAAGTAAAATCAGGGTTACCTGAACCCAAGCACTGCGATGTCTCAACAATCAGCCTGATAACCAAGACGGCTGCTCAGTGACTGGCAGGCGGCGAGCGTGTACAGCGCGGAGACGCTGGACACGGGCTGATTCACGTCCGGGGGGACAGAGTGCGAAGGGGAGAGTTCATCCTGCTGCTCCTCAGAACAGCTCAAAATCAAACTTATGGACTGTTTATTTCCAGAATTTTCAGTTTAATGTTTTGGACCACAGTTGACCAGGGGTAATTAAAGCTGTGGAAAGCAAAACGGCAGATAAGGGGGGGACCACCGTACCTCCACTTTATTTCTTGCTTTTATTTGCTGCCTGGGAGAGGGAGAGGAGGGCAAGAAACTCAGAGACCCTGATGTCTATGGATGTAAGTTTAAAAATGCAGTTTAGACGGTTGAGGCAAGAGCGTGGAGTGCTCAAAATCTCTCTCTCTCTCTGTCTCTCTGTCTCTCTCTCCCCCCTTCCCACTGAGGTGGGCACCACGCAGCGCTGGCTACTCTGGGTAAGGACCTGGCTGCAGCTGCGGGCAGAGCTCCCGAGCAAAGGCAGAGGGGCAGGACCAGGCAGGTGGGTGACTCCTCTCCTCCCTCTTATCAAAGGCAGGGGAGCAGCTGCAAATCCATTTGTAAATGAGCCTCGGGCCCTCTTTTTAATCTCTTTTCCTGTGTCTCCTGCCCTCCTTCATCCGCCCCCTTTCCTAACAGACCCAACCCGCAGAGGTTCCTGGCTCCTGCGTACACCTCTCGCGGCATACTAATTAAATGTTTCAAACGGTTCTTATCCACGGTTAAGTGAAGATAAAATTTTAATGATTTAATTAGCAAGCTCAACGAAAAAGAAAATCATGATGAAGGGAGGCGCATACCATTGTCCTGGGCTTTGAACGGTTCCTGAAAGGCTGCCTCAGATCCGCAGGAGGCTGCCGCCCAAAACCTTCCTCGCCAGGCTACCCCGGCTCTTGTCCCCGGGGGGGGGGGGGGGGGGTAGGGGGAGGCTGTCCTGAGGTGGGCTGGCTCCCATTGGTGCCCAAGGGGTCCCCTCCCAGGGTGTGGGGAGAGGGCACCCGGGAAAGGAGAGCCAACCAGCCTCGTTAGGCCCATGAACCCAGATGGCAAGCGAAGGGCAGTGCCTGATGTCATTTTCCAGTGGATGTTCTAGAAACCGCTGCGTCTTTCCCTTGTCCTCGTAGCTCCCTTCCATCCTCTGGTGTGTGGCTCTTGTTTTCAATGTGGGTAACGGATTTACTTCAAGCCGTGCTAGTGTTCAGAGTTTGCTAAAGAGAAACTTACTGGCTGGCCCGGCGTGGCTCAGGGGTTGAGCATCAGCCTAGGATCCGGGAGATCGAGGTTCGATTCCCGGTCAGGGCACACACCCGGGTTGTGGGCTCCATCCCCAGTGGGGGGCGTGCAGGAGGCAGCCGATCAGTGACTCTCATCATTGATGTTTCTCTCTCTCTCTCCCTCTCCCTTCCTCTCTCTGAAATCAATAAAGATATATATAAAGTAAAGAGAAACTTACTGCACTGGGGAGGGTGGAGCTTAAATGGGAAAATTAATTGCTTCGTTTGAAGGTTTTTGGAGGTTCCATCTTTGAAAGCGGAAGGTTTTTTTAATGCAAAGAGCCAGCTCCAGAAGCTTCCGTTAGAGGAGATTCTTCCCCAGGGTGGGGGCGCAGCTCACCCTGTGCACCCCCTCCCACTGCAGGGGCCTTTCTGCTCCCTTTCCCACCACCATGCACACTCCACAGACTCCCCCAACGGCCCTGTAGTGTTCACTCAGCAGAGAACACCGTGTCCTGAAAAGCCAGCAGACGGTGTCCCCCTGGCCGGCGTGGGCTGAGGGCGCAGCGACTCCCAGATTGGCGGGGGAAGCGGAGCCCCCGGCACCCGCTCCTGGCACAGGACGCGCTCCTCTCCTCCCTCGTATGAGTCAGGGTCAGCGTTTATGGAAACGGGGTGGAAAGAAAGGTGGGGTGGGTGACAGTTCGCCGCTGTCACAGACCAGGCCCGAATCACTGTCTTGGGTTTGCCTGAGAGCTACAAATATCCCAATTCACCCCCTACCCTCTCCTCAGCCAGGAGGTGACCCACATGGACGGCGTCGATGGAGTCCCCTGTGGTTGGCTTCCTGTTGGGGTCACCACTGGGGAGCCCCAGCAGGAGATCAGCGGGACAGAGGTGGGCAAGGCCAGTGTGTTGATTTCCCCTCCTTGTAGGGTCACCTTCGGTCAGTTGTGTCCGTGACCTGCAGGGGTCAGTCTCTCTCTCTCTCTCTCCTCCCTCGTTCCTGTAATCAACTCTGCTCTGCTGCTTGGGTGTAGACCTGGACCCAGCGTAATTTGATTTCCCCTGTGGTTTCCCAGCGGACTCCTCACCCGTTGTAAATAGTCCTTCCTAAGCTCTTCTTGAGCCATCTCAATGTGACCATAGGGGTCCGATGGAGTCATCCCTTTCACTTGGGTCAGCCTGGGTGGGCCCCTGTTCCTTGCAACCAAGCGTGTGACTCATTGTCTGTCTTTGGGGTTCAAAAGACAGACAATGGGGGTGTCTGCCTTTGAGAGCCCACACTCTAAAGCAGCATTGTTGAAATCGGGGGTCCCCTTCAGGGGTTCCTGGTGCCTTTGTGTCCGTTTTACGTCCTCACACAGTTCCATGCCTTTCTTCCAGACAGAAGGACCAAGTGATGAGCTACTTCTGCCCCCCCAAGGCCTTTTCCTGTCTGTAGTAAGTTAACAAATCTGTCACATAACGGTCGCAGTCAACAGGACCTGCTGTTGGCAGAGACTGTGTGCTGCCAGGCAGGGCTGTGTCTACTCCACGAGAGCCTGGCATCCTCTGCCAGGAGATCTTGGCATGGGAGGTCACCGAGGCCGCTGAGGGACCTGCCCGTCCCGTCAACAGCAACACTGTCTCATGTATGAACGATGCCTTCACGGAGCGTCTCTAAGTTCCTTCCGGCAAAGAAGGCAGCGGAGGCTCCAGCAGGGGAGGTAAGCACCTGCCCAGGGCTGTGAGGTGAGGAGAGAGCGGACAGGAGGAGGGCAGGGCAGGTGTGAAGGCCAGCTGCAGGGGAGGGGGATGAGGGCAGGACGGCCCGAGAGAGATTCAAAGAAGATGGACTCGTCAGTACAGGGAAACAGGTGGCCTGGGAAATCGAAGGTGGTGCAGAGGGTCTCAGGGACCCATAGGAGCAGCCAGCAGCAAGAGAGGCACCCGGGGTGGGAGTGGCAGCAGGTGCCGGTGAGCCGGGTCGTGTGGCACTGGGGAGACTGAGCCGGTCCCGGGAAGGGAGTGTATCGGTTAGCTACTGGTGTAAACTTGCTGCATAACAAAACCGCCCCAAGCTCAGTGGCTGCCCATGGGTCGGGGGCCAGCTGTGGGGTGGACGCCTAGGCTGGGCTGGGCTGCAGTCACTCTGACCTACACGTTCCTCACCTTCCTCCTGAGACGGGGGCTAACCAGGCACGTCCTGCTCATGACGATGGCAGAAGGATGGAAGAACAAACCCCAGGGCACACACACGCTGGACCCAGTATCACACCCTCCTCACTATATTGGGCAGAGCAGGTCCCCCGGGGAAACCACAGTCAGGGTGCCGGGAAACAGTCTCCTCCCCTTCAACGGAAAGAGCTGCAGAGTCACTTGGCTGGGGGCACGGATACAGTGAAGGGGAAGGAACCAGGCCGGGTGGGCCCATGGGAGAGAGGCAGGCATACGGTAGGAGCTGGGGCTCCTTCCCAGGGCATGGATTTCCCGGGCAGCTCTGCCTCTCAGCGCCCCCCTCTCCTCACCAGCTCTTTCTGTTTCTAGTTACTGGATATAAATTCTTTGTGAGCAGGACCCAGCAATCTCCCCCTCCCATGTGGGGTCCTGCACTGGCTCCCACCGGTCCACAGACACTCCCTGTGGGTCTTTCGGTGCTGGGCCCTGTGGAACGAGAGGACCACATGGCTTTATTCATACAATTATTTAGGATTTCATAGTTTGTAACAGGAAGAGGTTTGAAGACAAACACGTGTTAAATTATTCTCAGATATGAGCAGCCACGTTGAACTAATCTGATCGTGAACTTCTCTCAGTGTCTGAAAAGTACTCTAATCATATATATTAGAAATTAGAGTCCTTTCCCGATACTGAAATATATATATGTGTGTATATACATATGGAAATTAGGACATGGGGGAAATGAATCTAATTAATTTCAAATGGAAACCTCCAGACTTTTCCAGTAGAGGTTTGTAAAGCTTCCCTCATTTAGCGAGCTCACCTATTGCTCTGAGACTTTCCAACTAAAACCTCCTGCTCAGTGTTTTTGTTTGTTTGTGTTTTAGTGTAGTGCCTGTAGTGTCTGTCTAACTCCGAGGCTGTGTTCCAACAACCAGAATGGCTCAGATTGGACAGAGCTCACGGTGCAAGAGCCAGGAGGTGACCGTCTCTGCCAAGGCCCATGCTGGGCACCACACATTTGTGCTGGGACCCTGAGGAGTCCCCGTTCCCACAGGGTCCTGTTCTGCGTAGGGTCTCACCGACAGAGACAAACCATCAAATAGCGCGTTTAAAATAAGTCCAATATTGGATAATTTTTTCTCTTAAAATATTAAAGGCAATAAAATTGTAATCAATTAACAGCTTCCTTTTTTTTAAAAAACCTAAATAAAAAAAAATCAATGAACAAGTCTGTTAATGGGAAATGTCTTTTCAAATCTAATTCCTCACCCTGGGCATTTACGAGGCGCCGATGGGGAGCCTGGAGCTTGGGACTCGCCGTGACCAGCAGTGGTCGGTTCTGCTCTGTGATATTTCCCGGCGTCTGGCATCATATTTAGGGGGACCACCCATTTCCCCAAGCAGCATCTGGAAGATTTCCCCCCGGCCTCGGCCAGGCTGCGCTCCAGGGAAATGGAGAAGTCGGTCACTAAACCAGGGCTGGTGCCCAATGCTTACAGTGTGTGCTCCGGGGGCCGCCCCTCCTCTCACAAGGCGGGTCTTTAAATGCCACCCAAAGGCTCCTATCACAAGGTCGGAGGACAAGGGGGCAGGAAGGCCAGGACAGGGCATTTCCCACTCAGTTCAGGACGCTTCCCCGATGGCCCCAGGGGTCCGTCCTTCCTGGTCTTACATCCCCAAATCTGCCATTGACTTCCATTGACTCTGCTATAAAGGCGGCCTGGGGTCCCGCAGAGTCAATGGTGAGACGATGGCTATACCTCTGTCTTGGGTACGATTACGTCCTGACAAAAGGCCGGTTGAAGTCCTAACCCCTGGTGCTCCTGGACGTGACCTTGTTGGAAATAGGGGCCTGCAGGTGTGATTGGGCCACTGTGAAGTCCTGCTGGATTAGACTGGGCCATAATCTAATGACCGGG